>NC_090752.1:69263942-69301442 GCF_036898095.1 Palaemon carinicauda | reverse complement strand
AACAGACAACTTTCATTCACTCATTAATCTGTAATGGAGACAATATATAACACTGAATCATAGTTATTGCTAAACGTTTAAAGGGAATTGATTTTTATTCAGTAATAGTTTCAAAATCAAATAGTAGAATTCTTTCAAGTAGGATAACGGCAGTCATTCCTCCTGTATGAAAAACACCAACATGTTATTAAACAAGGTTTCAACCTATTTGGAATTCTATAGAAAAGCATGATGCAATAAGCCAGGGGCTCCAACAGGGAAAATAGCCCAGTGAGGAAAGGAAATAATGAAATATATAAACTACATGAGAAGTACTCTATGATGAATATAAAATATCTAAGGATTTCTGACAATGTTAAAATATAGGGGTTATATATATACTATGAAGAGAAATTTATGTCAGCTTGTTCAATATAAAAACATTCGCTGCAAGTTTGAACTTCTGAAGTTCCCCCGATTCAACTGCCTTGTTAGGAATATCATACCACAATCTGATCACTGCTAGAATAAAACTTGTAGAATACTGTATGGTGTTGATCCTTATTATGTAAAAGAAATGACTGTTAGAAATAACTGTATATTTGGAGCTCCGTACAGGATGGTACTAGTCTAGGAAGATTAAATACAAAGGATGGTCAGAATTATGAAAAATCTTATGCAATTTGCACAAGGAACTAGCTGAACGACGATGTTAGAGATTAATATCTAGATGAGGAATAAGTCATTTAGTAGATTGCAAGATTTTGTCCACCAAATTAAAATGAGATTCAGCAGCTGAAGACCACATAAGAGAACAATACTCGAAACAAGATAGAATGATGGAAACAAACATTTCTCCAGAATAGATTGACCACCAAAAAAATTGAAGAGACTCTCAGTAAGCCAATATTTTGTGCAATTGAAAAAGAAAAGGACCGAATGGTTTCTTAAAAAATATATTTGCAATCAAGAATCACGCCTAAAACGTTAAGAGTCGTATAGCGTTGTAGAAACATTAACAATACAAAGATATGGATGATGAAGAGCCACTGTCCTCGACCTACTCACAATCATACTTTGAGTTTTGTTAGGGTTCACCAAGAAAAGACATAAGGATTTGCACGATACAACATTTGATATAGAAAATCTCTTCATTATTTCAAAACTTGCAGTAAAATCAGAACCCGATTTAAAGGATGGATATCGATGCAATCTTTTTCAATCATCTGAATACCATCCATTCTCCTCGGCTGTAATATGGTTTGATACAATTTTATTGCTAGCAGCTGCGGTTTATTCTCTGTAAATAGTATTTAGAGACCCTTTTTTTTCGTAACATGATCTTGCAAAAGCATTTGCGAAATTTCTTCTTAATTGAGATAACACCAAAAGATATTGTGAATGTAAAAGGTTGGAGTTATGAGTTATAAGGCGAGGTTGAAAGTGCTAAAAAAGGTTCATCCACCCTCGTCTTAACCGGATAAATGAAGGATCAAAAAGTTATATATATATATATATATATGGATATATATATATATATATATATATATATATATATATATATATATATATATATATATACATACATATATATATACATATATACATATTTATATATATATATATATATATATATATATATATATATACACACATACATATATATACATATATATATACATACGGGGACTTGTCATAAACTTATCTCTCCTGATGGCTCAGTTGGCAGAGTCCTCGCAGGCAGAGTTTCCGGCCGAATAGGTAGGGGTTCGAATCTCTACCCGGCCAGAAGCTGTTACCATAAAATGAATTCCAAGTGGATATATATTCTCAAGATAGAATTCGGTATTAAATGCCACTCGTGGGTGACATTTACACGTGTGTTAGTGATATATATATATATATATATATATATATATATATATATATATATATATATATATATATATATATATATATATACACCAATATTTGCAAACAAGGCTCTCTCTCTCTCTCTCTCTCTCTCTCTCTCTCTCTCTCTCTCTCTCTCTCTCTCTCTCTCTCTCTCAACAATATTAGGAAGCAATCTAACTTCAATACAAACCTCTTAAAACTACTTACAATTTGCTTCCATTCATTTTATTTTATTTTAGCAATGTTAAAAGGAATCTTACAACAATGGGCAAAGATGCTTTTATGAGAGATATAAAAAATGTAAGAATAGGTCTCCATTCCGTTAAAAAAGAAAAAGAACATTGATTTTAATGACTGCATCAAGCTGTAAATGTTGCTTTTAGTGCAGTTATGGCTGCAATGCAGTGAAACAGGAACATGAAGCTATATCATGAATGGAGACCATGGAAAGTCGAAGCTTTCCTAAAGGCCCAAAATATACTTTGGTACTGATGCGTAAACAGACCATATTATCATTACTACTACTAGCTAAGCTACAACTCTAGTTGGAAAAGCAGGATCCTATAAGCCCAAGGGCTCCAACAGGGAGAAATAGCCCAGTGAGGAAAGGAAACAAGGAAATAAACTAATAGAAAAGTAATGAACAATCAAAATAAAATATTTCAAGAACATTTACAAGATTAAATTAGATTTTCATATATAAACTGTCAAAATTTAGAAAAATTGGAAGAGAAATAAGATAAAATAGTGTGCCAGAGTGTACCCTCAAGCAAAAGACGAATAAACGCCGTCATCAAACGAAAGCTAATGTTAAGAGAGAGAAAAAAAAAGAGCCATCTAATATCTCTTAAAGCAATGGAGTGAGTTCATCAAGTGGGATTTTGAGGTTCGTCTTAATGAACTATTGCTTGACAGGCAACATCAATCACTCACAACATGACAGCATTCGTGTCGAAAATAATTAAGAGAAGGTAGAAGACTCTGGTGTTGGCTAATAGCTACCTAATTTGTCTTTAGCGTTTTTTCTAAAGAATGTGTTGCCTTTATTCATCAAATAATAAGAACACTAACGTTAAAAGACATCTACAGAGAACCTCTTAAGCCACTGTTTCTTAAATTTAAGAATATAGTAACAGAGACGACCAAAATTTTAACATCTTGGAGGATCTACTTTCCTTCTCAATATTTTTTTCTATTTTCTAATTTTTTTTAGCAGAACTCATGTAAGGTATCAAATTTCCTCTTATAAGGAAATCATTAAAACAGGCAAATACGGATGCCATGTTTCATCTAAACGTAAGAATGTTTTATAAACGTTTGAATTATACTAACAGAGAATGAATAGTACTAAATTTATATGGGTTTGTTATAGGAGACTTTCAGATCGACGTGAAGTCCTAACCACAGGCGGAGAACGATTGTCTGAAACTCACTTTTACACCAAAACCAGCCACTCTCACTTTAGCTTCAACTGCTGCTCATAATTTCCCTTAACCAACACTTGGTCTAAAACATCCGCGGTCTTTCAAACCAGCCGACAGTCTGGCTAACATTTTAAAGAGCTAACTTTACTGTTCTAAATCTCTCAACCACATTGTAAACAATAACTCTTTCTACCTCACATTTTCCGTCATAGTGTTTCTCTATGGTACAATTGACTTCATTAATTCCGATACACTTCATGGGAAGCTATGTACACGTCAGTGTACTGGAATTAATGAAGCCAACTGTACTACACCCATTAACATTGAAAACCGCACAGCGTGGCTGCTTCCGACCTGATTTTTTCCCTGATTTTTGGCAAGAGTTCAGGGTATGGCGTTCTAAACCTCGCACCCATAATTATTTTGAAGTTTCGGGTTACTTAGTAGTGCTTGAAATGCTTATAGCATCCTGCTTTTCCAAATAGGGTTGTAGTTTAGCAAGTAATAATAATAATAATAATAATAATAATAATAATAATTTTCATTAAAGAAGGGTCGTTTATAACCACGAGTAGCAATCCTTTCAACAAGGGGTAAACAATCTACCACCTTAATGCACTTATCATTGTTGTAGTTTTTTATAAACGTGCCTTATAATACCATGAGCGATTGATCACAAAAGAACATAGAACTGATGCACTTACAACTCCAGGTCCATTTGGTACTTGTTTATATTACATAAGTGATCCATATAAAAATGTCATATATATATATATATATATATATATATATATATGTGTGTGTGTGTGTGTGTGTGTGTCAGTGTGTATGTGTGTGTGTTTAGGAATGCACACACAGTGTTTGTCATAATAGCACAAAGTACTCTCTCTCTCTCTCTCTCTCTCTCTCTCTCTCTCTCTCTCTCTCTCTCTCTCTCTCTCTCTCTCTCTCTCTCACATATACTGTGTGTATATATATATATATATATATATATATATATATGAAATAAATTTCTACCTCATACTTGGGATCAAACCCTAGTCCCTTCAAATGAAAGGCTATGTCGCTTCCGACCATGCCACCAGAGGCTCTAAAACTCGCTGGTAAGACTGATGGTTCGCAGGGTAAATCCTGTACTGCAGGTAGCAGTTAGATTCCAACTTCTTTTAGAGCCTCGGGTGGCATGGTAGGAAGTGACCTGGCCTTTCACTTAAAGGGGCTAGGGTTCGATCCCAAGTATGAGGTAGAAATTTATTTCTATTTGAACACAATAGTGTGGTGATTTTCATTCATATTGACTCATTGGGGGTAATTCCAACTAAAAAGCTATCAATTGTGTCACCTAGTGGGCCGCGAAGTCAGGAAAACTCGCTGGTAAGAGACTGATGTTTCGCCAGGTAAATCCTGAATTGCAGGTAGCAGTTAGGTTCCAACTTCTTTTAGAGCCTCGGGTGGCATGGTAGGAAGCGACCTGGCCTTTCATTTAAAGGGGCTAGGGTTCGATCCCAAGTATGAGGTAGAAATTCATTTCGATTTGAACACAATATTGTGTTGATTTTCATTCATATTGACTCATTGGGGGTAATTCCAACTAAAAAGCTATCAATTGTGTCACCTAGTGGGCCCCGAAGTCGGGAAAACTCGCTGGTAAGAGACTGATATTTCGCCAGGTAAATCCTGAATTGCAGGTAGCAGTTAAGTTCCAACTTCTTTTAGAACCTCGGGTGGCATGGCAGGAAGCGACCTGGCCTTTCATTTAAAGGGGCTAGGGTTCGATCCCAAGTATGAGGTAGAAATTTATTTCTATTTGAACACAATAGTGTGGTGATTTTCATTCATATTGACTCATTGGGGGTAATTCCAACTAAAAAGCTATCAATTGTGTCACCTAGTGGGCCGCGAAGTCAGGAAAACTCGCTGGTAAGAGACTGATGTTTCGCCAGGTAAATCCTGAATAGCAGGAAGCAGTTAGGTTCCAACTTCTTCTAGAGCCTCTGGTGGAATGGTTGGAAGCGACCTGGCCTTTCATTTGAAGGGGCTAGGGTTCGATCCCAAGTATGAGGTAGAAATTTATTTCTATTTGAACACGATATTGTGCTGATTTTCATCCATATTAACTCATTGGGGGTAATTCCAACTAAAAAGCTACCATTTGTGTCACCTAGTAGGCCGGGAAGTCGGGGAAAACTCGCTGGTAATAGACTGATGTTTCGCCACGTAAATCCTGAACTGCAGGTAGCAGTTAGGTTCCGACTTCTTTTTGAGGCTCTGGTGGCATGGTTGGAAGCGACATATATATATATATATATATATATATATATATATATATATATATATATATATGTGTGTGTGTGTATATATATATGTGTATACATGCATATATATATATATATATATATATATATATATATATATATATATATATATATATATATACATTATGCAATATTATATTAGATTTATGTAATCTATGTCTGCAAAACTGCTAGTCACTGAGCATATATGTGTGTGCGCACAACCGCGTTCGCTATAACGTAGTCACCGAGTTTCCATTCCCTTACTTTTTTTTTCTTTACAGACTCATCTCTTTGCAACCTACATCAGTAACACACACATCCTAACGACATTTTGTCTAATTGCTCCATCTCTTGCGAGACGAAATGTGTGACTCATTCACGCCGTAATGGCACCTGCAACACAAAGGCAACCTTAAGTGTTCTAAATCACTATGCACGCGAAATGAACACTTACCAGAAGGCAGTAATGCTCACGACGAGTACCAGCTGACTAAAGAACGAAAGAAAAATATAAACAAATAAAAAAGGGTTTTAATTGTGTTAATGGGAGAAAGTGAAGGAGCCAGGGGCCTCAAAGACTTGAAGATATTATACGGAATATCCGATTCTTGCTCATCAATATTTAGGAGGTGAAGACTCCTTAATGCTCCAGGAGTCTTACATTATTATTAAAGGGATGGAGATTTACCAGTCTAATGATTGAAACCCGAATGAATATATATATATATATATATATATATATATATATATATATATATATATATATATATATATACATATATATATATATATGCATATATATATATATATATATATATATATACACATATATATATATATATATATATATATATATATATATATATATATATATATATATATATACACACACACATTATATATATATATATATATATATATATACATATATATATATATATATATATATATATAGAGAGAGAGAGAGAGAGAGAGAGAGAGAGAGAGAGAGAGAGAGAGAGAGAGAGAGAGAGAGAGAGACACTAAATCTTATTCATAAAAAAGGTAAAAATTAAAACCTGATAAATAGATGTTTAACTTTTACCTATTAAAACAAACGGAAAGTATTGTACATCAGATAAAATGTTAGTTTTCTGGCCAAAACATAAATCTCTCTGTTCTAGAAAACAGTACATTCATAAAATATATATTGGATAGTTTAAAATAGGGCCACACTCACTGCAGCTAAGGACCATTATCGTGGTGCGGGAACCCTAAAAAGCCATAGGTGAAGGTTGATAATAATTTTGCTACAGTTACTTGCGTCTTATCCCTTTGGTATGATGATCCCCATGCAGAAACGATTGGTTTTATTTATCTTGATTTATTATCTTCCAATTTATGATTCCACGTAGTTTGCAATTTTCTTGCAATGAAATGCTTCATGATAGTCATATAATCCTCACCAGCTAGTTTAATATCCTGTTGACGTAGATCTATTGATAACTTTGCAGTAAATCTATTGATAACTTTGAAGTAGATCTATTGCTAAATTTACAGTAGATCTATTATTAACTTTGCAGTAGATCTATTAATAACTTTGCAGTAGATCTATTGCTAACTTTGCAGTAGATATATTGATAATTTTGCAGTAGATCTAATGGTAACTTTGCGATTGATAACTTTGCAGTATATTTATTATTAACTTTGCATTAGATTTATTGCTAACTTTGCAGTATATCAATTGATAACTTTGCAGCAGCATCCGCTTTTTCATTACCAATAACCCCAACATATTTGAACATTCAGTCCCTGGGAATGAAATTTATTAAGGGTCTCTTTAATTTGTAACACAATCTGTTTATGAACACTTCTTGAATCGGCATAGATGACAAACTTATGAAGTACCTAATTTTCAATTGTTACAATAATGTCAATTGCTAATAGAATTGCTGATGGTTCAGATAAAATTACTAATGCTTCACCAGGTAATAAGAGCCGATTTGTTTTGTCTGAGGAACTGCAGCACAGCTAGTGCCCATTAATGTTAAATATTCTTTTTATCAGATATGGAGGACTTTAGTTAATAGGACAATTCTCCTATAAAGGACAATGGTGATGACTATAGTTAAAAGTTAATGTCATATAGAAACTATAAGGCAATTACCTTTATAAAATCAAAGATGGTGATGATACATCCCTTTGACGTATTACACAACTCTATGTCGTCTATCTTTATATTTTAAAGAGCAAAGATTGATGGCCTTTCGTATTCCAGATCAGAAGAGAAGAAATCAAGCAAAGACAAGAAATCAAAAGGTAAAAGAATGATAAGAGTAACATCACAAAGGAAGTAATATACTTTTCTTCTAACGAAAACCAAACTTGTGAATAAAATAACAAAATGGTGAACTTGAAATTCCAAAACATTGCTGTAAAAAAACACTACAATACTTCTTCACTTGAGAGAGCAAAGTTACCTTAGAGAGAGAGAGAGAGAGAGAGAGAGAGAGAGAGAGAGAGAGAGAGAGAGAGAGAGAGAGAGAGAAAGTTACCTTATAAAGAAAAGCAGTTCTATAAACATTATTTTGTGGATGACTTCCTGATCTTCGTTCTGCGGTTGAGTCCGCGCAGATTAGAAATCAATAAGGCTCTTTACATGCAGTTCAGAGCGGTAGTGATATACTAACCGCTTGCACTGCTAATCCGAGCGGTTCCAGTGTAACGGCTTATCGAAACTACGAGGCCATTCGGGTGAAATCCTCGTGTGTGAAGACATGCCTCCTAACGAGCGGAAATACTTCCGTAAAAATCCGCGCATGTGAAGCGAACCTTAAGGGTACCTGACACTTGCACGCATTCGTGGCACGCACTGGCACGCATTGATGCGCGAACTCGCGTGAACAAGTCGTGAAATTGTCGTGAACAGTGCGGGAACGATGCGTGCCATGCGTGCCCAGAACTTTGAAATGTTTAAAGTTTGTGGCACGCCAAAAATAGTCGTGAACGATGCGTGAACTGGCGTGAACGATGCGGGAACTGGCGTGAACTGGAGTGAACGATGCGGGAAGTGGCGTGAACTTTATAATGAAGAGAAACAAAAAGGAAACGAAAAAATTAATGAAAAGGAAAGAAAAATAAACCTAATAAATTTTTATATTTGCTGTTTTAATGTGAAAAAAAAATGATATCTTATTTCAAACTATTTCTATAACTTTATAATGAAGAGAAACAAAAAGGAAACGAAAAAATTAATGAAAAGGAAAGAAAAATAAACCTAATAAATTTTTATATTTGCTGTTTTAATGTGAAAAAAAAATTATATCTTATTTCAAACTATTTCTATAACTTTATAATGAAGAGAAAAAAAAAGGGAAACGAAAAAATTAATGAAAAGGAAAGAAAAATAAACCTAATAAATTTCTATATTTGCTGTTTTAATGTGAAAAAAATGATATCTTATTTCAAACTATTTCTATAACTTTATAATGAAGAGACAAAAAGGAAACGAAAAAATTAATGAAAAGGAAATAAAAATATAAACCTAATAATTGTTTATATTTGCTGTTTGAATGTAAAAATAAAATGATGTCTTATTTCATGCACACACTTATTTTCCTCTATTACCAATCAAGAGCCAAAACTTTTGTTTTAAATAAAAATGAACTGAAAAATAAACCCATGAAATTTTTAAGTTTGCTGTTTGAATGTAAAAATAAAATTATGTTTTATTTCATCAACATACTTATTCTTCTTTATTACCTTAAAATGAAGAGCAAAACAAATTTTTTCTGTTTGCTGTTTTAATGTAAAAATAATATTATTTCTTATTTCAACACACTTTTTTCTCTATTACCTTAAAATCAACACCCTAAAAACTTTTCATGTTTGCTGCTTTTAATGTTAAAATAAAATGCTTTCTTAATACTTGTACATATTTTATGTCTGCTATTTATATGTAAATCAAATGCTTTTTTATTGAAACAAAAATAAAGGGCAACAAAAAATACAAACGAAAAAGATACGTTTCTTCTCCTCAATGCAATGGTGTGTCTGACAGAAAGCATTGTTGTCTCTTCCGAAGCCAATCCAAGAATGTCCTCGGGTTGGAGAAGCCCCGTTTTTATATGGAGTGGCCAATTCGTGAACTGGCGTGAACGATGCGTGAACGATGCGGAAAGATGAATGAACGTATCGTGAACTTGTCGTGAACTAGGCGTGCCAATTCGTGCCATGGCGTGAACGTGGCATGAACTTGTCGTGAACTATGCGTGAACGTGTCGTGAACTGGTCGTGAACAGTGCGGGAAAAAATGTGCGCAAGTGTCAGGCAGGCTTTAGGCTACTTGATTCTACGTGCTTAGTTGAATTGTCTTCATTTTAGATGCTATTCCTATCTCAACCTCTCCGCCTATATAAGAAAAAAAAAATTCTAACGTCATATATTTGAGTCAACTACATTCTGGATGCTTCTATTTCAGTAAAGGAAGAAACATAACGTAGTTTGATATCCTATCTAAAGAAGTCTACCATTCTGGATTACTTACATATCCTATACATACAATAAAAATAAATTATCAAAAAAGCAGTAAAAATTTATATATATTTATTTATATATATATTATATATATATATATATATATATTGATACGATGCTAGTGGTTTGGCATTCAATATAAAACTTTTCTGTGTTCCAAATACTTTATAGATCACACAGGTACCTTTTACGTTGTTTTCCTTTCAATAATCTTATTTCGTAACTTTGCCTTTTAGATTCATTTAGTGCTAAAAATTACGCTAATTTTCTCTACTAACCTACAATATTCACAAGATGAGCACCAACACGAAGTTCGAAAAACATTTTAGAACAAAGTATTTCTGATATAGGCCTATTCATACACAAATAAATGAGGAGCAATTCTATCCATATAAAAAGTAATTGCTAGACTAAAAAACATTGCAAGATTTATATCGGCAAACGTTGCCACATATGGTCAATATTAGCAGTGGCACAATAGTTGCGTATTGTGGATGAAATTTTCACCCAACAATTCTTTTTTTTTCATATTTGCTGCAAAGTTTGGTAGCAAGAAATGTTTCTCAACTCCCATTCTTTGTTCTTGAGGTTTAACAAAATAATATTCTCACACTTATGGGCACTTGAGATTAGATCTATTGATATAGTTTCATTTGTATCATAACTACTGTAGTAAGTATGTCTCTACGGCAGGAGTTGAAGGGAAAACCAGTATTGGTTTTCATCCACAGCAAAACCGACCTATGGCAAAAGGAAAAACCATGCAATGCCATTTTTCAGGTAAATTAAGAAAGAATTGGACATTGCCTTTTTAAAAGGATCAACATCTAACTTCTTATCTTGAAAGACTACTTTAAACGCTACACACACTGGTTGCGTCTGACCAAACGTTTAAATTTCAGTTTCTTGTCAACATATATCTTAATAAACTTGTGTGTTTTAACACATTTTGGTCATATATATATATATATAAATATATAAATATATATATATATATATATATATATATATAATATAGATAGATAGATAGATATAGTGAAATGTTCCCATAATTTATGAGCACAGAGTATTTCCGGTAACTATAGGAATACATTTCTAGTAGGTTGGCCTGGGCACTAGCCACCCGTTGAGATACTTCCGCTAGAGAGTTATGGGGTCTTTTGACTGACCAGACAGTAAGACATTGGATCCTTCTCTCTGGTTACGGTTCATTTTCCTTTTGCCTACACACACACACCTGGCTAATTCTTTACATATTCTCCTCTGCCTCATATACCTGACAACACTGAGATTACCAAACAATTCTTCTTACCTCACTGTATTTATTCAGCGGCCACTTTCCTCTTTCTAAGGGTAGAAGAGACTCTTTAGCAACGGTACGCAGCTCTTCTAGAAGGACACTCCAAAATCAAACCATTGTTCTCTAATCTTGGGTAGTGCCATAGCCTCTGTACCATGGTCTTCCACAGTCTTGGGTTAGAGTTCTCTTGCTTGAGGGTTCACTCGGGCACACTATTCTATCTTAATTCTCTTCCTCTTGTTTTGTTAAAGTTTTATAGTTTATATAGATGTTTATTTTAATGTTGTTGCTCTTCTTAAAATATTTTATTTTTCTTCGTTTCCTTTCCTCACTGAGCTATTTTCCCAGTTGGAGCCCCTGGGCTTATAGCATCCTATTTTTCCAACTAGGGTTGTAGCTTAGCAAATAATAATAATAATAATAATTTATTTCCTTTTATCTAATATATTGACATGGCCTCCTTCAGACTAGTAAACATCTTCCTTTTGAATAACAACTTTCCCAAGGGAAAAAAAATACCTATCTTTGAATAAAAAATCTTAAATGTCATAATTATGTCCTAGTCACAGGTTATTTGAGATTTAAAATGTCCGTCTTAAAATAGTTTCCGCAATAGCAGTTTATTTATAAGAAACACATGCCGCGTATGACTTAGAGTCTAATGACGCATATACGGAATTTTAAGCGTCAAAGACCTTCCAGGAAATAAATGATGGGAAAGAGAGTTACACTAAATCAGTCCGTTGCCACACCGGTATTGGTCGCTTTAGGGAATAACCACCACCGCCATAGCAATGAAGCCTCAAGGATCGGCTAACTGTCACCCAAGGGAAAGGACTCCTCGGATAGTATACAGTATAGGTAGGCTAGCAGGCAAAAAGTTACTCAATTGTTCATGCCAGGAATTTGTATTTGGCTTCTCTCTAATTCTAACTGCTCCGGACGCACCAGTGGTATTTGCAGATGACATAGTTCTATATAGTGAATCATGCAAGAACTTGCAAAAGATGATAGAAATTTGAAAAGAGAAAGAAGAAATGTAGTGCTGAAAATGAATATGAGTAAAATTAAGATAATGTGCAATGAAAAAGCAGACAACAAATAATGGTTATGGAGGAACCTCTAGAGGTTGTTAATGATTATATGTACTTAGGACAGACAGTGATTGTTTCCTCTGGACATGGGGCCGTAATTAAAAAGAAGGATAAGGAAACAAAATGAGATTATGAAAATTAAAACGCCACTTTCTCTAAAAAGAAAAGTATTTAATGAGATGGTCCTACCAGCATTAACTTATGCATAAAAAACTTGGAGCTTTACTAAAACCTTAAAACATAAGCTAGTTACGACTCAAAGAGCTATGGAAAGAATAATGATGGGAATACACTAAGAGACAGAAAAACAGCAACATGTATACGAGAGCAAACTAAAGTAAAGGATATTCTAACAACATGTAAGAAAAAGAAATGGACATGGGCTGGACATATATTAAGAATGACAGATAATAGATGAACATTATGAATAATAAAATGGGTCCCTAGAGATTGTAAAAGAAGCAGGGGAAAAAAGAGTAGACGATGGATTATCGAGCTAAAATATGTGGGTATAGACTGGCATAGAAAGACCATAAACAGACGGGAGTGGAAGGACATGTCTGAGGCCTCTGTCATATATATATATATATATATATATATATATATATATATATATATATACATATGTATATATATATATGTATATATATATATATATATATATATATATATATATATATACATACATATATATATATATATATATATATACACATACATATATATATATATATATATATATATATATATATATATATATATGTATATATATATATATATATATATATATATATATATATATATATATATATAACCTCTTCTAGATGGGGTGGTAGCTCTACTGGGCTAAACCCTTCTGTTTATTAGCTACAATTATATAACATAAGGTTGCAATGCACATGATCCCAAAAAGGGAGATTGTGACCAAGTGGTAAGCTATTTAAATGCTTAGTTGGTCACTAGGTCGGACCCATTGACACTGTTTAATGTTATCTAAATCGTTTATGAAATGGTTAAAGATACAAATCAGATGATTTTCCAACAAAAATGCTGTTCACCATCTTAGAAGATTTCATCTAGCATTTTCCCTAAATATCAATTATTTACGAAGATAATTACAAATATAATCACTATTGTAACTAGTTTTCATTTTAGTTATTTACAGAACGTATTCTAAAATAAATTCCCATAATATTTTCAAGTCAAAAGTGTCTTTCCTTCAGAATTATACCTAAAACTCGATTAGGTGAAACTTTGTTCCAAATCAGAAACATTTTCAATGACCTTACTTAATGAATATATAGTTTATACACAATAGAATCCTTATATGTACTGGATTTTTTAAACTTAAGTCCTCAATCTTAATAATTACCAGTGAACTACTTCATCAGTATACGTTATGGCCTTACTTTAGTGAATTAGCTTGGAATCTAGTCTTGATATTCTCGACATTATTTCAGCTCTTATTTCCGGAAGCCAATTTCTGCCTTCCAGTAATGCAGCGTATGTCAATAATATCTTAAATTCAGGTGTAATTGTGGCTGTCATAATTCAAATGAAAAGATTAGTGCATTATTTTGGATCTGATCAAGGACAAATTAGAAGTGAAGTGGGTGGTCTAGTATATGTAGGAAGGTTTTCATGGGAATGAGAAAACAAATTACGGTTCTATGAAGTTTTTCATTAAAAAAAAACATTTGAATCGACTTCGATAGATTCGTCTCCTAAGTCAAACCTTTTTTGGGCGGAAATTACTTTATGTTGTAAAGAAAACAAATGTGAATAAAAGGTTTTGCATATCACATTCTACATACGACTCTTACATTCATAATATTTTCTCTAAGTAAAATAGAAAAACCTACGGTATATAAACATTTGAAATTTTTGGCCAAACATAAGACTAACAAATCCATTAATAAATGCTGATGAGTAAAAAAAAATTCTTCCGATAAGCTGCTTTACACAATACATTTAAACGACGCTTATTGCAACAATACCAGCAACTGCTTGACATAATCACGTGTAGGAACAACAAAACAACAAATGCAGCCATTTGAGTCCATTGCAAGACAGAGGCCTCAGCCATGTCAATTCATGTCTTGGGTTGGCCAGTTTTCATCACCACGCTGGCCAGTGCGGTTTGGTGATGGTGGGAGATTTTCTTATGATTGACAGCAAACCAAAGTAGTATAGGTGGCCCTGGCTAGTACAAGCTTTGCTGATTAAGGCGATAAGCAAACCCTTTCACCACGTTAAGGTATCCTTACTCAGAAAGGAACACTTGCAGCTTATTCGTGACCCCCTCATTCATGAAATTGTCAATTTTGCAAATTTTCTCAGAGTACTTCTTGTACGCGAGCTCTCCTTTCACAAAAAACTTCCTGAGGGTGCCACACCCACTTGGTTAGGGATTCTTCTTCTTCTTCTTCAGTAGCGGTGATGGTGGGGTCATTAAAAACACGGATTTGCAACGAGGTTTCTCGTGTTGCGTAACTTTCAATACAAACTGATCCACCGTTATTGCATCATGTTTCACGTAGAAAGCCTTCTTTTGGTACTGAAAGTGACATCAACAGAATTATTGTTCCTATAATCAGTAATAGTCTTACCATTGGTGGCAATAGTATATAAAAAAAAAATTGTATTGGTTACGATGGTTCTCTGGTATGGTTGGATTTGATGGCCTTTCAGTGAGAAATTTTTCCCTTTTTCTTGTTCATAGTTAAGACTGCCAAACTAGGAGACTCTTTCCAGACCTTTCTATTCAATTCGTAATAGGTCTGCTATACACTAGCACCGACTTTCAACAGTAGTTCAATTTGAAATACTCAATGTATTCAATACGCAATATTTCTATCTCTACGATACTACTTTACCATTGTAAGACCATCTGTTAATACAACACTAGGCGTTCACCACCAAAACTTTCTCACCTACATTCATCACCCTATAATGCCGTCACCAGCGTCATAGAGATTATCATAGAGTTGCAAAAAAAAACCGCATAGGGTGTATGTCTAATAATGATGTGTATATGGTCTCCAATGTTAATCCCAGTTACGTGTGATTAATTAAAACAATATGTAAACATAAGGTACGGTCTTTATGTTGTGCTAATCATCTATCTCGCTTTGATGGTAGAACTCGTATCAGCTAATTACTTCAAGTTATCATCAATCATTTCGGGTGTTTGTTAATGTCATCAAAAGATCGACTACAGATTTGTTGACTTTTGAGGTTTAACGATCGCATTTTGGAGAAATATATTTGTCTCGCACCCATGGAAATTTCTGTGATGAAATGTTCTTTAATTGTACAGAATAAAAATTGCTTCAGGAATATGGGATGATAAGATATAAATACTTTAGAGAATAAGGCCTTGTTGGCAATTTGAAAAAAATAATAATTTAGGTTCATCAATAATTTTTGGTAGTAAAACATATGTATGTGTAACTTAAAAGTGAAATGCTATTTGTGTCATATTTAAATTTAAAAGTATATATTGTATCTCAGTGGTCACCTCTGCGTAAACTTTTATGTAATAAAACCTTCGTAACACTCTGACTCTTTGTTAAACATCCTAAACATTCACTTACTGATTGACGTAGGAGACCACGTGAGCGTAATTCAAACAATTATCCCCAGTCAGAAAATACTCTCCAAATTCTGCATTGCATAACAAATCCATTAACACAAAAGATGGCCATTATAAATCAGCCATTATTGTTAACGAGAGGAGATGCTCATTGCCATGACAACGCTAAATTGACACAGTAGTTAAAGCCAAAGTTCCGTGTTTGCGTCACAGGAATCTGAACAGTTGATTCTTCGTATTCAAATATCTCTCTCCAGATGGCTTTTGTATATAAGAAAAAAAAAAAAAAACACCTATAGTGTAGTGCTCATACACAAAGAAATAATATTTGTGCTAAGCCTAATGTCAATGTGGAACTTCAAAAGTTCAAACTTGCAACGAATGTTTATATGTTAAACAGACTGACATGAGTCTTTTTATAGTTTAAATATGAAAAATCTACTTTAATGTTGTTACTGTTCAAAAAAAATGTTATTTTAATTGTCCATAACTTCTCTTGTAGTTTACTCATTTCCCTATTTACTTTTCTCACAAGGTTATTTTTCCCTGTTGGAGCCCTTGGGCTTATAGCATCCTGCTTTTCCAACAGGGATTGTAGCTTAGCTAGTAATAATTATAATGATTTCCTTTCACTACAATCCCAAAAGTGACATTCATATACTTATCTTCTTAGCCTTAAAATTGATGTGGGCCTTGCAATATATTTCGGTTCCGGTAGAGGATCTTCAAAATGCTTGTACGGCAGAGCATATTTTCACAATTCCCGAAAGATGAAAATTTCATTTCCCAAAAGTTTGAAGCTTTTCAACCAATTTCATTCCTGCCATTTAATCTCTTTTTTTTTTTTTTTTTTTTTTTTTTTTTTTTTTTTTTTTTTGTAAGGTCCTTGCAAGATGCCAAGATTATCAATGTCAATAACTTTGAAATTTTACCAGAAGTGTGGTTTTAATTGAACAAGATACCAAACTGAATAACGTTCTTCAGATTTCGACAGTAATGTTAATCTTCAAAATATTCAAGAGAAATGTCACTTGGTAAAATAAAAACATAGAATTCTAGAACAAATACCTACAATAAAATCATACTGTATCATACTCGATTTGTTACCAGGATTCTCCATCATACAGTCATGTTGACATTTACATTGGAAAGTATTACGCAATATTGCTACTACATATATATATATATATATATATATATATATATACTATATATATATATATATATATATATATATATATTATAGGCTCCATAACAGTTAACAATTTAGAAAGAGGAGTAATGGGGCATTTCTGGCAAAAAATAATGGTTTACAGAACAGTAACACTCCTTGCTGTCACAATCTGTAATGGTAACCTCATTACTGTAACAGATTCCAAGCGTGGGCAGAGACTGTGCCCCCCCCCCCCTCTCTCTCTCTCTCTCTCTCTCTCTCTCTCTCTCTCTCTCTCTCTCTCTCTCTCTCGTGTAATTGCACGCATACAAAACTACAGACGGAACTTTCAAATTCATTCAAAATAAGTGTGCTTGTCTCTCAAGTAATAGAGCATGAATATAATTTAAAATTAAACTAGTTACTTAGACCACGCTAAAAAATGACCTATACATTTTAATACCTTATAAGGGTTATATGAAAACTTACTCGCTTCTCCAGGAAAATGTTCAGATCGGAGCTGTCCATTCACTTAAATAAGCTGACAATGATTAATAGTACTTAAGAGATTATTTGAGGAAAGGAAATCTTTAAGTGGAATAATGTGAAAAAATGTGGATTGTAAGCTTTTATATAAAGCATAAAAAATTTTACATCAAAATAAATTGACCATATATTAGTCATGAAGAAAATTGTCTTAATAGACCAGAACGTTACGCAACATGACACATTTTCTTTAGGGGAATTAATCATTTACGAGTTTTAAACCAATTAAAATTCTGTAGTAGAGTAATTAAGCCATGTCTCTTAGCCACGAAGGTTGTACGAATGAGTTCATTGTTGTTATAAAATCTTATTTATCTTTATATAAACCAAATATATATTCTAACCAGCTGTAATAGCAGAGCATCGTCCATGTTGACCACATATATACTCATATTCATACATACTGTATATAAAAGCACCATCTCTCTCTCTCTCTCTCTCTCTCTCTCTCTCTCTCTCTCTCGATATATATATATATATATATATATATATATATATATATCAAACAACAAATACGGCAATTTCCAGTCTACTGCAAGTCAAATACCTCAGACATGTCCTTATGCCTGGGGTTTGGCCAGTTTTCGCAATTTGATCTCTCACAGCAAACCAACGTAGTATGGCTGCCCCTGACTAATAAAAGTTTGTTGACCATGGCGATACACAAAATCTTTAACCTCGTTAAGTTATCCACATTCGGAAAGGGATGCATATATATCAGACTATACGATCAACAAGATAAGTAACGTTACATATGGTCTGTACTTGGACGATTGCCCACTAGCACAGAAGACGTTCAAGTTTCCTTTGGGCTAGTAATCAACCCAAAACCGGGGAGATGGGATAACCTTTTTGGAAACCACTTAATTTAGGGAGCGTAGTGCGAGTAAAAAAAAGACCATTTTCAGCATATCTACATATTAAGCTAATTCTGTGTGTTACTAAAGCAGAGTTACCTATTTAAACATTCATACGTGCACCAATGAAACATACCAATTATAGAAGCAATGTTGAAGGGAACACTTAACTTGAACACAGTCTTAAGATAAGCTTTGGCTAACTCATTTTAACACATGACCCTTATTAAGAGTGTTCTTCAGCATTTAATCAAAATTTTCGTGGGCATATAATTCACAATTTTGCCTGCTCCTCTTGTAATCATCTTTTATAGAAATGTTATGCGCTTTTTTTCCCTCTCATCTCCAAAATATCCAACTCCATCAATTTTTGTTCAGACGCCTTCTCTCAACTTGCAAAATGAAATTTAAATTCTTTACCAAATTAATATTCACCTACTGCATGCAAGTATGGTCTCTCTCTCTCTCTCTCTCTCTCTCTCTCTCTCTCTCTCTCTCTCTCTCTCACCGTAATACTAAGGGGTAGGTTGACTGAAGCAACCTCGCCGCTACTTTCCTCGTCCATCAAACCTCTTTTCTTCATATCATCCTCACCTTACTTAACAACCTTACTCAACAACCTCCCCTCTCTCTCTCTCTCTCTCTCTCTCTCTCTCTCTCTCTCTCTCTCTCACGAAAAAATAAATTATCAGATGAAAACAAATAATAGACCCAAGAGACTCTACCCGGACCTACATACTTTTAGGGAAGAGCAAGAACAAGAAAAAAAAGAAAGATTTAGTCTGCAATTTGCTGAAAAGAGGGAATTGCAGATTTGGCGAAAGATGCTACTACAAGCATCCAAAGATATGCCATAATTATGAAATATATGGTAAATATGCGTATTTAGACAGATATGGAGACGGATGCAGAGATCTCCATCCAAAAATATGCAAAAACCTGAAAGAAGGAAAAGGATGCAAATTCAACAAAAATTGTTGATATATACATCCTGCAATCATGAATGAAAGTCAGAAAACTCAGCAAACAGAAAAGAAAAATGAAAGCAAAAATGAATCAAAAAAAAAAAAAAAAAAAAAAAAAAAAAAAAAACAAGCAGAGTATATACGGCGCTATGCACAAAAGTCCCCAAAATATGATGCCTTTCAGCCCAAATATGCACAATTAAGAGCACAACTACAAAGAATGCATCTATAATGCCAGGGGTTGGTGCAGATATGGGGATAATTGCAGGTATACACACAAAAATAAATATGAAGGCGAAAGAGCAAATATAATAGAAAAGCTGGATTTTTTAATGGCAGAATTCCTGGAAATGAAGAAAAGAACTTCATATCAGAACAGGATGGAAGCATAGGAGAATCCATATTATTACCAATATTAAATAATGGAGATGGAACACAAACCCTAATAGTGATGAATGCACAGGGTTCAGTTACGAGTAACTCTAAAAGGAAAATAGAGTTCTTAGAACTAACCCAAACTGAAAAAATAGATATATCAAATATAAGTGAAACATGGTACTCCCAAGAGACTGACAGTGATGACCAGATAAAGGGTTTCCAAACATATAGATCAGACAGAACTAATAGGAATCAAGGGGGAACCCCAATAGGCTATATGGAAGAGACATAAATCAAGGAAAAGTCTGTGAAAAAACAGCAACACAGAATGTGAATTGATTGCGGTAGAATTTTAATATGAAAAACTAATGAACATTGTAGTTTACAGACCCCCAAATACTAAGGAGTTTGACATAATAATAGAAAAAAACAGAAGATATATGTAGAAACCATAAAGACTGGAATATACTCCTATCCAGAGATTTTAACTTTCTTTTCGTGGATTGGAAAGAACGGATAGAAGAAAGTGGATGTACATATACATATAAAAAAGAGAGTAATACTAGCGCAGAAGATATGAGACAATTTGAAAAGCTTCAAGATATGCTATTAGAACATATGTAATAAATAAACCACATTCCAACAAGAAAAGAAAATGTCCTAGATTTAGTATTTGTGAATGAGGTGAATTATGTTAATGAAATAATAGTGTATAACACGGGAATTTCAGACTACAATGTCATAGAATTAATAGTCCATTCCAAAGCAAGTGATCGCAGAGATAATCAAAGCACAAAACGTTGGGAAGGATATGGAAAATGTAATTTTTAAAGTAAGAATATAAAATGGTCAGAAATAAATGAAGAACTAAACAAAGAATAGAAAAATGTATTCATAAGTGATAATATACAGGTAAATAAGGACATACTGTACAAAATACTGGAGAAAATTGTTGAAAAATATGTACCGAAAAAAAAAAAACAATAAACAACAGACATGCATACCAAGAGACAGAAGGATCTTATTTCAGAAAATTAGAAAGTGGAAGAAAAATCTTTCAAAAGAAAAAAATGTATGGAAAATGATGGAAATAAAAAGTAAGATAGAAAATGCAGAAAAAAAGATTATTCAATCGAAAGAAAATGAAAAAGGGACTTAGAAGAAAGGACACTTCAAAATATAAAAATAAAACCCAAAGTACTTTACTCCTATGCAAAAAATATGAATAAAGGGAGATTAGAAATAAGCCCTCTAAGAATTGAAGGACGGTTAACGAATAAAAAAAAAAGAAATATGCAACATATTAGCAGAAAAATATAAGAGCGAGTTCACGCCAAGAATTGCGAATGAGAATAATGAAACAGAAATGAGAGAAGAAAATGTTGAATATCTAACGGATATAGATATTAATGAAGCAGATATTGTCAAGGCTATAAGCGAAATTAAAAATGGATCGGCGGCCGGACCAGATGGAGTTCCAGCGATTTTGTTAAAAAAAAACTGCTCACACTATCGCAAAGCAGCTTGCAATACTGCTAAGAAAAAGTGTAAATATGATCGAGATACATGCTAAGCATTAATTAGCTTATATAACCCCTATTTTCAAAAGTGGATCAAGACTAGAGGCAAGCAATTCTAGACCTGCTAGTCTAACATCACATATTATGAAAGTGTATGAAAGGGTAATAAAGAAAATAATGAATCATTTGGTTAAAAAAAAATTGTTTAATATAGGTCAACACGGTTTTATGCCCGGAAAAAGTACACAAGCCCAACTAGCCCCACTATGAAAACATAAAAAATATGATAAATGAAAAAGACACAGATGTGACCTAACTAGATTTTGCAAAAGCCTTTGACAAGGTAGACCATAATATATTAGAGAAAAAAATTAGAAAGCATACTGTAATATTGTGGGAAAGATAGGAAAATGGGTAAAAGAATTTTTGCAAAACAGATAACAGATAGTGGTTGCAAATGACAAGAAATCAGATGAAGATCAGGTAATATTTGGCGTGTCACAGGGTACGGTATTAGCTGCACTGCTGCTTGTTATTATGATCTCAGACATAGACTGTAATGTTAAAGACTCTGTAGAGAGAAGTTTCGCCGATGACACAAGAATAGCCTAAGAAGAAATTACTTGTGATGGAGATAGGAACTCATTACAAAGAGATCTAAACAAAATATATGAATGGGCGGAGATAAATAGGAAAGCATTTAACTCCGGTAAATTCGAATCAATAAACTATGGAAACAGAGAAGGATTGGTAAATGCATACAGGGGACCTATTAACGAGACAATCACAAACAAGGAGGCAATTAAAGACCTTGGTGTAATGTTAAACAGGAATATATCATGCAACGACCATATAGCAACACTGCTGGCTAAATGTAAAGCAAAAATGGGAATGATATTCGGACACTTTAAAACAAGAAAAGCTGAACACATGATTATGCTTTACAAAACTTATGTACGTAGTACACTCGAGTACTGCAATGTGATATGGTACCCACACTACCAAAAGGATATTGCACAAATATAGAGTGTACAAAGGTCCTTTACTGCTAGAATAGAAGAAGTTAAGGACATTGACTACTGGGAAAGACTGCAATTTCTAAAACTGTACAGTCTAGAAAGGAGAAGAAAACGCTACATAATAATACAAGCATGGAAGCAAAAAGAAGGAATTACTGAAAACATCATGGAGCTAAAAATATCAGAAAGAGCAAGCTGAGGTAGATTAATAGTGCCCAAAACTATACCAGGAAAACTAGGGAAGGCGCACAGGACATTAATCAACTACGCACCAGCATCGATAATGCAGCGACTATTTAATGCGCTGTCAGCTCATCTAAGAAACATATCAGGAATGAGCATAGATGTGTTTAAGAATAAGCTTGATACTTAATATGCATCCCAGACAATCCAAGACTGGAAGATGCAAAATGCACCGGAAGATGCATCAGCAACTCTCTGGTGGATATACGAGGTGCCTCACACTGAGGGACCTGAGGAAACCCAAACCTAGAATAAGGATATCTCTCCGTTATACCTCTTGATGCAACCTCTCCTATGCTTTCAATCAAATGCTTCCTCTTCCATCAAATCTTTCTCTTCATATCAACCCCCCCTCTCTCCTCTCTCTCTCTCTCTCTCTCTCTCTCTCTCTCTCTCTCTCTCTCTCTCTCTCTCTCTCTCTCTCTCTCTCTCTCCGTTATACTAAGGAGTCAGTTGCCTGATGCAACCTCTCCTATGTTTTCTATCAAATGCTTCCTCATCCATCAAACCTCTTCTCTTCATATCATCCTCACCTTATTTAACAACCTCTCTCTCTCTCTCTCTCTCTCTCTCTCTCTCTCTCTCTCTCTCTCTCTCTCTCTCTCTCTCTCTCTCTCCGTTATACTAAGGGGTCGGTTGCCTGATGCAGCTCTCCTATGTTTTCTATCAAACCCTTCCTTGTCCATCAAACCTCTTTTCTTCATATCATCCTCATCTTATTTAACAACCTTATTCATTCTGTCTGTCTCTCTGTCTCTGTCTCTGTCTCTGCTCTCTCTCTCTCTCTCTCTCTCTCTCTCTCTCTCTCTCTCTCTCTCTCTCTCTCTCTCTCTCTCTCTCTCTCTCTCACCGTTATACTAAGGGGTCGATTGATTGATGCAACCTCTCCTATGCTTTCTATCAAATGCTTCTTCGTCCATTAAACCTCTGTTCTTCATATCATCCTCACCTTATTCATCTCTCTCTCTCTCTCTCTCTCTCTCTCTCTCTCTCTCTCTCTCTCTCTCTCTCTCTCTCTCTCATGGATACGAGAGCAAACTAAAGTAGGGGATATCCTCTAGCTACATGTAGGAAATAGAAATGGACGTTGGCAGGACATATTTATGAGAAAGACAGATAATAGATGGAGATGAAGAATAACAGAATGGGTCCCTAAATGTAGCAAAGCAGCAGGGGAAGGAAGAAAAGACGATGAATTGTCCAACTAAGAAAGTTTGCGGATGTGAACGGGCATATAAAGACCATAAACAGACGCACGTGGAAGGATATGGTTGAGACCTTTGTTCTGCAGTGGACTAGTAACGACTGGTGATTATATATATATATATATATATATATATATATATATATATATATATATATATATATATATATATAAACACACACACACATGATTATGTGGAAATCACGACTAATGACACGGGACGGGCATAAAATATGTACTAAAATCACTAAATGATAAATGAAAAAGACTATTGGAGTTAGTACTTTCATCTTGCTCGTTGTGAGTCTGATGATGTCATTAATAATGCGAAAGAACTACCTTCAATTAAGCCTTTTCACTTTTCTTTTCAAGGCTGTAAGTAATATACATACATACATACATACATACATTATATATATATATATATATATATATATATATATATATATATATATATATATATATACATATATATATATACATAAAGACCATTTCCAAATGTACCACATCCCAATTTATTCAGTGCTATATCTAGGTAAACGTAATGCAATCTCATTATGAACATACTAGGCCCCAACAACAATATTGTTAAGGATAGAGCTCTTAGGACGGGCATCATTATGCCCTTATCTACCTGAAATACAATCGATACAATACAATACAAACATGTAATGAGAATGGGTTGTTCTTTAAGGCCAAAAACTGAATGTCTTCTTGATATTAGGCAAAGTAAATCACTATTATCATTATAATAATAATTGTTTAGCTGCAGCTCTACATGGAAAAGCAGAATGGCGCAAGCTCCTTGTATAACAAGGTATATAGACCAGTAATGTTGTGAATAAAGAAATGTGTACTATATAAAAATCAAGAATGTGGGAAACAGAATAACATTTAAACTATGAAATGTGAATCATACACAGCTTCTAAAACAAATAAAAGACTATTGGTACTTTATTTGAAAAGAGAAGATGGGAGCCTGATAAATTCCTATTCACTTCTGTTTGATAACGATTTAAAGTTATTCAAGTTACTATCATATCATTACTGACTGAATATAGATAAATAATGAACTCGATATCAAATATTATACTAGCATTATCACTTTCTTTCACATCATTCAGGTTCTTCATGAGGACTATCTACTGTACTATCGACAGCAGTAATCCATTTCGCTGGGATGGAGGGGGTGGTGCCACGAACATTTGCTTCGACGCACATCCACTCCCTGTTTTCCCAAGATAGCAACCATTTTGTAGCCAAATTAGCTTACTTTCAACTACTTTCTAGGCCTAAAAAGTTAAAATATAAAACAGGTTCGGCATTATAATTAGATTGGTATATATGGGACTGGTTCGGCTCTTTTGGGTGGGATTCTTGATTTTTAACCAAAATAAAATCAAATAACATTATATAAACCTCATTAATATCAAGCTAAAGTAAAATTTTACATTTTAATAGAATATACATCATTTAACAAGGATACTAATTCAACGAGAATTCGTATGCAGTATTTTATATGAGGAATTAAGTATCCTTTGAATGTCTCAACTTCTTTGGTCTTTATATATGTGAGTGTATGTATATATATATATATATATGTATATATATATATATATATATATATATATATATATATATATATATATATATATATATATATATATATATATATATATATATATATATATATAAATTATATACGCGATTAAAATCAGATCTTTAATGCCTTTTGTCTTGTACACCGAATTCTATCAACCTACTCTACAATTCTTGTTCTGCTGTATCTCAACTCCTGTCTGTTTTTGGTTTCGTAGAATGTACGTCATTCCAATATTTCTCTAGTATTACGAATCTTGAATTTTACTTAAGCAATAGTTAAAAATTTTCAAGAGTACTATTTCAGAATGGTTATGTTAAATAAACTTTTCTTTGCGAGAAGTCGACAGAAGCCATGAATACGAGACATAATAATTACAATAGTATACGCTAAAATAATTTTCTTCATTAGCAAAGCTTTCATAAAAGAAAACGGGTATTCAGACTTTGGGACACTAAAGTATAACAAGAGCTGCTGTGCTATCCCACTACAAAAAAAATTGGATTTTTTAATAAACAAATTTTGGCATGGCACCAGGAGAAAAATGTAAAGATAGACGATTAAAAAAAATGGATGAATATCAGTTGAATTACTCATTTTATGAACGAATAGCGACTGGCTTTAAGAAAATCAGAAAAATTGGTGAAGGTATTCAATAAAAAAAGAATTATTTCACATTACAAAGTTTCCCTCATCCTCATCATCAATATCCAATCCAACCCCTATTGACGCAAAGGGCCTCGGTTAAATTTCGCCAGTCGTCTCTATCTTGAACTTTCAATTCAATACTTCAACATTCATCATCTCCTACTTCGCGTTTCTTAGTCCTCAGCTATGTAGGCCTGAATCTCCCGACTGAACGTTTGGTGAACTAATCTCTTTTGGGGAGTGCGAGGAGCAAACCATCTCCGTCTACCCCTCATCCACATATGGCACTCGAGTAATCTCTATTATATTTTCATTTCTAATCCTGCCCTGCCATTTAACTCCTAATATCCTTTTGAGGGCTTTGATATCAAATCTATCATGTCCATAGAGTAACACCGATCTCACTAAACTGATATATAGTCTGATTTTTATATATAATTTCAGGAGATTTGATTTCCAAATTTTACTTAACCTAGCCATTGTCTGAGTTGTTTTTTTCAATCTTTCACTAAACACGAATTCTCAAGACCCTGTATTGGAGATCATAGTTCCTAAATACTTGAATGATTCTACCACATTAATCCTTTCTCCCTCCAATGATATTTCATCTTCCATTGCATACTCCGTTCATCTTCATCTCTGTCTTCTATTTATCTTCAGCCCAACCTTATGGGATATTTCATGCATTGTGGTAAGCAATCATTGCAAATCCTGTGGTGTTCTGCTAACAAGGACAGCATCATCAGCATACTCTAGGTCTGCTAAATCACCAATCCAATCCAATTCTTCTCCACCATCTCTGACTTCTACGCATTACAAAACCAATGAGGAGGATAAACAACATAGGTGACAACACATTCCCTTGGAGTACTCCACTGTTCACTGGATATTCATTTGATAAGACTCCATTTACATTAACTTTGCACTTGCTATGCTCATGAACAGACAATTAAATTTACATATTTATAAGGAATTCCATAATAACGCAGGACTCTCCACAAAATTGGTCGGTGCACACTATCAAAGGCTTTTTCAGAGTCCACAAATGCCATCAAAAGTGGTTTTCTATTTTCTACGCATTGCTGTACATGTCTCCAAATGTCAATTTGGTCAGTGCAACTTCTACCTTTTCTAAATCCTGCTTGTTCATCTCTCAGCTTTTCATCAGTCCTACTCTCCAGTCTCTTTAGAATAACCATACTATATATTTTCATAACAACTGACGTAGGTGTTATGCCTCTGTAATTATTGCAGTCAGTCAGGTCTCATTTTTTTCTATTCTCACCAACACTCCTAACTTCAATTCATCAGGTTTTGCCTCTTCATGCCTAATTCTACAAAATAATCTAGTAAGTAACCTGGGAGTCACTTCATTTTCGGCCAGAATCCTCTCGGCAGTTATTCCATAGTATCCAGGGGCGTTCCATCTCTTTAGTTTTTTAGGATAGCTTCGACTGCAAACACAATGAATTAATTCATGGGAAAATCAAGGTCTTTATCAGCTTCAAGTATATCAATCCAATTATTCCCTTCACATCTTTTCATAACCTCATTAAAGTGTTCCATCCAACGTTGTCTTCCTTCATCTTCTGTTGCTATAACAGAACCATCTCTCTTTTTGATGGGTATATGCTTCTTCTTTGCTCCAGTCGAGATTCCATTAATAATTCTATGAGCTATTCTCACACCATAGCCGGTTCCTGAATTCACAGCATTGTCAGCCTCATATCCGCTTTAGTCTTAATATGCTCTCCAGTCCTTCCTGGCTTTTCTTTTGACCTCACTATCAATACTGGAATACTTATCATGTTCTACCTTGTAATTTTCATTACTTTCTCAAAAACTTTCAACTATCAATTTCTGGCCTTGTCTCCCTTTTATAGTATCCCACGCATCATTTGATATCCATGGCTTTCTCCTTGTAACTGCGTGTTCCAAGACTTCACTACCAACTGCCTGATATATCTTCTTCATATCACAACATTTTTCATCAATTGTCTGTTCTTCGTCTCAAAGTTTTCCTCACACCATAAAATTTTTTGGCTATCCTTTATTTTATGATAGGTTTAGCATTCACTGTTAAAAACTATTAGCTAATTCGGAACTAGCTTCTTTTGCTGAGTTATATACCAGTAATTGTTATACAAGAATGAAAGAAAAAAATTAAAACATATTAATGTTGGTGTTTACGAAAAGTGGAACTTATAAGGTAAATTCATGTTGGTCTTTTTGGATGGAAAAAAATGATATTAGTAACATCGTTCATCTGTTTTATCCTGATTATATTTTACAAGGAACCCATTGCTTACATTATACATTTCAAGGCATTATAATCTTACACCGCTAAAACACTGCATTTATCAAGATACGTTTCAGGGCATTATAATCTTACACCGCTAAAACACTGCATTTATCAAGATTACATCAATTGAATTTTGTTTACTTTCTTAAAAGAAAATTTTCTTTTCGGAAAAATCATTCAAATCTAAAAATTCCCAATCACGGGCAACAATAAGCTATTATTTCCAAGTGTCACTGTAAAAAAAAAAAAAAAAAAAAAAAAAAAAAAAAAAAAAAAAAAATCTCAGGTATGTGGGCCGCCGATGGGTAAGGGGTTTTAAAATCACTGGTTACGAGAAGAAATGATTGAAAATCACAAATGTAATACAGAGTCACACTAATCAACAATGTTTCCCATGCAGATACAAGTCACTGGAGAAAAATGCAAACTACTAAACTGTCCACTGGCGAGTCAATGAGTGAAGTATTCTTCAAATTACTGGCTATGGCTTAAAATGCTCGCAAACACGAGTTTTCCATGTAACCAAAGCAATATATACAATTGAACCCTGTGAGGTAAGCGCCTTAATATCCCTCTCCAGACTCCACCAAACTTACAAAAAATATAATGGTTGTGGTGGCCTATTGGATACGTCCCTGCTTGGTGATCTGCCGGTCTGGATTTCGAGTCCCGCTCAAGCTTGATAGTTTCTTGTAATGTCTGCACTCTCGCCATCCTTGTGAACTATTGAAGGGGGTCTTGAGGGAGCCTATAGGTCTACCAGCAACCATTGCCTGACCCTCCCTGGTCATAGCTTGGGTCGAGAGGGTGCTTGGGTGCTGATCCTATGTATATATGGCCAGTCTCTAAGGCACTGTCCTGCGAGTTAAGGCATAATCACTGTCCTTTTGCCTCTGCCATTAATTAGTGGCCTTTACATCTTTAAACTGGAAATAGATGGAAGACAGGTAGGGATCAAACACAAAGCATTGGAAGAGCACAACGACAAAAAGGCATTGGTGATCCAGGCAGAGACAAGATGGCTGTCATGCTTAAGCTACTTAAGTTGACATTTCGCAGCGTAACTAACCAAGAAATAAAAAGAGAAAGAAGCTGAAAATTGTATTAAAAACCTAAATAAAAATTTTCTATATAGTACTTAATTACATGAACGGATGACGTGAAAGTACGCCATAGGATCCTTAGAGGGTTATAACAAAAACAGGCTGGGAAATAATTCCAATTTTAGAAATATAAAACTCCTTGACTTGCTTCTAACTTTTAACCAATTACTTTTCTGGAGGAACAATGCCACTATTATTAATGTAAAAATGTCTAAAATTTGGCTTTCAAGTCGTATCTACCTTTTTCTAAATAATTGTAACTATTCAGCATTTCAAAACTAGAACTCGCAACAATAGTGCGGGAGCTCACAGAGATTAGTATTACATTTCGAGTACAAAAGGTTTGATAGCTAAAATCATCAGCTAGTATGATGGGGATCCCCGAATGGTCATTCTTAAGTTATGCCGTTGGTGCGTTGAGTAGGGGGCGCAGCTTGAACTGCCCCCCCCCCCCCCCCCCAAATCCGGTTTAAATTGAATTTTGGAGTACATCAACCAAACCTGTGATAAAAGTTTCGTTTTGGCGCTGTGATTACAGATGTGCCATTCTTAAATGGCGTAATTGGTGCAAAACGCATTTAAGAAGGGCTCAAAGGGGGCGCTACTGTCACATTTAAATCACAATTTGAGTACATCAATGAAAGTTTGTGGAAATATACCTTAGAGCTTCCTGATGAAGAATCAGTCATTCTTAAGTGTCAAATTTGGTGCAAAACCCATTTAAAAACGACCTAAAAAGGGCGCTATTTTTTTGCACATTTAAAACACGTCTTACGTACATTAATGAAACTTTGTAGAAATATTCTTTAGACCTTCCAGATAAAGGATCAACAGTTCTTAAGAGTCGAAGTTGGTGCAAAACCCATTTAAGAACGGCCTAAAGAGGGTGTTACTATTAGGTTATTGAAAAGGCCTATATTCCCTTTCTTTAGGCCTATATATTCACTCATTTCTTCTCCTCCACATGTGCCACAACACGCTATTGTGAGCTCATCTGTTTATGTTATTACTACTGTTGTTTCACTGAATATATAAGTGATAAAATTTTTTGAATGATAGTACTAATTGTAACTTTTCTTTTCAGGGGCTCGTGATTATAAAAATTAGGGTTGCATAATACCAGTATAGTGGCTACTTTACTTTGTATGGAAGATAGCCAGTTAAGAAGGGTTTAACTGATGTTTTTATTATTCCCTTTGGCTGAATAATTGATCACAAATTTTGTAATATTTTTTAATTAATTTAAAATTTTGATAACCCACTAACATATTGAGGTCTTTTGTGAGTTTACAGGTTATTTCAAAATTTAAGGAAAACTCATAACAGAATCAGGACGACCAGACATGCCAATAGAGACTGGGGTCCTTACACCAGGTTCTTTGATTGGGTTCCTCACAGGTAAACACTTCAACCAATGCCTGAGCCTCTAACCTCTCTTTGCCTTGCCTTCGAAAGCCTGCATTTCAAGGCCTTTCTAGAAACATGTGATTACAGTGAAGAGCTTCATACCCTGATATCTACTGTGAAAGGAAATACCAATGCAGAAAACCATGGGATTGAGCTGGTGATCAATGCAGATCTTTTTGAAAAATTTTTGAAAGAGTATTCTGAATTCACCAAGACAACTGTATCAGGAGCTCATGGATACACTGCAAAGTTCTGGATGATGTATGTGGAGTACATTAACATGTTTCACCAACTTGAAAGAGCTATCTGGACAAATAACATCGAGCTCTGTCTTCACACTTACACTGATTATTGACCCGTCCTTTGCCACAGGCCACATCAACTATTCCCAGTGGTTAACAAAATACCAATTAGTGCTATTGAATATTGATACGACTCGTCCCAGACTTAGAGAGATACTTAATCGGGGTGTATACACAGTGCGAAGGACAGAACATGATTTCAGCAGAATTCTTGTAGATTTACAACTGGAACAAACTATTAATGCCGACGCTACATCTCGACTGACAGGAATTACCTCTTTCACTAATGACTACTCCGCTCACCTTAGATGGATGGTAACAAAGGCTACCCAAGCATCGTTCATTAGTCAGCAGCAAGAGAGGACAGGATTGACTAGCAAAGATGATTTTACTACAGAACTTAGGCCAAGACGAATTCAAGGTGACAATGAGGATCTTCAGAAAATCATCTTAGATACGAACAATCTATTTGAAACACGGGAAGGTTCAGACGTATTGTACAATATTTCCACAGGAAAAGGTACCAATGATGAAATCCATGAATGCCTTCTCTGTGTACCAACCAAAGGAAAAGTCAGACACAAGGAATGCATCCAGGCTTGCATGAGTAATCTACATAAAATTTGTTTGAAAATCTAATAAAGAAGGAAAAGCTGAAAACCTTTGTAGATGGCTGAGCAAGCAATCGTCGGATAAATAACACTTTAAGTTGCAGTGCTTAAGGGATCACGTGATCTGATGGGACGTCTCCTTGTACTGTCCACCAAGAAGAGACAATGACATGCAGCATATTCTCCAGTACCCATTGATTCCAATACCTCTGTCCTTGACCAGCCCTGAAGAAGTGATGTCAAAGACCGATAGGAGTGCGCTCTTTAATATATCGAGAGTAAATTGAAAGGTCTTGAACAGCAGCCAAAGCACTTCAGTGCTTATATCATAGATGGACATTTTCTCTTACATACCTTGCCACTAAATTTGTCCCCACATACAGAGGACTAGCCAGAAGTATTCTTACCCAGAGTTTAACAATGTCAGCCAAACGCATACACACAGACTTTGATGACTATCCACAGACTTCAATTAAGGACACTGAAAGAGACAGGTGGGGACCTGACAACAGAACCTTCATCATCACAGGGTCAGAGCAGAGACGAGTGCCAAGAAATCTAAACGATGCCCTAAAGTCCAAGTCCTTCAAGAAGCAGTTACCTCAGTTTCTTACCAATGAATGGCAAAACTCTTCATATGCTAAAATTTTTGGCGATTGTGAAGTCTTCCTAGATGTGTAAGGGGAATGTTATAAGTTCCAGGTGACAGAGGGTATGATACAGCGAAACGCAGTAAATGAATTAGCCCTTATCAGTTGATCATGAGAATTGACACAGTGGTCACAGCATCCGACACAGATATTGCAATGAAATTATTGTACCACTGCAATAGCTTTCAGCCAACATTGCGGATGGATATAAGAACAGTTTCAAAGAGCAATCGTCATTAGGTCAGCCTGACTGCAATATGGAAGGAACTAATACCATATCTTTGTGCAGCATTGCCAGCTTTCCATGCCTTCACAGGTACAGAGTATGCATCAGCGTTTGTCAGATAAGGGAAGGTTAGGCCTCTCCAAACTCTAGGAAAGCAACCTGACTATCAGAAGACTTTCAGAGTAATGGCAATGAGCTCTACAATTTCTAGTACGACGAATGAAGCTCTTCAGAGGTTCACAGCCACAATGTATGGAGCTGAGGATAAAGCAAACACTTGGCTAAATGAATTGAGGTATGAGAAGTTTATGAAGACATGGACCAAATCGAAATGGAAAATACCTACTAGCCAATTTGAAGGGCATAGATGCAAGTGGACTACTACCTTGCGAAGACGAGCTCAGTCCTTAAATTGAGCGTGCCTTTATTGTTGCTAACAACAAAGAGCAGATCAAACTCATATAGAGCAGCATCCCTCTGAAGAAAATAGCTGGCAGTTGGTTGATGGCTATTACAAACCGGTTAGATTCGAAGGGGAGCATTTCCATGAATGCCTTATCCCAGAAACAGATGATTTAGAAGCATTGGACAATGATGAGGACGACTTGGACATTGCATCTTCAGATGAAGATGAGTGTTGTGATGAGGATGACTAAAATCTTGTTACAGAAAGGCAAGCTGAGATGATAATTAACTATACCAGTAAATACTAGTTGAACTCATGATTATAAGTATATTCACATACCTTTCCTAACAGAGAGAGAGAGAGAGAGAGAGAGAGAGAGAGAGAGAGAGAGAGAGAGAGAGAGAGAGAGAGAGAGAGAGAAATTCATCAGCAGTTTTAATGTTTCATCTTATAAACTTTAGCAATAGACTTATAGAAAATGTGAAACATGTATGTGTGCACTAATTAATATGAGTGTGTCTATCAAAAGGCAGTTTTGGTTTCAAAGATCATAATCACTTGCAAATAGACATGTTAGTGCCCGGTCATCACCTGTAGCAGCATATTATTAGATAGCAATGTTTTACCATATCTACGACTACTACTATCTTACAAAAGGTGTGAAACATTACATTTAAAGAAAAAAATAATACACGAGTTGAATAAGTTAGATATTAAATTATGATATCCAGTTAAATAGTATAAATGAAGATCGAATTGTAAACAGTATTGGCACGTATGGTATTTCCCACTTCACCAGTGCACCTTTTCTTGTATTCACGCTTCACCAGTGTACCTTTTCTTGTATTCACACTTCACCAATGCACTTTTTTTTGTTTTCACTCTTCACCAGTGCACCTTTTCTTGTATTCGCTCTACACCAGTGAACCTTTTCTTGAATTCACTCTTCACCAATGTACTTTTTCTTGTATTCACTCTTCACCAGTGCACCTTTTCTTGCATTCACTCTTCACCAGTGTACCTTTTCTTGTATTCGCTCTTCACCAGTGCACCTTTTCTTGTATTCGCTCTTCACCTGTGAACCTTTTCTTGAATTCACTCTTCACCAGTGTACTTTTTCTTGTATTCACTCTTCACCAGTTCACCTTTTCTTGTATTCACTGTTCACGAGTGCACTTTGTTTGTAAAAATAAATATATAAATTGCAGTTCCTTTGTTCTTCTATATCATATAAAACAAAGATTCTCACAGTTTTATTCATGGTATATAGAGAGGTCATGGCACTAGAAAATATACGTTAATCCTCCATGTGCTAATATTGCACTCTCTTTAGGCCGTTCTTAAATGTGTTTTGCACCAACTTCAACTCCTAAGAACTGTTGATCCTTTATCAGGAAGGTCTAAAGAATATTTCTACAAAGTTTCATTAATGTACGTAAGACGTGTTTTAAATGTGCAAAAAAATAGCGCCTTTTTTAGGTCGTTCTTAAATGGGTTTTGCACCAAATTTGACACTTAAGAATTACTGATTCTCCATCAGGAAGCTCTAAGGTATATTTCCACAAACTTTCATTGATGTACTCAAATTGTGATTTAAATGTGACAGTAGCGCCCCCTTTGAGCCCTTCTTAAATGCGTTTTGCACCAATTGCGCCATTTAAGAATGGCACATCTGTATTCACAGCGCCAAAACGAAACTTTTATCACAGGTTTGGTTGATGTACTCCAAAATGCAATTTAAACCGGATTTGGGGGGGGGGGGCAGTTCAAGCTGCGCCCCCTACTCAACGCACCAACGGCATAACTTAAGAATGACCATTCGGGGATCCCCATCATACTAGCTGATGATATTAGCTATCAAACCTTTTGTACTCGAAATGTAATACAAATCTCTGTGAGCTCCCGGACTACAAGGAGTGCATCTGTCTGTGTTCAGTTTCCAAAATCATCTTATTTAATAAAAAATAATTTGATAAAATAAAATGTTTAAAATGTGAAAAAAAAAAAATGGTTCTTAGACATTTCATCCAAATATACCGCACCTCAATGCTAAAGCTTTAATTCAAAATGAAGGTAAAAACTAGCTAATTAAGTGATAAGCTCTTTGAAAAGTGAAGCAATGCATGAGATAGTATACGTGGCTTAAAGAGAAATAAACAAAATTACCATTAAATATGTAACTTTTCACTTCGTCTTTCCATTCAATTGCTTTCAGATATTTCAATTACCGCCAAATCAAAATTACCCTTAATAAAAGTTGGAAAACTAGAACCAAACAATAGCTTCAAACTTTTCTTACAAAATTAAACATGAGACAGCGACACATAAAAAAAGGACCAAGGTACCTATCTGGCCTATTAAAGCAGAGATATTATATAACGCAAAACATTTTCAAACATTGCAATTTGGATTTTTTCTAATGTCAATACTGAATGCCTGGTAAAAAACCGAATAGGATATAAGAAATTTCAAGAGTACCACAGGACCCTCTTTCGATAACCTAAATAAATTAAGAGAAATCTTATTATTTTTTAATTCCCACAATTCTGGGGACCACAAAATGTGACCCCGGATCCAGCTTTAAATAGCCATTTACCGGTGAACTAGAGTCCGAGTCTTCATATTGCTATGCATATACTGTATACTGTATATTCTATTGCAGGGCTACTCAACCATTATGAGGAAAGGACCAGTTACACAAGTTCCACTGTATACATAGGTCCGGAAATTTTTATTACATGAAATCGAAAATAAAACAACCAATTCGAGAACAGGGTAGTAAACCATGATTTTTATTAATTTCATTTTCAAAACGTGGAAATAAAAGTATTAAATTTTATACCTAAAGTATGGCAAGACTTGAATGTTTTTCTCTATAAAAACAATTGAAATTGAGAGCTCTAAAATGAAATATTGTTTCATGTTATGCTATTTTAATAATTAAAAAATTACCACTTTTAAAACATACCAAGATATGAACATTCCCTCTCAGAAAATAAAATAAATTTTTAAATTAAAAAAAAAATCAAAACACCACAACAAGAATTTAGTGAGAGAAATTGCACTTTTTGCTTTTTGCTAGTTCCCGGAATTTTGGTACTAATGAAGTAATAGCGAGTCGAAGACAGTGGTGGTGTTCATTGGTCATACAGTAGCGAAACTTGTTCTTCACTAGGTTCACAGTTGAGAAAGCAGATTCGCAGCAGCAAGTGTAGCCAAACATCGTGAGAATTTGCACTGCTAATCTATGAAGAGTAGGAAAATTAGCAGGGGATCCTTCTTTTGACCAAAATGTTTCTGGTGTACAATCACAGAATACTTGTTTCAGCGCTACTTTCTCTTGAGAGTCAATAAGTTCCAGTTGGATTTTAACAGCATCTACCCATTTTCAGGTGAGAATTGCTTCGATTCAAAATTCTGTGATATCTGTCACTAGAAAAAGGTTTTGAATGAACAGCAGCAACTGTTTTCCAAGAACAAAATCATGAAAGCGAACCTTAAAATTGTTGATCAGCTTCTCAATAAATTAGACATACTTAGTGTCTGTTTCATCTTTACGTTCCTCCAAAAGTCTCGGAAAATGGAAATGTTGGCTCTGAATATCGTCCTTGAAAAGTTCAATTTTTTTCTGGAAAGCTTGAATTGCTGAGATCAAGTTGGAGATAGTGTGTTTTTCCCCTTGCAGTTTGACATTGAGATCATTCAAATGTGACATTATGTCTGCCAAAAATCCAACACTTTCAATTTTCCTGTTATCTTTCAAAAATTCAGAAAATGCCTTTGCTTTCACACTGTTTTGGTGCTGACGTTGATCGAAGGAAGTTTACTAGCTTCATAATAGTCTCCATTACTTCACCATATTCATCTCCCAGACTGGCACACAGAACTGATTGGTGAATTATGCAGTGGTAACTTATCATGTCCGGATTATCTTCCTTTAATCTTGCAACTAGTCCCCTTTTTCGACCAACCATGGCTGGAGCTCCATCTGTAGTCACTAAAATGATGGATTTGACATCAATATTTCTTGATTCTAACATGCTTTTCAAGGATCCATAAATATCCTCTCCCCGTGCTCTTCCTTTAAGGTCGGTCACACCCAACAAGTCCTGGCAAAATTTTTTCTCCCCTGCATCATAATATCTCACAAAAACAATGAGTTGAGCATTGTCGGTACTGTCTGTTGATTCATCAATAGCCAGTGAGATACAAGGTGCTTTTTTTCAGTCCTTGATCAAGTTGCAACATAAGATCAATAGC
>NC_090752.1:69251442-69258942 GCF_036898095.1 Palaemon carinicauda | reverse complement strand
CATTGACGACAGCCATTTGGGTTGCAAATGGGTAAAAAAATATACACTTTATAATTAAACTAAAAAAATATTCTAGGAATAATTTCAAAATATATTTACTGTGACATTCTAACTGTTCTAGAATTTGCCAAATAAATCTTTAACGAATGTTATACACACTCACACACACATATATATAGTTTGATACCTTGTTGTATGTATGCAGAATTTATAGGACCGACCTTATAAGTACTAATAAAAATGTAATTATCAAATGGATCCTTAAAGTTAAAACAACCGTATGCCAAATACTTCCATCTTTTGCCGACCATAAACATTTCCTTCATCAAAAAGTTCAACAACCAACGAAAGCTGACTACTTCCAGTACCTCTGATCTCAACACGTAACTTATTAGGACACGGCATCTGCTCGAACGCTTGTACACGTATATCATTTGTAACAGCTGTACAGGTCGTCCATATTTCAGTACGCTTTCGAGTATTCTATTTCGAGCTGCTTTCCACAAGACGAAACTTCCTAATCTGCATGTGAAACCAACCGCCCGAATTTCACTAAAAGCCTTTGCTAGTTCTCCGGAATGATAAACTTCAACGTCGTGGCATTAATGGCCGTGCGGTTTTCAACGGAGTCCGTATATGTGTGTATTGTGTACTGCGGTCTCATGCATGACAAGCGGCTGTCCGCGTCCTTTCCACCTGGAGGGGGGGAGGGGGGGGGGGTAAAGTTAGGTTGGGGAGTTTAAACATACTCCACCGTCTCCACAAACCTTTTATTTTATAGTGAAAATATGGTGTTAAAAGGGAAAGGAGGTAGAAAATTTCCCGAGGCAGGCCTTTAAAAAACCCACGTGCTAATCAGCGATAAAAATAATGATTATATAAGTAGAATACCTTGCTTGGGTTAAATTAGGCCCGTCGACCACGTTCTACTACGTGGAAGATTTAATTGTCATTAGTTTATAACCCACATCATTCTTTTTCCACGTGAAACCTCTAAATTCTTACTAATAAGGGAGGAGACCAACACGCATTCAAACACTTGGAAAGTTTTTCCCGGCCATTCTCAAGAGGAAGTAGAAACTATGTTTTTTCATCATCGTGTAAGGTTATGTATTATTATATTATATTTCTTTTCATACTGCTGTTGTTCCATAAAAAAAAATGCCACAAGAAAGATAAATGAAGATATAAACTGAGAGACCCGAGCGGGATGTCATATTACGTCAGTAAAAATATCTCAATTATATAATAAATATATTTTGAAAGACATGAAAATAGTGGGCATGGATCCGGCAACTTCATTCTAAACATCAAAACTTAAACGATGCCAAAGAACGCAGGATTCTAGTAAAAACACGATAGGTAAACAGAATGTCCCGCAAAGGCACTTAGAAGGATGTCAATTAAAAGAGGCTTAAAAAAAATTTCTAAATAGGTTTGTGTATCATGCATTACCTGGCGATCTGACGATTCATAATGAAATGGGATATCTCTTTATATGCTAATCGAAGGCCACAAGCTGGTTCCACTATGAACGAAAACCAATAAGCCGGAATAAACGGCTAGCTGCCATCCATGACACTCCATGAGGGTACAATTATAATGTTAACATTCTAAAATATTTCATGTTGTTCATTACTTCTCTTGTAGTTTATTTCCTTTCCTCACTGGGCTATTTTTCCCTGTTGGAGCCCTTGGGCTTATAGCATCCTGCTTTTCGAACTAGGGTTGTAGCTTAGCAAATAATAATAATAATAATAATAATAATAGGTTCGTACCATCAGGCGCCAATCATAATATGGATTTTCAATCTCTATCGTACGATGACTCTCAAGTATTAATAATTTCAATGGCCTTCTGTGTATCTTCCGTTCTGAATCGTGGTATTCTAACATTGTCTAAATGGTCTGCCCATAGCAGATTTTGACCCTTTATGGAATCCAAATTAAAACTCAATTTTTTTAACAAGCTTTACCTTCTACTAGCGTACGCCACCCGTTATAAATTGACGGCTGAATATTTTGATAAATGTGCAAACATACATGCACACCGATTCAACCCTTCCTACCCAGTCTCCTTTCCTCTGAGGGTACCCCCTTTCCATACGGTATGACTATTCCCTCTCCTCCCTACCCAAGGGACGGAGAGACAGTAGTTATACGTATGGCTTTCCAGAGGATGACATACATACATACCTACATACATACACACACACACACACACACATATATATATATATATATATATATATATATATATATATATATATATATATATATCCAGAAATTCACACTTTATTATATAGAAGCGATGATTCAAATACTAATCATAGAAATAGATTTCTACTTCACATCAGGATTTAACCATCGACCTCTCAGACGAGAGAGATGAGCTGGCTTCCCCCGTGCTACAGTACAATCATACAAGCAGGGACCTCGGTGCTCGAGTAGCAGGCGAGACGATAACATTTCTAAGATACAAATGATAAAAAGTAAGATTCAAATAATTATAATACGGTTATCTTCAAATGTGATCAGTGCTAAGCAACTAAAATCAATATCACCTTATCAATTGGCCTCTTTCATTACTTTACATTAATGATTTTATTTCAAATCCCAAAGATCTTGCTCAATAGACTTTTTTCTGTATTCTGTGAAAACCTATCGTTCATAAAATACAAAATAACACACTATCCTTATTATTGGTAAGGATCTTTGAAGGTGATGCCTAAACGTGCAATCCACAAAATATATCACTGTTATTTAACTTTGCCTTTCGTCATATTCGTCACAATTCCCAGAAGCTTAAATTTTATTTTCCCATTCACATACAAATATTAAACATACGGGTGTCCTAAACGTTCGTGAACTAATTTCGTAAAATCTTTGAATAAAATACATTTTTGCGTTACTGTCTGATAATTTCTATCCATTCGTTCCCTGTTAGATACACATGATGTGATACAACCGATTTAGTAGCCTACCTGATTTCAACCAACCTTAGCATACACGCAGCAAACTTATTTTATATAATTTACCAATTTCAATCAAACTTTTTAATTAAGCAGCAAACTTATTAATTTTGTATAGTCTACCTAATTCCAACCAATAGTCACACGTACAGTTGGATACAGGAATTCCTGGTACACCTTGCTCTGCAAAAGTGCACCCAGCTACACCCTTACCACCACCCAACCACCACCACCTTCGCCATCTCTTTGGCTAGTCGCCACGAAGTACGTGTGCCACAGGGTGCACTTTTTTGTATCGAGATGTACATCGCCTACAATATATTCGTTTCATCATCCAACTAAAATAAATGAAAATGAGCAACTATCATGGACTCTTTAAGCGGTTGAGTGAATATCGGGGACTCTTTAATCGGTAGAGTGCATATCTTTAATTTCTTGAGTGCTATGGAAACTGTTTGAACACATAAGGAAGGGACCGCCTTTTACTATAAGACACTATTCACAGTCAAGTTCAAAAGTCTGCCGACGCTCACATTTTTCTGAGAGTCTAATGCACACAACACTGTGACCAGGGAAAGTAATGACCAGTGTGTAGAAAGCAATGGCCAGTGTGTAAAAAGCAATGGCCAGTGTGTAAAAAGTAATGGTCACTTTGTAGAAAGTAACAGCCAGTGTGTAGAAAGTAATGGTCACTTTGTAGAAAGTAATAACCAGTGTGTAGAAAGCAATGGCCAGTGTGTAAAAAGTAATGATCACTTTGTAGAAAGTAACAGCCAGTGTGTAGAAAGTAATGGTCACTTTGTAGAAATTAATGGCCAATGTGTAGAAAGTAATAGCCAGTTTGTAGAAAGTAATGATCAGTTTGTAGAAAGTAATGGCCAGTGTGTAGAAAGTAATGGCCAGTGTGTAGAAAGTAATGATCAGTGTGTAGAAAGTAATGATCAGTTTGTAGAAAGTAATAGTCAGTGAGTAGAAAGTAGTGGTCACTTTGTAGAAAGTAATGGCCAGTGTGTAGAAAGTAATGATCACTTTGTAGAAAGTAATGGCTATTGTGTAGAAAGTAATAGGCAGTGTAGAATGTAATGGTCACTTTGTAGAAAGTAACGGTAGGGAGTGTCAGAGTAATGAATTTGACTGCATTTATGGAACAGATACAAATTGGAAAACAGGTCACTACAAACTGTCAGAAAACATTTCACCTTACCCCAGTTTGATTTAGCGAGTGTAAGAAACGTGCTTTCATGAATTGTCTGATTATAAAATGTTATGTAAAACCATCCACAATATATTAGGAAAACACCAGATAGAAGATGAGTAGGACGACAGTTAGCCTTGTTTTTGTCATTAGTTCATTGTTGTAAACTACTTTTTGGGTAGGCGTCTATATAGTTTATTCAAGATTACTTCAATTTTCAAATGACGTATTTTTTAGATTTCATTTTGTTGGTGATGTTTCCCTATTTTCCTAAATGTATGAAAGTTTTGCTAATCGTTGAACTAAGTTCTTCTCTGTAGATATAAAAACGTAATTTCAAGGCAAATTAAATATCTATCTTCCTTTCTACCTATGTCGCAGCCTATAATTTTTTGTACCATATTTGATTTCAAGCAATCTCTATCATTTTTTTAACGATTTTTTTTCATAAACATACCCAAACTATTCAATTTTCATACCTTAACTAATTTCAATCAATCTTCATATGTATGTAGCAAAGTATCCAATTTTTGATGATCAAATAATTCAATGTAATTTTCACATTTATACAACAAACTATCTCATTTTATAACTAACTAATTTCTACTGATCATTAAAAATATATTGTTTACCTGATATCAACCATAAATATTTACAAGTACACAGCAACGTGCTCACTGCTTTACTTTATTGATTCTAAACATCTATAAATGTATACAGAAACAATCTAATCTTTCTATAACAAACTTTACACACATACAGGAAACGTTTCAATTCTTCTAGCCAATCAGTTTTTAACCAATCTTCATATATGCATAAGTATCATTCTCATATTACATTTTATCCAATTACAACATTTCTTCACATTTACACAGCAAAATTTTACATCTTACCTGACATCAACCAGACTTCATCAAGTATCCAGTAAACTTCAAAAGATTACAACTGATTAGAAATTTTTCCTAATGTTGAAGCAAATATTATATAAAAAAGTTTGCAATATCTATAAGTTCAAGTAATTTTTCATTTGGGATCAATTAAAAGTTATATACCTTTTGAGACTTGAAATTTCTTTCAAGTTCGTTCTTTTGCTGCCAAAATCTTGATTTCTTTTTTTGGGAAAAAATATGTCACAAGATTTTTGCTGTATAAAACGTCTCCTAAGTTACGTCCTTCTACACTAATACTTCAGAATAGTGCATAAACTATAGTGCAAGCAAAGGAATATACCACTTACCCATTTTATAAACTATGGAGAACTATAGTTTAAAAATGAATAACTGAATAAAAAATTCTCGAATTCAAGACACCCATAAAACATGAACGGATCGCAAGCGGAGAAGGGGGGGGGGGGTTAAGGAGCGCTGTAATTTCGGTCAACAAAGTAACTCCTCTGTTATTATGGTATATAAAGGGATTTACGGGACCGTCACCTGCCTTTCCGTCTAGTACCTCCCACCAGTAGACCGCTTGTCTTACTTCCCCATCTTACGGTGGGCGTTTTCTTCGATTCCCATTGATCCCCAGAGCCTCCTATCCCTCCTCCCCATCTTCTTCCTCCTCCTCCTCACCTTCTTTCCTTCTCTCGTGGCATTTGGCGTTAGCGGGTCCTTGCGTCCAGTCAACGCAGGAACCTTCCTGACATATTATTTCGTCTGGTTATCAAGTACTACGGACTCTTCAAGTCAGGAAAATCCCCCCTTGCTTCTCAAGAGCTTCAACTAACACTGACTTTTTTTTTTTGAAAGGAGTGTCGAATGAATGTTTTGAAGTGACGTCATGCATGCCAAAGGAATTCGCTTTGTGTTAGTTTGGGTGGGACTCCTCTTGGGGGTGAGCTCCAACTTCACAGATGTCTCTCCGAGGTCATGGTTTTCGGGTGTGAGCTCCAACTTCTCAGATGCCACTTCCAGGGCATGGTTTTCGGGTAAGTTATGTCAATGTTCCATTTTTTTAAATTCGGTTCTGTTTTCGTCAAGGAAATCTCTCTATCATAAAAAGGCTATAGAATCTATTATATACAATATCTTTTTAAATATGTCAAACACCAGTATTCAATATATAAGGAGGTATTTTACAGACACTTTCTAGTGCCTTTTTTTTTAAATAAACATAAATTTGAAAAAGGATTAAAACCTTATAATGATGCATAATCTCACACATCAAAGTAAATCATAAACTTTATACTTTCCTTCGAGAAAGACACGGTTTTATTATCGAATGAGCATACTTCAAAAAGCTTTAGAAAAAAAAAAAAAAAAAAAAAACTTCAAGTAAGAAAACATAGAAGAAATTGCTAGTTGCAGATAAGATTAGTTTCACCAAGGATCCGAAAGAAACAAAATCTATCATAATCCATTTAAAAAGCAGCAATGCCTTTCAATAAAATAAGGCAGTGCCTATCAATAATGCTAAATGTAAGGGGGAAAGTCTAACACTATTAGCTACACTCATACAATAATGCCATAAAATCTTCCCTTAAACAGAAGCCGATGAAAAAAAAAAAAAAAAAAAAAAAAAAAAAAAAAAAAAAAGAAGAAGAAAACTATAGACATGCAAAGAGTACGAAGTGTGGTTTGCCAGTACTGATTTCTCTCACTCTGTAAGCTGTGAAAGTAGAGTAATAATTTGTCTTTGCTGACAAATTCTAGAGAAGTCTACTTAACAACAACACGAAAAACAACAAAACCAGCAATAATGAATTATTATGATCATTTTTGCTAATCATTATCCATAATGAATGACTAAAAATAATGCACTATTCGACAATGGCTCTACATTTAATTTAAATAATGCATTGTTTGACATTGACATTTGATCTAAATAATGCACTGTTTGACAATGATTCTACATCTGATTTCAATAATGCAATGTTTGACAATGACATTTGATCTAAATAATGCATTGTTTGACAATGACTCTACATCTCAACATCTTATTTGAATAATGACAGTGGCTCTAAATCTAATTTGAATAATGCAATGTTTGACAATTACTCTAAATCTATTTTGAATAATGCATTGTTTGACAATTACTCTAAATCTATTTTGAATAATGCATTGTTTGACAATTACTCTAAATCTATTTTGAATAATGCATTGTTTGACAATTACTCTAAATCTATTTAGAATAATGCATTGTTTGACAGTGGCTCTAAATCTGATTTAAATAAAGCATTGTTTGACAATTACTCTAAATCTATTTTGAATAATGCATTGTTTGACAGTGGCTCTAAATCTGATTTGAATAAAGCATTGTTTGACAATTACTCTAAATCTATTTTGAATAATGCATTGTTTGACAGTGGCTCTAAATCTGATTTAAATAAAGCATT
>NC_090752.1:69166442-69246442 GCF_036898095.1 Palaemon carinicauda | reverse complement strand
CACGATAATAACTAACCTACTTCTTCCATTACCAATTAACATAACATATAATAAATCTTTAATGGTTAAGGAGGGTTAGAGGCAGGGAGACTATAATCAAACCTATTTTTCTGGTAATCCTACTGACGTCAGACTTATGGTTGTAACATGTGTTTAACAAAACCACTTACTATGGGACTAATTTCCTAATTAACGAGAACTCTCTCTAGAAAGAGGACTGAAAGCAGACACTTCAACCCTTTGTACTATATTCATTACGACCAACCAAACTTTCGGGAAACCATTTTCGGTTATCTTAGTGCTGTTACGTGAATGAGGACAGGGATATAATAGGCCCGACTATCCAGTGTGTGTGTAAGCAAAGAAAAGGTGACCCGTAACCAGAGAGAGGGTTCGACAAAAAAAAAAAAAATAATACAAATCAGTTATATCAGTAAATTTCAATTTGTGAGGCAAGAATCATGACAATACATTGAAATAAGACGATCCATAATATAACAAAGGCAAAATGTTGATACGGTCATAAAAAATACACAGAAATATCCCAAAAGAGAATAAAAAAATCACATAATACAAAGGCGCTAGGGCAAAAATCAACACAAGCAAGACACTTCTACTATTCTGTTGTTGTTGTTGTCATTATTATTACTAGCTAAGCTACAACCCTAGTTGGAAAAGCAAGATGCTGTAAGCCCAAGGGCTCCAACTGAGAAAATAGACCAGTAAGAAAGGAAATAAATTACAAGAGAAGTTAAAGAACAATAACATTAAAATAAATCTTTTATATATAAAGTATTAACACTTTAAAATAACAAGAAAAAAAATAGTATGCCAAACTGTATCCTTAAGCAAGAGAACTATCTCCGAGGCTAGAGAACAATGGTTTGATTTTGGAGTGTCCTCCTGGAAGAGCTGCTACTATAGCCACTGAACAATTACAGTGCAGTAGTTAACCCATTGAATGAAGAATAATTTTTCAGTTATCTTAGTGTCGTTATGTGTAAGAGGACAGATGCGAATGTGGATAGATTACACCAGACTATTCGGTGAATGTGTAGGCAAAGGAAACCAGAAAGAGGTATCCAATGTAGTACTGGCCAGTCAAATGACCTACTAATAATTCTAGCGGTAGTATTACCTATTTCAGGCCCTTTCTGTGTATTTGTTTTGATTATCACATCAGTATATTTTGTCTTCGTAATATTACAATTCATCTTATCATCTTATTTAAATGTACTGTTCTTGTTATGATTCTTGCCTCATAAATTGAATTTTACTGATTTAACAGATTAGTGTATTAATTTATTTTATGTTCATATTTTAACCCTGGTGATGGGAAACATGGTTTTCCAAAAGCTTGGTTGTAATATATATGACGCAAAATGTTGAAGATACTACTGTCAATCGCCTTTCTAGTAAATCTGAAGCTTTTTAGAAACGAAAATATCCTTCATCATACATACATACAAACAAACACACATGTATGTATATATATATATATATATATATATATATATATATATATATATATATATATATATATATATATATACAGTACATATATATACATGCATACATATACCTGTATATACATACATACATACATATACCTATATATATATATATATATATATATATATATATATATATATATATATATATATATATATATATATATATATCAGTATCTCTTTCTGAGAGGGGGTACCTTAACGTAGTGAAAGGGTTTGTGTATCGCCATGATCAGTAAGACCGTACTATCGGATCCTTTAAGGCGAACAAGGCTGGGTTTGGGCCGGGAGCGGCGATGCCATATCAAATATTACCATCACGTTGTATGGTGTATGGAGGCAGCATAAGTTAAAAAAATGTAAATATAATTAATTAATAATAAATATTCGCGATTATTAAATGCCCTCGTAATTTCTTTACTTTTAATAACAATAAAATTACACATTTCTTCTTAAACTTGGCAGAAAAATTTTACAGCCTGCCACATCCTTCTCAGGCGTTAAGCTGACCTCAGGGTATGAATATGTCAAACAGCGTGTGTCTCCATAAAGACGGCTCAACCAAAACAGTCAGTCATTAAGGAGTCTGTCGCCCTACCAAGAACATGGAAGGAAGTCCTCGTTATACAAATAAAAAAAATGTTACATATTTTTAATATAAAAGATGTGCAGAAATAAATCTCTATAATCCTGGCATTCTTGTGTATCGTTATCAGTATAACATTCATGACTCAAAACTATCACCTATTTGTTTTGATAAATCCTTACAAAGACTATGAAACACAAATTGATATTTTCATCAGGTATGACACTCAAGCAAAAGTATCTTATATTTTGAAGATAAAAACATGCCAAACCTAAAATAAAATATTCAAAGTAAATTGCAAAGCTAGAACAAAGTCCATAGAAAGAAGGCATGAGAATATAAAAAGAAAGTGTATCGGATACTCTTAATGAAGATAATTGGGCGTCTATACTACGTATAGATAATATATTTAATTGTTGTCGATAATTCTGTGTAACCCATGTATCTTTATGACACTATTTCAGTTTACCTGCCTAAATTTACACAGGATCTCTCTCTCTCTCTCTCTCTCTCTCTCACACACACACACACACACACACACACACACACACACACACATATATATATATATATATATATATATATATATATATATATATATATATATATATATATATATATATATAACAAATGGTAGAGCCTCCACGAGATGGAATTTGTGAGTGTAGGTAGATAAATTCACACATACGAGTTGATTAGAGAATGCGGAAACTCAGTAGTATGGGATAATCCCTAGAAAGGTCCAGTATATTGCCCCAGGAGACATTCGAGCGCAGGGATTAAAAGGGTAAACAGGAGCGGTAGGCCTTTAAACACTCCAGAGAAGGACATTTGGCAACGTAGGAGACAACGCCCGGATTGCCATGAAGGAGCCGATAGAGTATAGTCAGGGTCACCCATACCAAGGTCTATAGATGACCTTGACCCATACTAAGCTGGTTTGCTGTGAGCGATCAGACGAAAATCTCCCATCACCACCAATCCGCAGTGGCCAGCCAAACTCCAGACATGAATTGACATGTCACAGTCCTTTGTCCTACAGAGGACTATAAACGGCTGCATTTGTTGTTGTAATATAGTATGTGTGTGTATACGAGTAAGTATGTGTGTGTATGTATGTATGTGTATATATATATATATATATATATATATATATATATATATATATATGTGTGTGTGTGTGTGCGTGTGTACGTGCATAAATATTAGAATAATTTCTATTAAAATAGAAGAGACAAAACGCAAAATTAAATCAAACCTGGTTCGAAAATATAACGAGAAATGAAATGATGATGATTTAAAAACCACAATATTACAATTGCCAAATTTAATTTCTTTTCTCTCAAATGACACTCTGTTTTGACGATTCAAATGCCAAGCATTTCTGGTTGTCCATTCAAACAAGATCATAAAATGTCCTCAAGATGGGAAGCTACAACCTAGGTCACGTTATGTAGGATTTCAGTCTTTTATTTTCTTCAACCTAGGTCACGTTATGTTAGATAATGGTTGGATTTCGGTCTTTTATTTTCTTCAACCTATGTCACGTTATGTTAGATAATGGTTGGATTTCGGTCTTTTATTTTCTTCAACCTATGTCACGTTATGTTAGATAATGGTTGGATTTCGGTCTTTTATTTTCTTCAACCTATGTCACGTTATGTTAGATAATGGTTGGATTTCGGTCTTTTATTTTCTTCAACCTATGTCACGTTATGTTAGATAATGGTTGGATTTCGGTCTTTTATTTTCTTCAACCTAGGCCACGTTATGTTAGGTAATGGTAGGATTTCAGCATTTTATTTTCTTAAGGTGAAGCGGGTCAAGTATAGAAATTCTGACTAACCCATTTTTTTATTATTGTTTGGGTTTTAATTTTGCTAAATGTGCAAAGACCCTAAGTAACAACTGTAGGCTACATTTATAACGACAATCAGTTCCTGTAGTGTAAACGTTATAAGATAGACAGATGATAAACTCTGCTGTTTTGAAGAGACTCAAAATGTTAAAACAAAGATCAGATAAAATAAATTCAAAGGTCATGTAATGCCTCTTAATAAAATAAATTCAAAGGTCATGTAATGCCTCTTACAACACCAACACAACAACAACAACACCAAAACCAAAACAAACATAGAATGGACAGAAGACAAATACATACTATGCCAACATCCATCTTAAGCCAGATAGTAAAAATAGAACCTAATTATTCTTATTTCTCATTTAATAACATGGTCACCCAAATTCTCCTATCGTATTGGTCGTAAAAGACGAAGCAATTATATTATTGCCCTCAGTATTAATTCTTTGCTGAAAAACAATCTGTTTTGGCAGAAAAAAAAATTATCACACACTGAAAATCAATAATTGATAAATAATTTTTAAACATTAGAGACCATGATATAATTTGGTTGATAAATTAACCAAAAACTATGAAAAAACCCTTTAGCAGAGATAAAAAAAAAAAAAAACCTGACGTTAACACTGACACAGAGTATACGGAATTTGACTTAAGGATAAAGTTAAAACATTGGACAACACTCTCTCCCAAACCCAACTTACCCGTCTACTGCTCATTGTCATCGTCAGAGGTGTTCTGTAATTTAAAAGTTCCAAACAAAATTACTGAAAATATTTCAACTGTCAAATTTTATCCTAAAAGTTAACCAAATAAAGCCTATACTGAGATCACAGTTGAGTTCATGGAACAGTAAGTGGACAAAATTACATCCCACGTACTATAGAATTATCATTTATCCCGGAATGGTAGACAAGGGAACGGAATTGCGCCGTACTATCAAGTTACAATAGAAAGTTGGCTTGAATAAAGCTAAACCTATATAACAATAGGTATTAAAACATCACAGCAGATAAGCAACAAAAGTAATCCTGAATACATACGAGTCGTCGCTCATTAGTGGTAAGGCTATGATTATCAAAATCAATGTTAGTATCAACGACCACATTACGTCAGCTTAAACCGCTAATATTAGCGAGACGTCTGATGTGCCAGCTGTTAATTTCATATCAGTTGCCAAATCATTACATGAGCACAGACCGTGAAATTTATAGATGACATAATTCATCAACTTTACAAAGAAATTTATTTAATTTGATTTATAAAATTTGAACCACACGACCCAACGCTGCTGTGCAATTGTCACTTAACCCAGGTGTTAAACAGAGAGATGGAAGACATATGCATTTATTAATGCCTACAGTTCAACAAGTAAGGTGCACTGATATTACCATACGCCTACAGAGTAAATTCTATAATGGAGCAAATTGTGTAGCTAAGCAGCACTTCTAGAAGGCTACTCCAAAATCAAACCATTGTTTTCTGGTCCTGGGTAGTGCCACAGCCTCTGTTCAATGTCTCCCACTGTCTTGCGTTAGAATTCTCTTGCTTGAGGGTATAGTCAGGCCCAGTACTTTGTTTCCTTATTTTCGTTCCTAACAGGGATATTTTCCCTGTTAGAGCCTTTGAGCGTATAGCATCCCTCTTTTCCATCTAGGGTTGTAGCTTAGCTAATAATAATAATAATAATAATAATAATAATAATAATAATAATAATAATAATAATAATAATAATAATATTTTTGAGATTTTTCTTTTGTTTCTTCGAGATACTCCTGCGTTCTTTTTCAATGGTCTTTCTTAGAGATGGTAATAAAAAATAACTAATTTAATTTAGAATTTAGTCTACTAGACTAAAAAATATCAAACAGACTTTGTAGATTTGAGAACAACGCCCTCATAAGAATATTGGGAGTTAAATGGCAGGACAGGATTAGAAATGAAACTATAAGAGAGATTACTTAAGTGCCATATCAGGATGAGATCATGGTGAGGGGTAGATGGATATGGTTTGGGCATGCTCTTTGCACTCCCCAAGAGAGATTAGTTCACAAAATTTTCAACTGCGCTCCACAAGGCACTAGAAGAGTTGGAAGACCCAGGCCTACATGGCTGAGAAATGAAGAGTGAAGTAAGAGACTATGAATGGAGATGTATTGATTTAAAAGCTCAAGATAGAGACGACTGGTGAAATTTATGTGTCAATAGGCATAGGAGATGATGATGATGATGATGATGATGATGAGTCTACAAGAAGGAATTTAGAAATACTTGGTATAGGCATCTAAAACTATCTAAATGAAGCACAAACAATTTTTGTGTTCCATTAAAAAGGCCTCTAAAATGTCTATTTAATTTCTACAAAGTTCAAAACTTAAATATCAATACACAAATCTCACTTATTTTAGTTATAAAAATATAATTCCTTACAACAAATATCTTAGTGAAACCTGTAATTTAAACAGTATCATATATCAAATGTCTCACTTTGCATGAATTTAATAGTGTAGTCTATAAACGATACTACCAAGAGAAAAGTTAACAATGAAAAATTGCCATAAAGTAAAGAACAAACTGATTGGGCCGTGAATTGAACCAATCCATCCAGATGAAACTATGGTGTCACCATAAAACAGATGTTTTGTGTAACTGTACTATTGGTTTCTGATTTTCAGATATTCATATGTACTAAATTAAATGCGTAAAAACTTGAAATAAGTGAATCAATAAAAAATTCAGAAAATTGCGGGAACAAATAAATTAGTAGATAAATTTATTCGATCTTAATAAGTGAATAAATATAGCAAAATTTAAAACTAAATATGTAGGAATAAACACACTGGTCAACAAGAACGGACCACATTGAAATATTGACATGTCAGAACTCTCCCGTACAGGCACCCGTAAATTACCATCACCAGACACATCCATACAGTCCCTTCTCGAGTAAACATGTAATTGGGGCGACAATACACCATAAAAAAAAAGAATAGTCTGGAATTATGGGGAAGTGGCACAGAAATGTCATTAAAGGGAGGTTAGGCAGAGCGAAGGAAAGGCAATAACGTCTCCTGAAAATATATAGAGCGATGGAATTTGGGCCAAAAGGTCCGATATCGAAAGCCGTGGATACTTTGAATGTCAAATATGCCATTGACTAGTGTACGTGACCCGTACAAAATGACGATTTAATATTTACATAGATATGCACACACTTGCACACGCATCCCCCTTCTCATCAGGGTATGGCTACTCCTCCCTCCATTACCCGAATGATAAGGAGAGATGAGCACGACCGGAAATATTATATATATACATACATACATACATACATACATACATATATATATATATATATATAGAGAGAGAGAGAGAGAGAGAGAGAGAGAGAGATATATATATATATATATATATATATATATATATAGAGAGAGAGAGAGAGAGAGAGAGAGAGAGAGAGAGAGAGAGAGAGAGAGAGAGAGAGACTTGATCTTTATTATATAGGAAAATTTCTCGTGTTACTCTTTTTCTCCCTGATCACTCAAATCTTTTCATCCATTCCTCTTTGGAAATAGTTTTCTATTGTCCAGGAAAATCTCAAGATATATTCTCTCTCTCTCTCTCTCTCTCTCTCTCTCTCTCTCTCTCTCTCTCTCTCTCTCTCTCTCTCTCTCTCTCTCTCTCTCTCTCTCTCTCTCTCTCTCCATGTCTTGCATTTAATTTTTCCAGGTGAATAGTTCTAGCTACCTATATAAAAACCTTTTGACAAGTCTCCTGGAACTAAATTTACTTTATTTTGACCAACTTCAACTTGCCGTAAAAAAATATAAAAAAATACATTAAACATGTTTTTGTTAACCTAAGCTCATGAAAGAAAATTCTAAACTTACGTAATTTTTCTACATACCAAATTTCACAAGAGAAAATTCCAACCTACAGAGAAATTTCTACTGTCAAACAAACCACAAGAGAAAAAAAAATAATTACTGTTTGAAAGATTTTTTTGATGTCAATCAGATGTCACTCGAACAGTCCGAGAGGAACATAGAATTTTCAAAAAGATCATAATTCAAATTGTACTGAACAAATTTTATAAATGCAATAAATCTGTAACGCAAATTTCAACACTACTAAATGTTCTTATGCAAATGAGTTAAAAACTAAGACTCAAATATATAAATATAACACAGATACAATATAGGCTATACACTCAAGACCGATTAGGGCAATGATGCACTACGCATTTAAGTAGTAGGAATTCCCAGATAATCTTTAATCCCATACAAAGATAGCAGGTGTTGTTCATCGCTAATTAGATACCTCAGTAAATAGCAAACAGGTGTTCAGAGGAATAAACAGATGCAAAATTCTATCAAAGAAGCCAGGTTCTTCTAGAAAGCAACAGATCGAAAAATTCACCGATAGAGAGTTGCAAAAACAACAGATGATTGAAAAATCAACCTCATTAAGGATGTGTCTTCATGAAGGTCTGTTTGTAGGAATAATCCATTACAATTTAGCCCACATATAGGATATGTGCTTACAGATAATAAAATGCATTACCTTCAGTTAAAAAAAAAACTGCTGATAACTTTTACACTACCTCTGCCATATGAACATGGAGGAATGGGAAGACATTAACTTATATAAATAGTGTATGTGACCATAGAGAAACCGTAGACAACATTCGGTAAATAACACCTTTTCGAATCAAACAGGCAGCGGTACAAATAACCAAAACAACCACAAGTGGCTGTTAAAATAAAAATATACATTACCTTATAAAAAGATAATTTCGATGGAAAAATAACCAGATACACATTATAAACAGCTCAAAAGAGGAGAAAACCATGTACATAGCAATACCTGAAAAGAAAAGAAAGGAGACTGAAATAAATATCCACATATGACATTGACCATTTCACAATGTGGCTTCCTTTAGTCCAATAAAATCAAACACATTCAAACCCTACAACAGGAAATGTTGAAACATTGCCATATAAGAGAAGACATAATGAAACGGAGTTTTCCATGTAACAAAGAAATACAATGCCAAGTACATCAGTACATGTGTAAACAATACAAAGGCATCTATACACATACGTATACGCACACCTTGGCATCCCCTCGCTTTCCAACCAACCCCTCCTTTCTCGCGAAACCAGCAAGCGAGACAAACAATTAAAAAAAAAAAAAAACACGTCACAGACCTACTTCTGCACTCGGCCTTTCCTCCTCCTCCTCCTGTAATTACAACAGAAACCTGCCTCTTTCACTTCTTAAAAAACGCTTATTAACAGCCCACGGCGGTGTTCCTCGATTTCTATGGATCACCATCAACCATTTGTATGACGCCTAGGAGGAGACTTCAAGCTTTTACCACCGTATATAGGAGTATGAATCATCATCTTTTTCTTTCGGTTTCTCCCATTCAGGGGTCGCCAGAGCGGATCATGTCTTGATTTACTGCTATCTACTTAACCCTCCTCTCATATCTTTTATTAATATCCTCATAGGTCTTCCTCTTCTTTTACCTGGTGGTTCTATACTTAGCATCATAATCCCGATAGGTCGATTAAATAATATCAAAGCTTTATACAGATAATCTCAGTCAACCCAGTTGCATCGATGCCTTCAACAAGATTTGTGATTATGTGGAGGTGGTAAATTAATTAGCTCACCAAACTATATTTCTAATGTACGAGATCCGTTAAAAAGATGGCTAAATACTTAGATAAATAAGAACACAGACGCCTCTCACCACTGCATGCCTAATCTCTCCACCTACCAGAGACAGGGAGGCCTGAGCGTGACCGGAAAATCTCTCTCTCTCTCTCTCTCTCTCTCTCTCTCTCTCTCTCTCTCTCTTATATATATATAAATATATATATATATATATATAAATATATACATATGCACACATATATAATATATATATATATATATATATATATATATATATATATATATATATATATATATATTCATAACCTGTGCGTGTATACTAGTATAAGATAAAAAAAGAGAATATATATATATATATATATATATATATATATATATATATATTTTTTTTTTTTTTTTGGGGGGGGGGCTGCATGTCCCATACCTACGGTCACCCCCTACGAAGATATTTCTGCTCCTTCGGAGTTTAACCCGACTATTTTTCCCATTTTTTTCCCCCAACATTGGGTTTCGTTTCCCAGATCACTGACTTCTGCTTATATTAAATAATTACCATAATTAATGGTAACTATAACAAAAATTTGTAAAACCATTACCATTATTAATGGTAACTATCATAGAAATTTCTTTCTGCGAATGATTGAATGAATAATATGAATTTGTTAATCTATCATTGAAAATTAACAATGTTTAACAGAAAATAAAATAAAAAATAATCTAAGAAACCAAAAGCAATCAAAGATCTATATCTCCTATATAATAAAGAATAAGTGTCTGACTCTATATGTGTGTGCGTGTGTGCATATATATATATATATATATATATATATATATATATATATATATATATACACATACATACATACATATATATATGAATATATATACATATTTATGTATAAATATATATATATATATATATATATATATACACACATACATACATATATATATATATATATATATATATATATATATATATATATATATATATATATATATATATATGAATATATATATATATATATATATATATATATATGAATATATATATATATGAATATATATACGTATATATATATATATATATATTTATTTATATGTGTGTACATATATAATTTACTATATATATATATATATATATATATATATATATATATATATATATATATATATATATATATCGGCTATTGATTTATTCCGCGGAAAGCGGAGTTTCAATATGGATAATAGTACCAGTTATAATATATGTTTATTGCTAAGCTTTCGGAAAATCTATGTCCATCGTCAGAACCTAAAATAGAATACATTGCATAAGCTGTATGATAAATATTTAAAACAGAAAATTTAAAATGAACACATTAAAACTATGATATAAAATAAAAACATAAAATTTATAAAATCAATCTAAATGCACAAGAAAAGATCAAAGCTATCTCCGTCCATCGTGTAAGGGGAGAGGGAGAGTGCATATCTAAATATTTAACCGTCATTTTTGACGGGTGGCGTTCACTAGCATTAACATAAAAGTTTTCATGGTAATGACAATGATGACGATATAAGAAATATGAAAAAGAAAACTAATATTAATCGGGTAGCCTACACAAACATTTTCGAATATTCCCAGCAACTTCTGAGGCATTAATATCAGATGGTATATGGGAACAGCTGTTCAGTGTTTCATTTAGGCTAATGATGTTAAGCCGTCATTTCAAAACAGCAGGAAACCCCGTAGGTAATCTACGCAGACGTAGATGAATTATTTGGGGTGATAATTAGTGGTGTGTTGTTTAATAAATGGTGCTTGGTTAACTTACGGACACAGTACAAGCAAATCCTCAAGTTCATTCTCATGTACTGTGTGAATGTACAGGGATGTACCATACGGTGAGAATATACAGTAATGTATCATACGGTGAGAATATACAGTAATGTATCATACGGTGAGAATATACAATAATGTATCGTACGGTGAGAATATACAGTAATGTATCATACGGAGAGAATGTACATTAATACACCCAATTATTAAAATTCAATCTCAATTTGATCATAACTAAAAAAACGAGTATTTAAACAAATCTACAGACAAACAACTGGGAAATAGGTAACATGTGTTTAAATAAATACCTACAAAAAGTGAGAGGAAAAATTTAACCTAAGATAATATGGCGACTATATAAAAAGATGTACCAAACTATTCAAATTTAATTATAATTTGATTTATACCTAAAAAAATGGGAGTTCAGAAAACCTACAGACAAATAACTCAGGAAATGGGTCACTGACGTGTAGATACGTCAAAAGACGCGAGAGAAAAACTTAACGCGAGATTAATCTACTTTTAATCGCTGCTATAAAACACTGCGAAATAACCCATATATGACTTAGAGGGGGAAAAGGAAGAAAAAAAAAATGACAAAAAAAGAAAGACTGGCGTTGAAATTTTAAGAGACCACCGTGAGTCTTCCAGAAGACAAATGTCGGTGAAACCACAATTACCTACCTACCTACTTCTTATATTCTTTGTATGGAACTTCCCGTTCAACAACGGTAATTTTTTTTTTCTGGTTTTCCTTATCATGTCAATGAGAACTTTCATTCTCTATCTTATCAAAATCCCAACGTACATTTTCCTTATATCTCTTCAAATATCAATGGATTCTTTCATTATGAACCTTAATTTCTAGATATTTTTCCAAAAATATTACAAAAAACTTACACTCCGTCTATATTTTAAGTATAATTCTTATCCTCTATATCAATACTTAACTATTCATCTTATTTTAATGTTTGATTCCAATACATACAGTGGTTTATATTGACAAGGTCGAAATAAATTATTTCTAAAAGTGACCTCACCACCCCGGTTTATCTGTTCAATAATAAATGGTATCATAGACCCTAACGAAAAATATTCCTTTAAATGTGATAAAGAAATTAATCTTCTCATGTTCTAATAGTCGGTCTCAAACTCGATCTCCATACTTACTAATAAAATTCAGGATAAATATCAGTTGACGACTCAGACAGGATTAACTCGAAATCAGATAAATATTTTCAAAAACTTTTATTCAAACGGTGGTTTACCATCTTCCTTCCCAAAATAATTCCGAAAACTCAAAATATTTACCTTTTTCCATTCAAATTGTGCATCGGAAAACGTCTCGCTTATCTGTTCAAACATTCAACTAATTCAGAGAACTCGTTTAGTCTAAAACCTTTTCCGGTCTTTATACTTTGATAATTCATGAATATATACATTTTAATGGGAGATTCTTCTTTCGCTTTCTTTTAGGATTTAATTCCAACTTTTTAACTACAAGCTGTTATTCTTTATTAAAATGTTCGCTTCTTTTCATTGTTTTTCTTCCCTTTCGTATTTAAACATTTTTTAATAAGAAAAAAATCACCTCCTTTGGCAGGTTTGCTTATACAATATCAATTAGCGCAACGTGACTATTTTTAAAATTAACCCGGTGCATAGTGAATAAAATACGGGGAAAAAAAATATGCCTATATTCCCACCACACAAATACACACACACACTATATATATATATATATATATATGTATGAAAATATATATATATATATATATATATATATATATATATATATATATATATATATATATATATATATATATATATGTATGTGTTTGTGTGAAACTTCTCTTGAACAAGAGTGCTATTTCCTTTAATACAGAGCAAAATTAGCTAGGAAAAATCGAGGATGAACAAACGCTAAAATTAAATTCATAGCAACATCTTAGTCTAAAATAATTGTCGATGTATCTAAAATACAAAATTGGTAGAAGATAGAAGAAAACTGAAGCATAGGAGTGAAATTTATTACAGAATTTTAATCACTTATAAGCATTAATCCAATATATAACATATAAAAGATAAAAAAGGATGAATATCATTTATACCAACATTCTGATTGTATATGATTTCCTCTTCTAATTCAGAATATAACAAAAACCAACGAAACAAAACATAATAACAAAATATATAGCAGTACCTTAAGTCAAGTAACATTTTCATAAACACAATGAAAAAAATACCTCTATATTCAAACTGGTATTTTACTCCCACATTTATATTTTCATTGTCTAAAGATAAAAATAAGTAATGAAAACCGGATTGAAATTTAAGGAAGCATTAAAATCACTTAAATCCAGAACATACCCAATAAAAAAAACACATTCTAAGGTGAAATATATAAAGTTAAAAAATAAAGGCCACTAGGTATTCCTGTAGATTAGTTGTTCCAACATGTGCAGATGAGGTAGACCCTAGCCAGATACCATATGGTGTTGGAAACCGGACGAACATGAATGGTTAATGTATTTGTTTCTCTAAAACAACAATAAAAAGAGTTGTATTTCTTATCATTATCACATATATATACCTATATATACACATATATACAGTATATGTTTATACACTATAAATATATAATTTCACATTTTCTTTTCCTGGTGTGGCGAAGGAAATTTATCCTTCAGTCTTTTAGAAAGTCTTAATGGAATATTGGAGTGAGGTTGCAAGTCCAATACCTGTTATATGTAAGTTCAACGGGCTTATGTGCTGAAAGCGTCATGCTTCTTTGTGGCCGTCAATCCAATAAGTGTTTAACTCTTCTAACAGGACTAATTTAGCTCTCTCTCTCTCTCTCTCTCTCTCTCTCTCTCTCTCTCTCTCTCTCTCTCTCTAACTGAGGATCTTTGCGTTAATAGGCGTAGGAAGAGTTGATGATGATGATGATGATGATTATATATATATATATATATATATATATATATATATATATATATATATATATATATATATATATAATATATATATATATTCAAATTTTCTAACATAAAATTCGTTTACTCCTTGAAGATATCTATACAGGAAGTACAGCAATCCTAAAGCTACAAAAAGATAGTGAGAAAATTCCGATTGAAAAAGCAGTTAGACAAGGAGACCCCATCTCCTAATTTATTCACAGCATGCCAAGAAGTTTTTGAAAAATGGGAAAATGTAGGGATTAATATTAATAGGGAATAACTTAACAACATAAGATCTGCAGATAACATAGTTCTGTTTCGTGGATCATGAGAGGAATTCCAAGATTATAGAAGATTTTAATAGAGAAAGAAGGGATGTAAGACTGAAAATAAATGGGAAAAAATTAAGATAATGTTCAATCAAAATGCAGAAACAACAAATAACAGTTATAAAGAGATTGTTAATGAATATACAGTGCATACTTATGACAGAAAATAAGTGTTTCCCCAGGACACGAGATCTAAATTATAAAAAAAGGATAAGCATGGGAAGGAGAGCATTTGGTAACCAAAATGAGATTATGGAACGTAAAATGACTCTTTCTCTAAAAAGATAAGTATTTAATCAGATGGTCTAGCCAGTCTTAACTTATGCATCTGAAACTTGGAGCCTTACTTAAGCCTTAAAACATAGGCTAGTTACAACGCTAGGTGGTATGGAAAGAATAATGATGGTAATAACGCTAATATGGATACCAGAGTAAACGTAAGTAAAGGATATTCTAACGTTATGTAAGAAAAAGAAATGGACATGGGCAGGACATATAATGAGAATAATAGAATGAGTCCCTAGAGATTGCAAAAGAAGCAGGGGAAGGAAGAGATGACTATGGATTAACGAACTATGAAAGTTCGCGGGTGTGGATTGGCATAAGAAAACAATAAACAGACGGGAGTGGAAGAACATGTCATAGACCTTTGTTCTGCAGTGGACTAGTACCGGTCGATGATGATGATGAAAATATATATATATATATATATATATATATATATATATATATATATATATATATATATATACACAGGTATATATATATATATATATATATATATATATATATACCTGTATATATATATATATATATATATATAGGCCTAATATATATATATATATATATATATATATATATATATATATATCATCATCATCTACTCCTACGCCCATTGACGCAAAAGGGCCTCGGTTAGATTTCGCCAATCATTTTCATCGTGAGCTTCTAATTCAATACTTCTCCATTCATAATCTCCTACTTTACATATACATATAAATATATACAGTATAAACGGGGATAGATAGATATAATGTGTGTGCGCGCGCTTGTGTATAACGCTACCGAATTCTTCTTTACCTTGAAAAGAATATAGCCTCCACAAATGCAAGTTCAAAATCTTATCTAAATTATCCTCACACTGAATACTAACGTCCATCATTTTTTACACGAAGGGACACGCATGCGTGCTCGCAATATTTTGGATATAATTACGCGAGTTCATAAATTTGCACAGGGATTTTCATTTCCAGGGATATAACAAAACTGTGTCCTATCATTTCTGTGATGTCATAGTTGTTACAACATGAAAGAGAAAACTTTTTTTTTACTGTGCGTAATGGGTAATTTAATATTTGTGATATTTCAAGTGTTTTATATCATGTACACCAAATGCAAAATGCTACAAACCATACCCCTTTCCCAAGCGCATCCTCACCATATTAATTCTAATAATTTTAAACATATTAATTTTAATAATTCTAATAATAATCTTAATGATTTTGATAATAATTTCAATAATTTTGATAATAATTTTAATAATTTTGATAATTAATATTTTTCATAATAATCTTAATAATTTTAACAATAATAATAAAGACAAGATGATGAAAATGCCGGGAAAAATAAACAGCAATTTACTAAAATAAATAACAATATACTAATAATATACTAAAGTTGAAACGCGCCACAATTATAAACAGGTGATCCTATACAAGATAAACAACCAATAAAAATCCATCAACACATCACAATCACAAAAACAAGTTCAGGATCTAAGAACACAAAACTATTCAAAATCTGTAACCAAGTTGTGGAATGATCTTCCCAATCAAGTAGTTGAATCAGTGGAACTTCAAAAGTTTAAACTTGCAACGAATGTTTTTACGTTGAACTGGCTGACATAAGTCTCCTTTTATAATTTATATATGAAAGATTTATTTATATGTTACTGTTCTTAAAATATTTTAATGGTTCATTATCTCTCCTGTAGTTTATTTATTTGCTGGTTTCCTTTCCTCACAGGGCTATTTTCCGTTGGAACTCTTATAGGGCATATAGCATCTTGTTTTTTTAAACTAAGGCTGTAGCTTAGTTAATAATAATGATAATAATAATAATAATAATAATAATAATAATAATAATAATAATAATAATCACCATCTCCTACGCCTATTGAAGCAAAAGTTCTCGGTTAGATTTCGCCGGTCGTCTCTATCTTGAGCTTTTGATTGTATACTTCTCCATTCATCATCTCCTACTTCACGCTTCATAATCCTCAGCCATGTAGACCTGGGTCTTCCAACTCTTCTATGGAGCCCAGCTGAACGTTTGGTGAACTAATAATAATAATAATAATAATAATAATAATAATAATCCTTCACTCTTTCGCAGGCGGCTTTCCTCTCTCCCCCCTGACGCTGGTCAAACTGCTCAACGGCAAGTGCGACGCGGGTAACGGTCAGTTCGGGACATGCATGGCCAAGTTCGAGTGCTTCAAGAAGGGTGGAAGCGCCTATGGAATCTGCGGTCAGGGCTTCGGGGTCTGCTGTGTTAGTAAGTGTCATAGCCGAAACCACAAAGGTGGTCATGATGGACATTATATATATATATATATATATATATATATATATATATATATATATATATATATATATATGTATGTATGTATGTATATGTATATATATACATATATATTTATATATATATATATATATATATATATATATCTTGTATGTGTTATCTATTAACCCAATCTTTGGCTCTATACAAATATAAGTTATCTAAGTTAGTGAAGACCACCGAGATGTTCTATACTCAAATGCTATTTGGTTATTGTCGTCAATTGTATGAAAAATACAGAAATAGGTTATCATCGCCATATACGAACATATATAACTAGCTAAACTATGCACTAGTTGAAAAAAAAGATAAAAATAAATCACTTTAATGTCATTCCAGTCACAGCCCTGGAAAACGGTGTCGCGTTTGGAAACAACACGCGTATATACAAAAGCGAGTTCAATGAAGGAGTCCATATCACCTACACCATATTACGAATGAACAGTAAAGTCCGCCAGTTCAGGTAATTAACGGTAATCATAGGCAAGCTCATTTCCATGTTGAATTTTGTGTTGAACAGGCTGATATGCCTCTTTTTATAGTTTATATATGAAAGATCTTTTTTAATGTTGTTACTGTAATTTGCTTATTTCCTTATTTTCTTTCCTCATTAGACTATTTTTCCCTGTTGGAGCCGCTGGGATTAATTATAGCATCCTGCTTTTCCAACTAGGGTTGAATGTTAGCTAGTTATCATAATTATAATTATAATAGCCACTCATTTCCCAACTCAGCTTAAACTCAAAAGGATTCCAAATTGTTCCTGATTTTGCTCTAAATTTCTATTGCTGGTTTTAAAAATACGAAAAAACAAGGACACTTGTTTGTTTTATCTATTCTAAATTGTGCTTAAAATCAAGTTTTAGTTTTCAAAAGTGTAAGTACTACTTGGACTTGGCATGCTGCTTTTTCATCAGATTTATAAATTACAGGTTAGACGTGAAGACCTTGTACATGTATGAGGTCGAAGAAAACGGGGATTGTTCGCATGATTACATGGAAGTTAACCAAGATACTAAATTTGAAAAGGTCTGTGGACTGAGCAAAGATATCCATTGTAAGTATAAAACTCTACTTCTCATATATATCTCAGTATGTATTACTAGCTCTTGAAATTGCATCAATTTGAATAATTCAGTCTAAAAGCCACGTGTTTCATAGATAAAAAAAAACATTGATTCCTCAAAATAATCCACAAAACTGCTTTCCACTGAACAAAATACCTTTCTATGATATGCGTACTTTGGTCTAATAATCTACCCACCTAGTGTAGATTAAAAAAAATAATAATAAATTAATAAATAAATAAATAAATAATGGTGGGATCCCTTTTCAAAAATTGATCAAGAAATCAGGGAAGTTCTTAGCTTCTAATATCTCGTGATCTGAAACGTACTCCTAAATGACAACTAATTTTACGTACACTTTCATTACAAAGACTAAAATCTAAAAAGTTACTTATCCCCATCTCTTTGCTTGCGGGTACCCTCGGGGACACTATTCTAACTTATTTCTCTTCCTCTTGTTATTTTCATGTTTGTATGGTTTATATAAAAAAAATATTTTAATGATGTTATTAGTTTTAAACTTCTCTCGTAGTTTTTCCTTATTTCCCTTCCTCACTGGGCTACTTTCCCTGTTGGAGCCCTTGGGCTTATAGCATCCTACTTTTCCAACTAGTTTTGTAGCTTAGAAAGTAATAATAATAATAATAATAATAATAATAATAATACAGCTACCTCCACATCCACGTACAATCTATGCACTCGTTACAAAAATCCCTAAGTGATCCTAATGTACTACTATCTATCTCTACTTCCACACTAAAACTACAGACTCCTTAAAATATCAAACAAGTGATCTCCATGTACTGATACCCCCCCCCCTCCCAAGCACAATTTGCACATTCCTACCTCACAAAGCAAACTATCACTTACTAGTACGTATTCTTTCCCAATTAATCTGTGGTCTCCATACTATACAATAGTTATTGCAAAAAATACACTTCAAGATATTAGAAGCATATGAGAGAGAGAGAGAGAGAGAGAGAGAGAGAGAGAGAGAGAGAGAGAGAGAGAGAGAGAGAGAGAGAGAGAGAGAGATTAAATGTTCAACCAACTAACGAAATAAATCCTTACAGTTTACATAGATGTAACGGACGCCTATGCAATCTTCACCTTTCACACCGACCCTAATAAAAACCAAAACAGACAGTGGGAGATTTACGTGTCTCAACACACATTTGACACATCTGGTAAGGAGTTTTTCATTTTGGTAGCTTTCCTCTTAACGTTTACAAAATACTTTTTCGAATTACAATAATTAACATTGATCTTTAGAATAGATGTAAATATGTTCATGTTGCTAATTCTTAACTGTGCATTTACAGAATATACCTCTAAATTAAATGTGTTAATGATGAAAATTTTACGAGCAACAAATGTGTATTATTCAATTGGGTTCGAAATCTACTAAAATTTTGTTTCATTATCTCGTTTTTACAAGAGATAAAACTATGCATAAAACCATCTAACAGTAACATAAAATATTCCTCATTAAACAGATACAAAGACTGGAAGTTTAAAATAAAATACAGAACTTTGATCAATGATGCTGTTTTTCATATCCATATTTTAAACAGTAATCTTGTTTCCATGTTAAAACAAAATTAGCCAAAGTAAAACAGAAATAAAAACATATGAACGTTTCAGCACCCGAAGGTTGTGGTCAGTGGTATCGGGAATTAAGCGGAAAGATCGGAATCTGGAATAACGTGGATCCATCATCAACTCACTGGTACTATATCGACAAGCAGGACTATGCCATCTGCTTAAGATATGAAGCTGGGTATTGCAGCGTAAGTACATTTCTGCCCTTTTTAATATAAATCTACTACAAAGTTACTAAATTGGTCACATGAAATAATTATGTTGTTCAAATTTAACCCTTTGGCAACATTCCTTCATATTAGGAATATATATGTATATAGGCTATTATATATATACATATATATATATATATATATATATATATATATATATATATATATATGTATGTATGTGTGTATATATATATATATATATATATATATATATATATATATATATATATATTTATATATATATATATCAACTCTGGTTGGAAAAACAGGATGCTACATGCCCAAGAGCTCAAAATAGGGGAAAATAACCAAGTGAGGAAAGGAAATAAATAAACTACACGAGAAGTAATTAATAATGTTAAATACTTTAAGATCAGCAACAACGTTAAAACAGATCTGTCAAATATAAATTATGAAGAGAGACATGTGTCACCTTTTCAACATAAAAACATTCACAGCAAATTTGAACTTCCGAAATTTCATCGATTCAACTGTTCGATTATGGAGATCATTTCATAGCCTAACAACAGAAGGAATAAAACCTCTAGAATACTGTGTAGTATTAAACCTCATGGTGGAGAGGGTATTAGAATTAACTGCACACCTAGCACTATGTACAGGATGGTACAGTCTGAGAAGATATGAATGCAACATGCATAAAGAACTAACTGAACGACGATCAAGAATAAGAAACTTGGTAGCCCACAAGTTCTTGTCCAACAAATTAAGATGAGGTATTCAGACGAGACAAGAGAAAAATATTCAAAACAGGGTAGAATGAAGGAATTAAACATTTCTTCAGAACACATCGCTCACCGAAAATATTAGAAGACTAACTAAGCAAATTCTTGTGCAATTGAAGACGAAAGCGACCAAATGTGTTTCTTAAAATTAAATATGCAATCGAGAATCACACCTAGAATTTTAAAGAAGTCGTATAGAGTTCAAGAAAATTATCAATGCACGGATCTGAAAGTTGAGATGCCACTGTCCTCGACCTTAAAATCACAAAAGAGTTTTGTAAGGGCTCAACTTAATGCCCCATAATTTGCAACATTCACTAATTTTAGTTAGATCTATTAAGGTATTTATCAGCCCCAGATCTATTTAGAAAAAAATTGAGGCAAAGAGACTGGTATCATCTGCAGTGCTTGTTTTCTAGGCCAAACCACATATTAAGTGCATATAGTATGAAAAGTAATGGGCTAAAAACACTACACTGTGGAACACCAGGTATCACATGCCTATACTCATTATGGTGCCTCTTTGTAATCTATTACTTAAAAATTCAATTATGATGCTAAGAAAAGACCCACCTACACCCTACAGAACAAGGGCCTCATGGTTAACACAGTCAAAGGCGGCACTAAAATCAAGGACAATCATACAAACTTCCTAACCACAATCGAGGGATTTCTGAACAGCATTTGAGATTGTCAAATGGGCATCACATGTTCCAAGGCCTTTACAAAAGCCAAATATATATATATATATATATATATACATATATATATATATATATATATATATATATATATATATATATATATATATATATATAAACACAGGAAGGATACGTTCTTACCATACCTATAAAATATGGAACTTTTGTCTGCATATCCGTTTTCCTTTTATCAAAATATAAATCATTTAATGTTCTAAGATTTAGTCGGTATAAATTCAGTGAATTGGAGGATATTCTTATTAAAGTAATAATAATAGCTTTTAATATTTCTCAGCCCATTACCTTTACACTTTACATTATCAAACCGCTTCAAAAGTCAATCTATACAATTATAAGCATTTTTTATCCACATTTTTCTATTTTCCTTTTAATTTACAATTCTCTAATATCTATTCCATGAAGATCCTCTGATCCATACACAATGCTTTCCTTGTGTAGCTCTCACACTATCCTTCCCTTATGAGCTATTCTGACATCTGCTTTAACCAAACACTTTCTCTTCCGTACTAATTAATGTTCTTTAAATCTTATAGTTGCCTTCAACACATTTATACAACATATTTATATTCCTAGACCTTTTCACAGACTTTCCTACACCTTCTAGTCACTCTTAGCCATTCGCTATTCCTTTAAACTTGTGCATCATCCCTTATCCTTCAAAACACTTAGTAGAAACAGGAATGTATCTCACCACTTGCTTCTTTTATTCTGATAATATTCATTTATCAACCTTTCTCTCTGCACCAAACCCACTGCTGAACTGCTTTTTAGAATCATGTCTTTGCCATCTCCAATATATTTTCACTGTCTTATTTTTCAATCACTTTCTTCTTGACGAACTTATCCATCCTCTCCTACGCTGTCCATACTCCTCTCTCACATCACGCAAATGCACTTCATTTAATCCTTTTCCTTTCACTAAACCCTTTACAGATTTCCGCATCCAAACACCGTATCTTTGTTTCCTCTTTCTGTCCTCTAACACCATACAATTTCCTTTAATCTCATCATACAGATCTATGAACTCTTTATCTACTCCCTCCAAATCCCATTCTAGCCTTGTCCTTAGTTCATGGATTTGATTTTGGATTTATAAATTTGGGCCCTTAAGGCCTGCCACTGTGGGCTGGGAGGCCACTCAGCATCCCCATATGCAACAGGGGGAAAAACCAGCAGTTGCCGTGTGAAGAAGTTAAGAGGCCAGATAGCAAGATGAAACAAAGAAGCAGGGACAGATATATATAATAGGAGGCTAAAAAGTGTCAACAGCTAGGGGTCGAAAGGACGCTGCAAAGACCCTTATGTAATGCCTGCAGAGCACCACCTGAGGTGTACAAACGGCACTTAGCCCCCTACATGCCATTTTCCCCATAAATGGTCTCCCTCCTTCCAGTCAAACTTGCTTGTCTCAATAACATTTACATCCACATTTTCACACATTCCTATCTGACTGGCTTCTCTTTTCTTTCGCTTCAACAGAATAATCATAAAATATCTCTCCAGCCACATCTCAGCTCAACATTACATCCTTCAACTTACTCTGTACTAACACAATTTCTCGTATTTTTGCTTTCCTAAACTTATTTGCATTCTTCTTGGGATACCTTACTTTAATAAAAATTAACGTCTTCTAAGAAAACGTTTCCACAAAACACCCCATTCACAGTTTTTTTTCAGAAATTATACCCACCAACACACCACATCCTTCCCTGTCACCAACATTTACCTTCAAATAATTTAGCAAAATTTCAAGTACTTTAGACTAAGCAAGACAAAAATTCCCTCTACAATAATGATTCCCTTTCATTCTCATTCGTATTCAGTCATCCAATACTCAGTCTTAACTATACAATCAATGAACTAACACATCTGTACTATTTCACAGTCCTCAGAATCTTCTTGAAATTACAAACGAGACCCTTCTGAGTAATATGTATTTGTGCATGTTTGTACAACCTTTCTTGCCAACAGATTTAAAATATATTCTAATAGAGACAAAGAACCAATTTAACCATGTTCTATCACCCAAACAGTTCACCTACTTCGAAACAATCGCGTTCAAGCCCAAATGTAGCGACTATTTCGAGCGCCCTGGAAATCCTCCAAGTTTGAAAGTGGCTTGTACAACTATACCCCCATCTGCATCTGTGAGTATATGAAATATAATTGTTTTTTCTTCTTTCTCTGGTACAGATAAATAGAATGCATATATATATATATATATATATATATATATATATATATATATATATATAATGTATATATATATATAAAATATCTCTCTCTCTCTCTCTCTATATATATATATATATATAGAGAGAGAGAGAGAGAGAGAGAGATAGTGTCCTTTAAAGCTTCAAACTAGGCACATTTACTATATATATTTAAGGAGTAAGAATTTAACTTCACGTTTAGTAATAATAATGATAATAATAATATTAATAATAACAATAATAATAAATAGCTCACTTTTGGACACTTCTACATTTCCTGCTACGCGTAAGAATAATACTTGCACCCTTATTTGATAAACATGTCGACTACGTCTTTCACACAGCATGTATTGTGTGTTTATAACCAGAATGCATCATTTCACTTTCTCTACCCAGTGAAGGGTACCACTTACTAGGGTTGTGGGGTACCCCTATAAATGGAACTGGAGATCCTCTGTCTTCATTGCATTGCTAACTACCTTTTACTATGAAGCCTTCTCGATCAATTACTTCCTCTTTATCTGACCAAGTTCTTTACATTTAGTTTACCCTTTTGTAAGTCAATAATTATAATAGGTCATCTCTTTTATTAAGAATGAATAGGAACAAACTTCAGCTTCTGGGATACAAATGCCATGGCTAATTGTTCATACTTGGGCATTGTAAGAAAATAAAACTTGTTTTCCGCTTTATTTCTAACATGTTTATATTTAGCAAGTATCTACGGCCTTCTCTGGTACTGTATATATAATTTTCTCCGAATCTTGAAATTTTCCCTGTCTAGATTATTTGAATGCTCAACAACCACTTAATCAGTGGTAATACCAGGAATAATATATTGATACTTATGCGATCACTACAGTAAATATTAACATATCAATACCAAAATTATTACATGAACACTATTAAACCAGTTATGCCACACGGAAAATAAAACTATGCTGGAAATTGTGTGATAGTACAAAAATTATGCTGATACAGACATTTCTTTCACTAAATGTTCTTAAAAGAGGGTCTAATTCACTTATCATCATTTCAGCAACAATACACAGTAACGGGAGGCCTACAGTACTTCTTCGTCGAATTTGAGGATGCTTCAAACAAACATGTCGGGTCGTCATCAAATCCATACAGAACCCCAAACATCTTTTTTTCTCAGAATAAATGTTAAATCTAGAAGATAATGGAAGGAAAGATCAGGATTACAAATACACACACACAAATATATATACTGTATGTTTGTATGTATATGTATATATATATATATATATATATATATATATATATATATATATATATATAATATCTAATACTTATCTATTATGATAACCTTATACGATATGAGCAATGAAACCTAAAGTCCCAATATTTTGATGATTATTTGGATTTTTCACACCATGGCCAACGCGACTGCCAACCAGATGCTCTTAACCTAAACTGAAATAGAGTCATAACAGTCAAAATGCAAAGTGCCGTAGAATAGAAGAATGGCATCCTATCTTTTTACTTGGCTCCTACCACTGGAGTTCTCTCCTAACGCCTCCAACATCCATCTTTCAATAGGCGGTGTTACGTGTTACCTCTGTAACTCTCAGGTTTGAGATATAAGTACTGGGTTACTCGCTTTTCCGATATCTCCAATATTTACCCAAATATTTTTTGGCGGGTTACAAATGCTGACTGGATGGAACTACTAATTCTTTTTTATAATCCAAAAGAAATAAAGGTGGGGTTTAACCCAAAACAAAACGATAAAAACAAAAAAGACTATTGTCAATTATACGTTCAAGCAAAAAAAACCACAATTGAAAATCTCGCCAGAAATACTTAGGACAGATTGCAAATCAGACCATATGCACAATAACTCGAAAATTATAAATTCCACTTCATTTTAATAGATGTTTAAGATCAGAGAGGAATCAAATTCTTATTATTTATTTCAAAGGGTTCATATAATATGCTCTAGAAAATATCTACTGAAATCTAGTCCTTTGTGAGAGTAATAGGTATGAATAAGGGAAGACAATAATTAACATTTGGAAATGTAAGTGCGAGTCGAAAGATGATGGGGGAGCGGAACTTCTCAAACCCTTACTATCCAAAGGCCAAATATTATAATACTCATTTCAAAGATAACATTAAAAGTATGCTTTTTTCTTTATCTTATAACTATATTCATTTAAGTGTTAAACCGTTTCTTTACCAATTGGTCATCCTTAATTTCGAGTGATTTGGTATTCAAATCCTCATATCCATATCATGAAACTAGATGAATGTGTTCGCTGTGCTACACGGTATAATCTTATCCGTCAAATGTAATAGAATAAACTTGTACGTAAGGTAACGTTAAATCTTTTCTAATCTTATTTATGAAACATTTATATTTAGTTTTAATATTGTGTTTATTTATGCTACAAATTTTAGTACTTACTGTTTGATTGTTATGTTGTTATGTACAGTATAATTATGTTATGTACTGTATAATTGTTATGTTGTTATGTACTGAATAATTGTTATGTACTCCATAAATCAAAGAATGCATAATGCTGGTTTCATTGAAAATCCTTCAAAATATAAAGAAAGAGAAAAGCCCTCTAAAAACTGACATACAATCAATTTTCTCTCTCTCTCTCTCTCTCTCTCTCTCTCTCTCTCTCTCTCTCTCTCTCTCTCTCTCTCTCTCTCTCTCTCTCTCTCCACTAATTGTGTGTATATATATATATATATATATATATATATATATATATATATGTGTGTGTGTGTGTGTGTATAGGTATATATATATTGTATATAAATATATATATATATATATTATATATATATATATATATATATATATATATATATATATATATATATATATATATATACATACATATATATATAATATATGTATACGTATATGTATATACATATATATAAGTATATATATATATATATATATATATATATATATATATATATATATATATATATATATGTGTGTGTGTGTGTGTGTGTGTTTGCAGCTCTGTGATAAAAATTCATGTGTAGCGAAGACCAGGAAAGAATGGGAAAGGACTGCATTGCATTTATAGAATTTGGGCAGAACGGGAGAGGATTGAATGGCACTGATAGAATTTGGGCGACAAAAAGAATTGAACCACATTAATGGATTTCAGGCAGTATTGGAAAGGATTCGATTACATTTATAGAATTTTGGATAGAATGGGAAAGGGTTGGATTGCCTTAACAGAACTTGGGCAGAATGAGAAAGGAGTAGGTTGCATTTAAGAGAATTTGGCCCGACTTGGAAAGGATTGGATGGGATTTGCAATGTATACATAGAACTTGAGCAGAATATGAAATGATTGGGTTGCATTATAGAATTTGGACAGTGTGTGAAGGTTTGGATTTCGTTTACAGAATTTGGACAAACAGGAAAGGAGTGGATTGCATTTATAGAATATTGGGAGGAATGGAAAAGGGTTGGGTTGCATTTGTAGAAATTGTGAAGAATGGAAAAGTGTAAGATTTAATCTATAGAATCTGGGCATCATGGGATAGGGTTGGATAGTATTAACAGAGTCTGAGTACAATAGGGAAGGATTGGATAGCATTTATAGAACTTTTGAAGAAAGCGAAAGTACTGGATTGTATATAGGCTACAGTGTAGAGTTTGAGCAAAATTGGAAAGGGTCACATTGCATTTTTAGATTTCTTGAATATGGGAAAGGATTAGATTGCATTTATAGAAGCTGGGTTAAATGTTCCGTAGATAGATTATAAGGAGGAACGAAGGTTGACCAAAGTAAGTTCAGACGTGTTGTGTAATAGAAAAAACCTCTTATGTAAACAACAGAATACATACGTGATAAACGAAAACAGAAATCGTAGAACAGCAACGATCCAATGTAAATATGCAACTATGAAACTGGTGGATACAAACACTGGCAAATTGATGAATAAAAGTTCAAATCGCTCAGTCCAACTCATCAAATATCGTTTTTTGTCCATACTCCTTACTGAAGTTTTAATGAGAGATTACCAACTAGAAAACTTGACACAATATGACTATTCAAAACCAAATGCTTATTTCAGTAGGTTTCCAAGTTAGCCTACATAATGGAAATTAAACTGTTACGACATTGTATAGATGTTCATGCTATTCACAAGTTCCGATAAAAGAGTATGGTTAATGATAGAATTGAAATCCCTTGCTCGAAAAAAAATGAATACATGGAAGAAAGTTATCGAAACTCAATATATCTTATTGGTCTTGTACAAACGGAAATCAAAAGAAAAGACACAGAACAGCACGGATATTAAAATGGCTGCAACCATGCAGTAGATAACGTAAATAACTCATGTTAATGGTGAGGGGGTGTTCAAAGGCAAAAATTGACCGTTCTTGGGGTGTCCATCTTGAAATGCGTTTTCCGAATGAATTTGTTGAGGGCTGACAGGTCTATCCCTGGTCTCCAACTTCCCGTTGTTTTCTCTACCAGGAAGAGTCGACTGTAGAACCCCGGACCCGGAAGATGAACAGTCTCCATTGCTCCCTTCTCCAACATTATGGAGACTTCTTCCTCCAAGGTTGCTCTCTTCAGGGGTCTTTGGGGGCCAACCACTCTGCCTGGCTTGCTGGAATCAAGGGAGGTGGAACTTCTAGAAAAGGGAGCATGTAGCCCTCTTTCCAACCAGTTACCGTCCACGGTTCTGCCCCGTGGAGTTTCCATGCTTGCCAAAATAGTCTGAGGCATCCCCCTACCTGAGGCTTGGGCAGGGGAGGGGGGCCTCCCACACTACCTTCTACGGGAGCAACGTCCTGAACGGCCTCTCCTGGCTGAAGAGAAGGAATTCCTATAGGTGGAAGGGGCTGAATTGGTTCCCCTTCGGGAGGGATTCGCTGACTGAGCCCACTGTGATGTCGAAGGTACTCTCCTCACTTGAGTTGGGGAAGGCCGAGAACTAGCAGGCGCCTCAGATACAGGCCTTCTAAATACCGCTCTCCTCGCCGATTGAGCCTTCGGCACGATGGTATCTTTCTTCTTAGCCAGTTTCTCCGCAACTTCTTGGAAAGGTTCTTCAGGACCGAGTCTCTTCTTCTCAAGACCCAGTTCGCAGATAATGCCAAGGCCTGGAACGTGAGAAACTTAAGGGCACGGCAGCCCGATCCGACCAATTCCTTTAGGGCTTCTCGCTTGGTAGGTTCCAAAGAGTCCGTCGCGATCTGGGTACCTACTAAAGTAGTAACCCACCAGTCCAACCATGAGGCGACATTCACGAGATCCTAGGACATCTCCTCCATCATGATGGACTCGGATTGTGAAAAGAAAATGGGCGCGGCAGACGCCGTCTTCCGGGGCACCTTGTCCTAACACTTCTAGGACGTCCTCTAGCTTGCTAGCCCCATGTGGACGTCCGTCTAAAGCATAATACTTGCTTTGTGATTTCAGGCCCTGTAGCAGTTTGGCCGAACTATGACCCTATTGCGGGTGACCACCTTATCAATATGGGCGCGCCCCAACTTTACGTCCCTCGCCTCGGGAAGAGCCAAAGATGACTTCTTCTGGACAGGCTCCTCCATAATCCTGTTAAGGCCAGAGTGCCAGACATCTTCTTCCTGAGGTAGTGGCTCCTCAATTTATTGTGACTCTTTATAAGGAGATCACCCTCCTATAAGCGGAGTCCTCCAGCGCTCCAAGATCCACGTCCCCATCTACGTCCTCTGTCCGGCGAAGGGGTGTAGATTCATCACGGGCACCTCCGCTCTGACGGGACCCGCGGCTAAGACCTTCTGGAGAGACGGGCGCCTCTGACACTTTCCGAGCCTTCGATAATGGGACGGGCTCCTCCGTGGAGGAGTTCGACGGAGGGATCCGTGCACGTGTAGAGTCAACACGGGCACCTCCGCTCTGACGAGTCTCGCGGTTAAGCCTTTCAGGAGAGACGGGTGCCTCCGTCATTTGTCGAGTCTTCGACAAGGATACAGGCTCCTCCGTGGAGGTGTTCGACGGAGGGATCCGAGCACGACGATAACTTCCACGGGCTGACTCGTCGAGGCTGCCCCGGAGAGCCTCACCACAGAGCCCGTGATTGTAGTCAGGTCTTTGAGCTTACTCAGGACGGGAATTGCCGTGGTGGCGAGGCCTCCATCCTATAGGCCGAGTCCTCCGTTACGATGGGCATTGCCGTGGTGGCGAGGGCCTCAGTCCTATAGGCGGAGTCCTCCGTTAGGACGGGCATTGCCGTGTTGGCGAGGGCCTCTGTCCTATAGGCGGAGTCCTCCGTTAGGACGGGCATTGCCGTGGCGGCGAGGGCCTCCGTCCTATAAGCGGAGTCCTCCGTTGGCACGCTCTCAGTGTTGCAGACCGCGTCGTCCGTCTGGGGTCGATGAGCTGTACCGACGGGCGCCTCCGCACAAGGTTGTGGACTGAGGATGGGCACTGCCGTGGAGGTGAGAGCTTCCGTCCTCCGTTGTCTTCCTTCGAGGGGGACGAGGCTTCTGTGGGCTTGCCCGACGGAGGAAGTCGTCCCTGTCGATCGCTCGCATGAGCTGACTCGACGAGGCTGCCTGCCGAAACGGTGACTCCCACCGCTGGTCGGGAAGAGTCGTCTATTTCGGGGCCTTACGCCTATTTGACGAGGACCTTGGGTCCTTCCGAGGGTCAATCTGTGGCTGGCAGAGGCCCTTCTAGGAGGACTGTCTCTGTATGCCAAAGGTGCTCCTCCAGAGCTTCTTCCTCGGGGACCTTGATGGCCTCCTTCCATGTCGCGATCTGGAACAGGACCAGGAATGAGAGCGCCTTCTCCTGGAACCGCCGACGGTGAGTCTTCCTTCTCTAGGGTGCCTTCAGCTGCGGAGACACCTGAAAAACATGCCCAAGAAGTGGGCGAAGAGACAGGGACATTTTTACTCCACAAGGGAAAAACAGATGAGACGTGATCCGCGAGCACCAGGGCACCGTCTCTAAGACACCCACTAACCTCACCTTCAGGCCCACCACTTGCCTGGAAAGAATCTGCTACCCCACTATCATGAAGAACAGACTCCTAGGGAAGAACCACTGGCTTCTTCCCCGCAACGGACTTACCTCGTCCCCTACTCTGGGTAGGGGAAGGTGGTAGGGAAACTCTAACTGACGTTCCTCCTGGAGACGTCAAGGGCAAAGAGGTGCTAGGTTTCTTGGGCGACCTCTAGGAAGACTTCTTATTCTTGGTACCGAAGCGTACCGACGGGCGCCTCCGCACAAGGTTGTGGACTGAGGATGGGCACTGCCGTTGAGGCGAGAGCTTCCGTCCTCCGTTGTCTTCCTTCGAGGGGGACGAGGCTTCCGTGGGCTTGCCTGACGGAGGAAGCCGTCCCTGTCGATCGCTCGCATGAGCTGACTCGACGAGGCTGCCCGCCGAAACAGCGACTCCCGCCGCTGGTCGGGAAGAGTCGTCTATTTCGGGGCCTTACGCCTATCTGACGAGTGATTTGTTCCAACACAGAGACTTACCTCGAAACACTTTCTTAGGAGACTTACACTTTAGGAGGTGGGAGTGCCTCCCTGACTAAAGACCCAAACAACTGGAAAGTAGGATAAACTACACAAAGAGCTCATTACCAGTGTAAAAAAGTACTCCCCTACATAATTCCTTGATGATGTGCTTGATGAAGTATAGATATACGGGGGTTGTGCAGGACTACTGTCTAAGACCTATGGAAAAACCATCTAAGGACTTCCTCGTACATTCCTTGAGGTAGTGCGAAGTGAACGTCGATTGGTTAGACCAAGTGCCTGCTCTAAGATCTGAGCTACTGCCATGTTCTTTTCAAAACCTAGAGAGGTACTTCTACCTCTAACGTCATGTGCCCTGGGCTTTCCTGGAACTGCAAGTCCTGCACTAGAATAAGCTTGAATGATGACTTGCCTGAGCCCAAAGGAAAAGGCGTTTTTGGAAATTTCCTTTTTCCGTCATACCCGTGGAGACAAAAAGATACTTCATGCCCGGGCGGAGATTCGCCGGCCTCTTAGATATTTCCTTATAACTCTGACAGGACACAAATTCAAGTCACCTTGATTACCTGATTTTGGAATTGCTGGAAAAGAGAAACCCTCGAACCTAGGATCCCAAATGGATAGGTTTTGGGTTTTGGCGACAAACGAGGGGACAACTTAAAGGAGATATCTCTCCAACCCCTTGAGTGTTCTACCACGTAGGACAACCCATGAATTTCTCTTATTCTCATCGCTGACGCCAAAGCTAACAAGAAGACCGCCTTAAGCGTAAGATTCCTGTCCACTATATCCTTCAAAAGTTCGAAGGGAGGCTTACTAAGCATATCTAGAACTCTAGCCAGATTCCATTGCGGAACCCTAGGAGACGAGGGAGGACAGGACTGCTCAAAGCTCTTGATGAGCCTCGAGATGTGTCTAGAAGAACCTAGATCTATTCCTTCCAAGAGAAAAACTTGTCCAAGGGCGGCTCGTACCCCTTTACTGCTGGAATCGACATGCCCAACTCATCTCTGAGGTGAACGAGAAAGTCTGCGATGTCGGGTACCGATGCTTCTAAAGGCTTTATTTTCTTTGAAGCACACCATTTAGTAAAATCTGCCCATTTGGCTTGGTAGACCGCTGTAGAGTGACATTCTAACAGCTGTCTTGGTCGAATACCCTTGTCTTTTCAGGAGGCTCTGGATAACCTCCAGGCGTGAAGACGAAAGGATTGAGGATTCTCGTGGAACCTCAGAACGTGTGGCCGCCTCAGGAGGTCTGGTCTGTCTGGAAGAGGCCATGGAGGGAGAATAGCCAGACCTTTTAGGTCTGCGAACCACTCTCTCTCCGGCCACCAAGGCACTACCAAAGTCATCTTTAGGTTGTTGGCTGTCCTTACTCTGTTGAGAATCTGCCTGATCAGGGCGAAAGGAGGAGAGACGTACACGACCAGATTGTCCCACTTGTGCTGAAAGGCGTCCTCCAATGCCACCTTTGGGTCTGGGACAGGAGAACAGAATACGGGAAGTTGCGCGTTCAGCTTTGCGCGAAGAGATCCATTACCGGTGAACCCCACATTCGGATGATGAATCTTGCTACCTCGGGGTGAAGAGACCATTTTGTCCCTACTACTTGGCCTACCCTGCTGGGGCCGTCGGCTAGAACGTTTTTCTTCCCTGGAATGAATCTCGCCGACAGTCTGACTTGTCCCGCTTCTGCCCATTTCAGGACTTACAAGTCGAGAATGCACAACCCCCCCGACTTCAATCCTCCTTCCTTCTTTATGTACGCCACTACTGTGGCATTGTCCGACATTAAGGAAGAAAGGAGTAACCAGTCGTCCAGGTAACGAATTACACGGATCCCCCATTCGTGAGCCCAAACGGAAATCGTTGTAAAAATTCTCGTGAATACCTGGGGGGCTGTGGACAGGCCGAAGCATAGGGCTCTGAACTGCAAAATCTGGGCACCTCACTTCACCCGGAGATACTTCCTGCTTGCTGGATGAATTAGGATTGGAAATAGCCATCCTTGAGGTCTATGGATATCATGAAGTCTCCTTCCCTCAAAGACGCCATGACCGTTCTTGGGGTGTCCATCTTGAAATGCGTTTTCCGAATGAATTTGTTGAGGGCTGACAGGTCTATCCCTGGTCTCCAACCTCCCGTTGTTTTCTCTACCAGGAAGAGTAGACTGTAGAACCCCGGACCCGGAAGATGCACAGTCTCCATTGCTCCCTTCTCCAACATTATGGAGACTTCTTCCTCCAAGGTTGCTATCTTCAGGGGTCTTTGGGGGCCAACCACTCTACCTGGCTTGCTGGAATCAAGGGAGGTGGAACTTCTAGAAAAGGGAGCCTGTAGCCCTCTTTCCGACCAGTTACCGTCCACGGTTCTGCCCTGTGGAGTTTCCATGCTTGCCAAAATAGTCTGAGGCATCCCCCTACCTGAGGCTTGGGCAGAGGAGGGGGGCCTTCCACACTACCTTCTACGGGAGCAACGTCCTGAACGGCCTCTCCTGGCTGAAGAGAAGGAATTCCTATAGGTGGAAGGGGCTGAATTGGTTCCCCTTCGGGAGGGATTCGCTGACTGACCCCACTGTGATGTCGAAGGTACTCTCCTCACTTGAGTTGGGGAAGGCCGAGAACTAGCAGGCGCCTCGGATACAGGCCTTCTAAATACAGCTCTCCTTGCCGATTGAGCCTTCGGCAAGATGGTATCTTTCTTCTTAGCCAGTTTCTCCGCAACTTCTTGGAAAGGTTCTTCAGGACCGAGTCTCTTCTCCTCAAGACCCAGTTCGCAGATAATGCCAAGGCCTGGAACGTGAGAAGCTTAAGGGCACAGCAGCCCGATCCGACCAATTCCTTTAGGGCTTCTCGCTTGGTAGGTTCCAAAGAGTCCTTCGGGATCTGGGTACCTACTAAAGTATTAGCCCACCAGTCCAACCATGAGGCGACATTCACGAGATCCTAGGACATCTCCTCCATCATGATGGACTCGGATTGTGAAAAGAAAATGGGCGCGGCAGACGCCCTGTCTTCCGGGGCACCTTGTCCTAACACCTCTAGGACGTCCTCTAGCTTGCTAGCCCCATGTGGACGTCCTTCTACAGCATAATACTTGCTTTGTGATTTCAGGCCCTGTAGCAGTTTGGCCGAACTATGACCCTATTGCGGGTGACCACCTTATCAATATGGGCGCGCCCCAACTTTACGTCCCTCGCCTCGGGAAGAGCCAAAGATGACTTCTTCTGGACAGGCTCCTCCATAATCCTGTTAAGGCCAGAGTGCCAGACATCTTCTTCCTGAGGTAGTGGCTCCTCAATTTATTGTGACTCCTTCTAAGGAGATCACCCTCCTATAAGCGGAGTCCTCCGGCGCTCCAAGATCCTCGTCCGCTTCCATGTCCTCCGTCCGGCGATGGGGTGTAGATTCATCACGGGCACCTCCGCTCTGACGGGACCCGCGGCTAAGACCTTCTGGAGAGACGGGCGCCTCTGTCACTTTCCGAGCCTTCGATAATGGGACGGGCTCCTCCGTGGAGGAGTTCGACGGAGGGATCCGTGCACGTGTAGAGTCAACACGGGCACCTCCGCTCTCCTAAGAAAGTGTTTCTCGGTAAGTATGTTAGGAAAAATGGAGTTTTTATGATAAAAAAAAGTTTTGTGAATACTTACCTGGCAGTTATATATACATAGCTAATTATCTCTATTTCGGCAGAATTTTTCTAAAACTAGGCAACCGCCTTGTGGTGGTTGGGTGGTAACACCCGTTAAAGGGTGGTAGGAGGAATCATTCACGTTTTCTGTTCTTCAGTTCATCTATGCCCGACCTGTCTCCTGAGGGGAGGTGGGTGGGCCTTCGAATGTATATATAACTGCCAGGTAAGTATTCACAAAACTTTGTTTTATCATAAAAACTCCATTTTTATGAATAGAACTTACCTGGCAGTTATATATACATAGCTGATTAACACACTTGGAGGAGGGTGATAGACAGTAACATCGTTGGGGAAACAACCAAAAAAGTTGTAGGATAAATAAACACCTTGATTCCTTACCTGCTAAGGTAGCTGACTTCAAAGGTTCCTGCCTCTTGAGTCGCTTTCCCTTAGGAGTGTCAGCCAGGATGTGACCTGCAGTGCTGAAAAACACTCAATCGAGTCTGTCAACGGGGTGAGACCAACAATCTGACTAGACTTCAGGACTACCTATTGCCCAAAATAAAAAACCGCAACTTTACCAAACCAACCACCTAACATTTGCAAAGTAGATAAAAATAATCTAACTAGACTGAGGTGACTGTACACAAGTCGAAGCCCTCAGACAACCAATAAAAAATACACCAACCTATGTACAAGTAAACAAAACTAAGGTTGAGGGGAGGTAGTAACTCCTTTGCCTAATACAGAAGCCGTAGCTACGTATGGTCCCAAGGTATAACATTTCTCATAATCCACCCTCACCTCTCTGAGGTAATGAGAGGCGAACACAGAGTTGCTCCTCCAGAATGTCGCATCCATAATTTGACGGAGCGACATGTTCTTGCGGTAAGCAAGCGAGGTCGCAATGGCCCTCACTTCGTGAGCTTGCACTTTTAAAAGTCCGAAGTGTTCCTCCTCACACAAGAGATGCGCTTCTCTTATCACTTCCCTCAGGAAAAAGGATAAAGCGTTCTTGGAAAGGGGCTTTTGAGGATCTTTCACAGAACACCACAGGGAGCTAGAAGAGCCTCTCACACTTTTTGTGCGAGACAAGTAGGTCTTGAGGGCTCGTACTGGACAGAGCAGCCTCTCTTGCTCTTGACCCACTAGGTTGGTCAAGTTAGGAACCTCAAAGGTCCTCGGCCAGGGCTTAGAAGGGTTCTCGTTCTTAGCGAGAAAGTCTAATCTCAAGGCGCAAACTGCCCCATTCAGATTGAAGCCTACCTGTTTTTCAATTGCATGGACTTCACTAACTCTTTTAGTTGTTGCTAAGGCCAAAAGAAAGAGGGTCTTCTTGGTAACCTCCCTAAGGGGAGCCTGTGAGATGGGCTCAAATCTCTTGGTGCACAGAAATTTAAGAACCACATCAAGGTTCCAAGAAGGGGGCTTTAACTGGGTCTGCTTGGTCATCTCAAAAGACTTCAAGAGGTCATGTAAGTCCTTGTCGCGAGACAAGTCCAAGCCTCTATGCCGACAGACGGAAGAGAGCATACTTTTGTACCCTTTGATAGTGGACACAGCTAGCTTAGCGTCCTGTCTGAGGTACAACAAGAACTCCGCAATCTGGCTCACAGAGGTAGTGGATGAGGAAATCTTGTGCTTCCTACACCAAGCCCTAAAAGTCTCCCACTTGGACTGGTAGACCCTCTGCGAAGAGACCCTCCTCGCTCTGGCGATAGCTTCCGCAGCTTGCGCTGAAAAGCCTCTCGATCTGACGAGCTTCTCGATAGTCTGAAGGTAGTCAGATTGAGAGCGAGGGGGTTTTGATGATATCTCTCGAAGTGGGGTTGTCTGAGCAGATTTGGACTTGCAGGGAGGCTTCTTGGAAAGTCCATCAACAAGTCCACCACCTCCGTGAACCATTCCCTCATCGGCCAGAACGGAGCTATCAGGATCATCCGTCCCGAATCGAGGAGGGCGAATTTCCTGACTACCAGATTGATGATCTTGAACGGGAGAAAAGCATAAGTGTCCAGCCCCGTCCAATCCATCAAAAAGGCGTCTACTGCTATTGCCTCTCTGTCCGGAACTAGGGAGCAATAGATGGGGATCCTCTTGGATAAATTGGAGGCAAAAAGATCGATGAGGGGTCTCCCCCACAGCCTCCAGAGACTCTGACAGACCTGTTGGTTGAGGGTCCATTCTGTGGGAAGGACCTGCCCTTTCCTGCTGAGCATGTCCGCCCTCACATTCTTCTGTCCCTGAACAAACCTCGTCAGCAGGCTTATCCTGTTCTCCTTCGCCCAAAGAAGGAGTTCTCTTGCTGTCTCGAAGAGAGACAGAGAGTGAGTCCCTCCTTGCTTCCTGATGTAAGCAAGAGCTGTGGTGTTGTCTGAGTTGACCTCCACAATCTTCCCAGACACCAAGTCCTTGAAGGCCTTTAGCCCCAGAAAAATGGCCATCAGCTCCTTGTTGTTGATGTGCCATCCCAGCTGAATTCCTTCCCAATAGCCTGAGACCTCCTTGCTTCCTAGTGTTGCCCCCCAGCCTGACTCTGATGCGTCTGAAAACAACACTAGGTCTGGGTTCTTCTTGTGTAAGGAGATCCCTTCCCCTAACAAGGTTGGGTCCAGCCACCACTTCAGAAGAGTCTTGACTTCTATTGGAATGGGGAAGGAAAAGGAGTCTTCCTGCATCTTTCTGTTCCATGTCTTCGAAAGAAAGTGCTGAAGAGGCCTTAGGTGGAGTCTCCCCAGAGAGACAAACAGTTCGAGGGAGGATAGAGTCCCCAGCAAACTCATCCACTCCTTCGCTGTGCATCTCTTCTTGTCCAGGAAAGTTCTGACTTTTACGAGACACTTGGTCTGTCTTTCCTGAGAGGGAGAAGCCCGAAAAAGAACTGAATTCAGAACTATCCCCAAATAGAGAATAGTCTGATTCGGTCTGATCTGAGACTTCTCCCTGTTGATGACCAGGCCTAGATCCTGAGCCATCATAAAAGTCTTCCGTAAATCCTCCAGACATTTCTCCCTCGATCGTGAACGAATCAGCCAATCGTCCAGATAGAAGGATATCCTTATCCCTTCCTGATGCAGCCAACCTGACACATTCGCCATTACCCTGGTGAAGACTTGAGGAGCCGTGCTGAGACCGAAGCAAAGAGCTCTGAATTGGAAGCACTTGCCCTCCATTACAAACCTCAGGTACTTCCTCGAAGTCGGATGGATGGGGACATGGAAATATGCGTCCTGCAAGTCGAGGGACACCATCCAGTCCCCTGGACGTACTGACGCCAGCACCGACTGAGTCGTCTCCATGGAGAACTTTGTCTTCTCCACAACTACGTTGAGAGCGCTGACATCCAGGACGGGTCTCCATCCGCCCGAGTTCTTGGGGACCAGAAACAGGCGATTGTAAAAGCCTGGGGAGACTAGATCCCGAACCGGTTCTATCGCCCCCTTGTCTAGCATCTGGTTGACAAGGTCTACTAGAGCCTTCTGTTTCCCAGGATCTGAGTACCGGGCTACTAAGGCCAGCGGAGCATCTGCGAGAGGAGGTTTTTTCAGAAAGGGGATCTTGTATCCTTCCTTGATGACTGAGGGACCAGGTGTCCGCCCCTCTCCTCTTCCAGGACTGCCAAAAACCTGACAGTCTTGCGCCTACTGTCTGGAGGAGACGAACTTCATTTCCTGGAGCGAGGTCTGAAAGAACCCCTGGTAGATCTTGGTCCTGAATCTTGCCTTATCCCTCTAAAATCTGATCTTGAAGTAGTCCTGCCCCGAAAGGGCTGTTGGAATCTCCTTTCCTCCCGTTTCAAAGAAGAAGGAGGGGCTGCAAAGGGCTTACGAGCAGAATGAGATAAAAGGTCTTGGGTGGCTTTTTGGGCCAGAGAACGCGTAATGTCATTAACCAGGGACTCGGGAAAAAGATGTTGAAAGAGGGGGGCGTAAAGAAGCTCAGACTTTTGAGCATTGGTAACAGACCTAGAAGCAAAAGAGCAAAGCAGAGCTCTCTTCTTTAGGACCCCAGCTGAGAACAGAGCAGCCAACTCATTCGCCCCATCTCTGAGGGCCTTATCCATACAGGACATAATGCTGGTAAGGTCCCTAGATCCATCCATCTGTTCAGTTTTCCTTGCGAGAGTCCCAAGCGACCAGTCTAGGAAACTAAAAACCTCAAAGGCTCTAAAAATACCTTTGACGAGATGATCCAGCTCCGACAATGACCACATGACCTTGGCTGAGTTGAGAGCATGCCTTCTAGCAGAGTCCACTAAACCAGAGAAGTCACCCTTGGAGGAGGAAGGCACTCCCAGACCCAAAGGTTCTCCAGTTGCATACCACATACCCGCTCTTGAAGCAAGACGAGCTGGTGGAAACGAGAAGGAAGTCTTAACTGTTTGTCTCCTCTCCATCATCCAGTCATCAATCTTCGTGAGAGCCTTCTTTGCGGAGATAGACAGCTTCATCTTGATGAAGGCCGACTGTTTCTTGGCCTTCTTTCTGTTAAATTGGGACTGAGGAGATTGAGGGGCAGCAGGTTGGAATTCCTCTCCAAAAAGTTCAAGAAGGGAGCGAGAGAGAACTTTGTAATCTCCCACAGCGTCGGCAGGATTATCATCGTCATCAGAAACATCCTCGAGGGCCTGATCCACATCTGCAATATCCTTCGAAAGAGAAGGATCCTTAGAACCCGAAAAGGGCAAATCAAAGGCATCATCCTGCAAAAGACGGGTTGCATCCTGGAGTCCCGCGCTAGAAGAATCCTTGGAACGAGAGGCAGTATCGTCCCGAAGAGGCAGGGTGGTATCGCCCTGGGACCGAGAACGAGAGGCAGCGTCGTTCTGTCGTCGAGAGCGAGAGGCGGTATCGTCGTGGCGGCGAGAATGAGAGGCGGTATCGTCGTGGCGGCGAGAATGAGAGGCGGTATCGTCGTGGCGTCGTGAACGAGAGGCGGTATCGTCGTGGCGTCGAGAACTAGGGTCGGTATCGTCGTGGCGTCGTGAACGAGAGGAGGTATCGTCGTGGCGAAGCGAACGAGAGGAGGTATCGTCGTGGCGAAGCGAACGAGAGGAGGTATCGTCGTGTCGAAGCGAACGGGAGGCGGTATCGTCTTGGTATCGAGAACGAGAAGCAGCGTCGTTCGATAAGGTATCGTCCCGGTATCGAGAACGAGAAAACGTATCGCCCTGGTATCGCGAAGAAGTATCGCCTGGCGAAAGCACACATTCCTCATCCTGGCGTAGAGACGGAGAAGTTCTCTTTAAAGAAGAACTCCGTTCTCTCTTAGAAGCAGACTTCTTAATCGGCAACGAGTCGTCTTTACGTCTGTCAGACTGGGCGTGAGGGCGGCTAAAGGCTTGTACTAAAGTCAAAAGTTGTTCCTGCATGACAGACATAAAGGATTTAGCAACATCAGCTGGGTCTTGCGGACCCGAAGGGGGGGGCTGACGAATAACACTCGTATCTTCGGCAGCAGGCTTCGTCCTTTTCACAGGCACGGAGTCGAAATCATCCTCCGACGGACAAGGTTCATAACTGCTAGAACCGGGAGAGAAAGAACGAGACCGTTCGTCGCGGTTCCATCTCCTCTTAGTAGGTCTTGAAGCTTCATACTTCCATTTACGTCTGGACGAATTCGGAGAAGACAACAACACATCCGACTCGTCTTTCCCGTGACGGTCAAGAGCAGCCTGGGAATAGACAACAGGACTGTCTGAGGCGACGGCTGACCGAGGGTACGTACCTCTCACCCCCTTTCGGTCATCGACGTACCTTCTCCCTTGGTCCTGGGAGCTTGGTAGAGGTCTAGGCCTAGGGGTATGACAGATTCGGTCGGTCGCCACCTCCACAGCACTAACACAAGCACTTTCACTTTCCTTACCTTTAAAGGCCTCCAGCTGTTCTTTAATGGCCTTCAACTCGGCCGCCAGGCTAGCGTACCGAGGGTCATCCGTAGATACGGAACCTGTAGGAGGTGCAGGAGTTACTACCTCAAGGGAAGGATCAACTTCCAAAGAGGAATCAATAATAGGATCAATAGATAAATCTACGCTAAGTTCGTCTTCCTTACCACTAACAGACTTAGACTTAGACCTAGAAGCTCTCCTAACTCTATCGAGCTCTACAAATTACCAATAATTTATGATATATATATATATATATATATATATATATATATATATATATATAATATATATATATATATATATATATATATATATATATATATATAAACAAATTTCAAGGAAAACATTCTCACATTTACCATGATTTGCATACAGTATATTTTTGTTTAAGGTTGTTACTTATTCAGTATCTTCACATTTCAATATTTCCAGAGAAGAAACTTGAAGTAGACTCGAAAAAATAAGGAGCAGACCACTTCCAGGTAGAATATATTTTGCGATTTATTCTTCTCTTATTACCGGGACTTGTAATGAATTTTGGCGTTGAAACGTTTTTCGTATTATCACGAAGAGTAACTCGGAAAACTTTTTAACAGGCCTTCAAGTAATAACTGTGAATTCTGCAGCATGAGTAAATCACAAAATATGGAAAAATAATAATAATCTAAACAACAAAACAACCTTACTGCAATGCAACCAGAACCACTATCTTATCAAAGTCCAAAATTTGTGGCTATTAATCCAGCTATTGAGCGAATATCAATTTTAATAGGTTACAACTCGGTGGTTCTTGATCCCTGGGTCGTGACAAAAAGTGTGGTGACCTATTGGAAACGTCCCTGCCTGGCGATCGCCGAACTGGGGTTCGAGTCCCGCTCAAATTCGTTAGTTTCTTGTAGTATCTGCAACCTTGCTATCCTTGTAAGCTGAGTCATCAGCAGCCATTGCCTGGCCTTCCCTGGTCATAGCTTGGGTGGAGAAGGGACTTGGGTGCTGATCATATGTATAAATGGTTAGTCTCTAGGGCATTGTCCTGTTTGCTAAGGCAATGTCACTGTCCTTTACCTCTGCCATTCATGAGCGGCCTTGAACCCTTTAAAACATCTGACTGGGTCGCCAACGGTTTGTGGACCTAATGTATAGTTTTCCAAATATTCTATTGAAAATATTATTCTTAGTTATAATTCTGAATTTAAATTACCCAATTATTTAAAACATAAGCAGAAAATTATATACATAAACAATTCAATTGGGGTGATAAATTTTCCTTACATGTACTGATATATTTCAAATTGAACCCTTGACATCTAAGAAGTGGATGGATAGAAGCAGGGAGTTAGGGAAGGAAGAATCTTTGGATGAAGGAAGGTAAGGATGGGGTGTCACCCCGACTTTATGTCATCTATATTCCAATGTCAAGGATCTGCATTTCACGTTGAGTGTTTTGTCCAAACAGAACGTTCACGATTCTCTGTTTCTATTGTGTTAACGGTATGTATTTATTCAAGAGAAAGTTCCCGATCATGTATTTATAGTGTTCAAAACATTTGAATTATTTTTAAAATCTACTCTAAGAACCACTGACCTAACCTGTTAAACTTGATATTAGGTCAATGGCTGGATGAATAGCCATTGTTTTTTTTCTAGGGGGGGGGGGAGGGCTTAGATAAGATAGTGGTTTTTGTTAACTTGCAATAAGTTGGTTTTTCGGTTTAGATTAACATTGAATAGTTAAATTTCTCTTGCATGATCATACAATGTGTGTATTGTAAATTGTACTTGTGTCATGGATCTAATACACAGAGTTTCCCCTTGTGTTCGGTGAGGACATATTTTCCCCTTCCCTCCACCTTGTCGTATATATATATCATTTTTTTATTGGTTATTGAATTTTTTGCTGTTAATTCTAAAATCTGTTGTACCAATTGATTTGTGTCATGTCTGTACTATGCATATGATTTCTAGACTGAATTGTGACTGCAAAAGAAGAATTGGACCTGCGTGCTACCCTTGCCGTTTTGGAATCTTGGTAGAGAGAGACAGTGACGAATAAAGAAACGAAGGGAGAAGCAGTTTAATTTCTCCAGAGTTTTGTATTAAGAATTGAGGAGACGTTGTCTCAAAATGAGGGGCTTATGACCCAAAATCATTATCTCAAAAAGAGGGGTTTATGACCCAAAACCATTGCCTACAAATAGGGGTCTATGCCCCAAAACGTTACCTCAAAAAGAGGAATTTATGCCTAAACGCCATTGCCTCAAAAAGAGAGGTTTATGCCTAAAAACTATTGCCTCAAAAAGAGAGGTGTATGCCTAAAAACCACTGCTTCAAAAAGAGGGGCTTATTCCCCAAAACCATTGCCTTAAAAATAGGGGTTTATGCATCAAAAAGAGAGGTTTATGCCCCAAAACCACTGTCTCAAAAAGAGGGGCTTATAACCCAAAACCATTTTCTCAAAAATGGGGGGATTATGACACAAAACCATTTTCTCAAAAATAGGGGGATTATGACACAAAACCATAATCTCAAAAAGGGGAGCTTATGACCCAAACCCATTGTCTCAAAAAGAGGGGTTTTTTTTTTTTTTTTTTACTCAAAACCAGTGTCAAAAAAGGGGTTCATGTCCGAAAACCAGTCTCAAAAAGAGGGGTTTATGACCCAAAACCTTTGCCTCAAAAAGAGGGGATAATGTCCCGAAACCATTCTCTAAAAAGAGGGGCTTCTGACCCAAAACCAGTCTCAAAAAGAGGGTTTATCATTTTATAATAAAAAAAAGGGGGGGGGGGGGCCTTATGCCCCAAAAACATTGACTCAAAAATAGGGGCTAATAACCCAAAACCATGGTCTCAAAAAACAAGGCTTATGACACAAAACCACTGTCTCAAAAAGAGGGGCTTGTGACCCAAAACCACAATCTCAAATATGGGTTTATGGCCTAAGACTATTGTCTCCAAAAAGGGGGCTTATGACACAAAACCACTGTCACAAAAAAGAGATGCCACTGATCAAAAAACATTATCTTAAAAAAGGGGGGCTTTATGGCCCAAAGTAGTCTAAAAATTAAGGATTTAGGACTCAAAACCATTGCTTAAAAAAGATGGGTCTTATGTCCCAAAACCACTGTCTCAAAAATAGGGGTTTCTCGTGATCTAAAAAAGGGGAGGCTTATGACCCAAAACCATTTACTCAAAAAAGTGGGGCTTATGACCAAAAAACATTGTCAAAAAAGGGGGGTTATCACTATCGCAAAAAGGGGACTTATGACCCAAAAACATTGTCTCAAAAAGGAAGGGTTTATCACTATCTAAAAAAAAATGGAGCTTACGACCCAAAACCATTATCTAAAAAGGGGGGGGGGGGTTTAATGACCCAAAATCAGTCTGAAAAAGGACGGGGTTATTACCAAAAAAACAGTCTCAAAAAGGGGGGTTTATGACACAAAACCATTGCCTCAAAAAGAGGGCTTTATGCCCCAAAAACCATTGTCAAAAAAAAAAAAGGGGGGGGGGGGAGCCATTGCCTCAAATGGAAGGGTTTATGCCCCAAAATCATTGTCTATAAAAGGGGCTTATGACCCCAAACCATTGCCTCAAAAAGAGGGCCTTATGGCCCGAAACCACTGTCTCAAAAAGAAAGGCTAATGCCCTAAAACCATTATCTCAGAAAAAGGGGGCTTATGACCTTACATCATTAACTAAAAAAAAAAAAAAAAAAAAAAAAAAAAAAAAAAAAAAAAAAAAAAAAAAAAAAAAAAGCCGCTTATGACCTAAACCCAACATCTTAAGAAGGCATGTATGAATAGTTTCACTTTTCTTCATTCCCATTGGTAAATTGTAGCATAAGCATATTAAAAAATTGTATGAAACATACAATAGCATTTAGGTTTTCTCGATATTAACAAATGTATCCTTATATTTCTCTTGGGCAATTATGTCAATGTGGTACTTACGTTAACAAAAATCCTTGCATTTAATATTTGTTTGTCAAATTTTTTAAAAACTTAATAATTGAAAAAGAAATGTGAGGGTCGCTGGTGTCAATTTAGATTGGATTTTGGGTCACTGCAAAACCACTGACCTTCATAATCGGTCCTGTATTTTCAATCAATTGGACAAATTAACTTGCAATACATTACATATTAATAAGATTCATGTGAATAGTACTATGCATTACATTATTCATAACTTAAGGTAAATAACAAAAACGCCATCACAAACTGTTAACATAGGGCTATTCAAAGGACTGACGGTGCCTTTTCAATGCTATAAAATTACTAAATTTAGTATGCTCTCAAAAAAGGCCGAAGGTCTAATGCATATAACAAGACACATCTTTCATAACAATAAATTTAATTTCGAACAATTATAGTTTGGAGGGTCACAAACCATTAAAACCTGAAATTTTCACTCAATGGTTTGGGGGAATACCACATCCAACACAAGCCATCCTTATTTAAGCGACAGTTGGGTGGATAGAATATATCAAAGTGATTTACGAACACGGTTAAGGGGATAATACACACTAGTCTCTCTTATTTGCCACAAATTCAGAGAAATAAGAAAACACTATGCCTTATTAACCAAAGGATTGGGAAAACAGAAAAAACATCAGACTTCTTCACCAAAAAGTTGGTATATAGCCACCAGAGGAATATTCGTCCAACAGTTGGATTAATAGCATTAGATAAGTCGTCAATTTTGTTTAATTTCCCTAAATTTACAAGATTAAAACTTAAGAGAGAGAGAGAGAGAGAGAGAGAGAGAGAGAGAGAGAGAGAGAGAGAGAGAGAGAGAGAGAGAGAGAGAGAGAGAGAGAGAGAGAGAGAATTCCAATGCTATATAAATACCCGAAATAAACACGTTACTTCTAACATGCCTATTACATACATTTAATTCCATTTATTTACCCTAGAAATGTTAATTTCACTAACACCCTCGAGGAAAATAAATATTCATATTTACGGTATTGCATGATAATCCACATTTTACAATATTAAGTATTCTACAAAGGTTTACGAAAATCGTATGTGCTGTCACTAAATTCTATTGCAGTTTCCCATGAATCCGTTTTCTTTAATAGCCAGCGGGTAATCTAAGAAAACGTAAGTACCGACATTGTTGAAGTATGAAGGAAAGCAAAGACCGATCCCAAGCTACCAAGAAAAGCGACATGTATTGTGTGTAGGCCTGGTTAGCATTTCCAGAGTTTCTTAATTAAATGTAAGAATATTACATTCCCGGAGATAAAATTATACCTCATCATTATTATTACAAGTCAAGCTACAACCCTAATGGATAAGCAACAAGTTACAAGACAGAGGGCTCCACCAGGAAAAGCAGCCCAGTGTAGAAAGGAAATATATATACTAAATAAAGGGAACATGAAATTCAGATAAACATAGTCGATTATATATATATATATATATATATATATATATATATATATATATATATATATATGTATATATATATATATATATATATATATATATATATATACATACATACATACATACATACATACATATATAAGGTAGAAGTTGAAATGACCAAATTTTCATTTTAAGACAAATGTTACAGCAATGTGTGGAATATAAAAATCCACTTTTGATTACATTTGTGGACTATAAAAAAAGCCTCTGATAGTGTGCAGCGGCCAATTTTGTGGAGCCTCCTGCGTTATTATGGAGTTCCTCTTAAGTATATAAATTCAATTAAATCTGTTCATAAGCATAGCCATTACAAACTTAATGTTAGTGGAGTCCTATCAAAGGAATTTTCAGTGAAAAGTGGAGTACTCCAAGGGAATGTGTTGTCACCTAGGTTGTTTATCCTCCTCAAGGATTTTGTAATGCATAGAACAGTTGGGATAGTGGAGAAGGATTAGACTGGATTGGTAACAGGATATTAGCTGACCTAGAGTATGCTAATGACGCTCTCACTGTTACCAGAACACCTCAGGATTTGCAAAGCTTGCTTAGCAGAGTGTATGAAATATCACATGAGGCTGGATTCAAGATAAATAAAAGAAAAATAGAGATGATAAGAACGGAATACGCAATGAAAGATGAAATATTATTGGAGGGAGAAAGGATTAATGTTAATGAGGTGGAATCATTTAAAAAATTTAGGAACTATGATCTCTAATACAGGATCTTTAGGATTTGAGTTTAATGAAAGATTGAAAAAAGCAAATCAAACAATGGATAGGTTAAGTAAGATTTAGAAATCAAATCGCCTGAAATTACATATAAAATATCAGACTATATATCGGCTTAGTGACATCGTTGTTACTATATGGACATTAGTCGTGGTATGACAATGAAAAAATATCCAACAGATATTATAGATTTGAGAACAAAGCCTTCAGAAGAATACTGGAAGTTAAATGGCAGGGCAAGTTTAGAAATGAAACTATATTAGAGATTACTCCAGTACCATGTGGACGAGATCATGGTGAGGGGAAGATGGAGATGGTTTGAGCATGCTCTTCGCGCTCCCCATGAGAGATTAGTTCATCAAACATTCAACTGGGCACCACAAGGGACTAGAAGAGTTAGAAGACCAAGGCCTACAATGGCTGAGGACTGAAGCGTAAAGTAGGAAATGATAAATTGAGATGTATTAATTTAGAAGCTCAAAATAGAGACAACAGGCGAAATCTAACTTAGGCCCTTCGCGTCAATAGGCGTAGGAGATGATGATGATGATGAATATATATATATACATATATATATATATATATATATATATATATATATATATATATATATTGCAGGTCTACTGTTTGCACCAAAGTTCATCACAATCGAAACAATCCCCCTTGTCCTGAAATCTGTTAATCAATGTCCCAATGTCCCTCAACATTATGTTTGGATTGTGATGAACATTCATGCAAAGCAGCAGACCTGCAATATATATATATAATATATATATATATATATATATATATATATATATATATATATATATATATATATATATATATTGCAGGTCTGCTGCTTTGCATGAAAGTTCATCATAATCCAAACATAATCTCCCTAGTCCTGAAATCTATTAATCAATGTCCCCCAGCACCACACTACCACCTAAGTGTGTCCAGAACACCCAAAGAAAGCCTAATTCCCACTGTTACAGAATGACAGTCCAGGTTCCCCGTACATAATCTGAGACTTCTAATAGGGGTCTAGGTCCCCCATATATAGCCAAAGACCCCAAAAGAAGCGTTTAGGAGGAGGGTTAACCTACCGGGAAAAATTGCACGGTGGGTCAATGTCCCCTATAGAAATTCACTGTACGTAAATTAAGTCCAAGTCCACCAGGGAAAATCCAAGAACCAAAAGTTATCCTTTTCACAAGAGAACATCTATGTAATCTCTCAATATAGTGCAAGTATCAAATTACAGGCCCCCCCCCCCCCAACCAGAGAGCCCTGGAGCTGCCGTGTAAGTTATCAATGCCTATGCGCGAACAGATTTCCTAAGGCCAATATCCATACAGTAAAACACTTCCAGACAAAAAAGTTTTTTTATTGCACACATTACAAAACACTTAATCAGCGACATTATTGCTCCAAAACCTTAAAAATACAAGGAAGGGTTGCCAAACGTGTTTTTTTAATAATGAAAGAAATATAGGTGCTAAAATTGGTTACGCAAGAAGTTTGACACATTCAATTTCATATTCCCCAGGAGCAAAAGAAAGAAAATAATTTCACCCCGACTTGAACGTATTGTGTGTATGAATGAATGCGAGCCACCAAGGTTTATAGAATTGGTCCTAAGCGGTGGCCTGGGATATCCTTCCTATTAATTTCAACAACAGATAATTATCATTGGATCCAAACCACTTCCAAATTAAATGATTTGCCTGCATAGCCATTACCTTTGCACAAAAATATAAAAAATAATAAAACCAAATGAAAGCAAATTAACTAAATGTAAGGCCAAACTTGAATATGATTCGTTTTACTGATTCCGTATAGTTACGCAACACCTGTACTTATCCTCGACACAGAGAACAAAATCGGTAATAAATCTAAAGCAATTAGAGTACAACATTTAGAAATGACATAATATTTACAAGAGAAGATAATCATGATCGAAATTTGTATATTAAGTAGTCATTAGATCCAATCAAAATTCTTATAATTAGTGTTAATGAATATTTAATATATCTATATAAAAAACTAAAATGATTCTATTAGGCATTATATATTTATCTATATATATATATATATATATATATATATATATATATATATATATATATATATATATATATATATATATATACTGTATATATATATATATATATATTATATATATATATATATATATATATATATATAAAGATATATATATATGAGAGAGAGAGAGAGAGAGAGAGAGAGAGAGAGAGAGACGGCATATGCCATTAACATCATCTAAATAAAGAAAATTATTTGTTTCTTTTCCTACCGTTTACTGCAGTAAGTGGATTGGACACTTTTAGGAGATTTGTACAGTAAACCCATCTCTCCGACACAAGTGAATAGAACTACTGCCTTCGACAAATCCAGGTAAGAATATCCTACGCCCATTTCAACCTCAGGAGAGGTAACTAATGGGGTCGTTTCGCAAAATGTAAAGTAGGTATATATGTAAAAAGGTAAAGATTCCCCACGCAGCGAAGGCCACACCGCTATATGGCTCACCGCTACCACCGTTTCCTTGCAAGGATGCGGGAAACGGCAAATATTCGCAAAAGGAAAAATGCACAACTGGAAGACTGCACTCGCCACTTAGTTATTATTAGCCTGCATACCAGAGCGAATCATTGAAAAATATATTTAACACTGGTTTTTAGAGAAAGCAGGCGCCTATCTCTGCATGCAAATCAGAGCGCAAGAGGATCGTTCAAGTTTAGTTTAAAATATATACAAATTTTCTTTCTTGAAAATTTTATCGTAATTTTCCGACCCTTTATATTCTTGAAAGCATCGAAAAATACACAGGAAACTTTTCCAACTGACAATTAAGGGCACCATTTTTTTTCTATTCTTATTCAAAGAAAATTACACCTATAATGTGAAAGGACAATAACTTCAAATAAATAAAACTGGACGATACAAATAGCGGATTATGAGAAAAGAGGTTCAAGGCGATGCAAAAGATCCTTTCGCATATAGATGAACGTAGCGGACAATAACACAAACATTTTTTTGCATAGGAAGCTCATCCACGATTCTACATGTAACGTATGAATTTAACAGTGACTAATGCCCATCTTCTTTGTAAAGATACTCCCTATTAAGGGAGAAGGCTTAGGCCAAATATAAGTGTATGTGTGGGTGTGTACACACGCACTCAGCGTACCTTCAATTGAAAAGTTACAGGAAAAAGGGGCATGTTATACTACTCAATTACATGAATAAAAAATAGCATATAAAACCTTTTGATATAATAGTCTTAAAAATCACCACAAAAGGAAAAACATCTGTTGTTGCCAGACGTCCCGGTTATATTTATGGCTCGACAGTTCAAAAACCTCTGCACGCGAAACCGGAGGAAACCAAAGGGCCCTCCTCGCGTGGCTTACTTTTGGGAGGCGTTTCGGAAACCGTGCCATTTGATCTCCATAGAGCCTGGGGAGCAGCCGCCTCCTACTCGGACTCTCAGAATACAGCTGCCACCGTACCAAGGGCATCGTTTGCCCTTCCTGACTTAAGGAAGCAGAGGAGATTCTATACAATATCTGAAACGACTCGAGATAGACTACAATGGGTGTTAAAACTGTAATTTTTGTTTTTGTGGCGACCAGTTTTCTCTTGGGCGTACATGGGAACTTCAGCCTTGCCGAATGGGGGTTTCCAAGCTACAGGTCCATTTTCAGTGAGTAGAAAAGTGATTTCTCATAATTTTTTTTTTCTTTGACATCTTGAATTTTCTATGATGTTGCCGACGGGATGAGAGAGGTGCAACCTTAAATGACTTATCAAGTGACGCTCCACATGCACTAGTAAATGACCTCTGCAACAAACCTTACACTAACACTAAACCCCCTGCATTAACTTTAGATTTTTAGGGATTTTTTTAGCCTTAGCTGTCCCGCATCTTTAATTTTGCTTTGTTCAAATCCTCCCCTTCTTTCCTGCCCTATTATTGGTCTTTAGATTGAAGACTCGTCATTTCTTAATTACTGTTACAAAAGATGATAATTACCTGTTCTTTTCATAATTCAACAAAATTACTTTGCCTCAAATTAACTTTAAAAAAAAAAATTCTGTCACTGATAGAAGCTTTAAATTTTCATGTTTTCCCTCTTGTGAATAATTCTGGCCTTTAGGAATGGTATTTCGACGATGTCAAGTCATTCCTAAGCAGAATTTAGTTTTCTATCATTATTCTTCCCCAGTTGCGACACGATTTAAACTTGCAAATACTGCATTGGAAAATATCAAACAATCCGGCCATTTTGACAATTTAAATAGTAATTGATTACACAATAGATGTAATGTTAGTGCATTCTCTTTGCTAATTTACAGAATTTAAATATCAATTTTAAAGTGAATGTCAAAACCAGAAAAATCACGCTTCTATATTGCAATCAAGTATTATTTGCATTTGTAGTTAAATCAGTGAGCTCGTTAAGAAGCCAAGACCTAAGCTATTAGACTTCTAGGAGTTAACTGACCAATTTCCTGTAGCTACTGTTCTTAAGCCAAGTTTGTGCAAAGAAGTAATCATGCCAGATTCTGACACTGGAACAGATTTATTATTTAAACTGTGTTCCACACGAAAAAAAATGTAAACGAACAAAAAACATCCAACGTCAAAAAAATTTTCTAGTATAAAAAAGGATAAAATAATTTTCGCCGGTAAAGAGTTCGATAGCTCCATTAAATGGCTTCAAAATAATTTCAATGATGAAGTAATTATCTAGAAAATTCATTACTTACACACCCGAGAATATATTATATTGAATAACAAATTATATTCCTAAATTAATAATAAAAAAAAAAAACTAAACATTGTCCAGAAAATCATATAAGTCTGACAAACTTCACAAGGGGAAGCTCTCATTAAAAGTTCATAATGGCCAAATCAAAAGACCTTTTATCTCCAAACACAAAAAAATGCCTTTCGTCTTTCAAAGTAAGCCACGGGAAATTGCACTCTTTCTACTATCAACATTTAAATCTAACCAAAGACCTTAATGCTATACTAAATGAACAGTCTTCGTTGGTTAAGTGAAGACCAGTTGACATAACTGGAGGATAATATTGCTACTGTACCAAGAAGTAAAAAATACGTAGTTACACTGAAACCTGGAAGAGATAAATCTCGAATGGATGTAAATTAAGACTAAAAGGTGGGTGCTGATAGTCCGGAAGTCCCCCAAAGGTCCTAAACTAAGGACAGCAGTACAACGTCCCCTCAAATATAACAAAACAGTGGCTGTCTCCACTCCCTCCTCTCTTATTGGTCTTCAATACCAATAAATAACTGATAGCGCCATATTCTTTTTTGACTAAGCAAGAGTTAAACATAGATGGATGGATATATAACTCAGAATGGACTACTCTGAACCAGAATTATTGAGTGAATTCAACATTTAAATCTCTCTCTCCTAGATTAGCCAGGATTCCTACAGACACAGTTTTCCTATTCTATTTGAATGAATTCTATCAAATGAAAGTAAGTCGTACGCTGACATTGTTGCATGATACACTAATTAATATTTCATTCCTATTTTATTAAAGGTGATACTTAATAAATTTAGCCGGTTTAAGTGACTACCTAACCAGATATGCTAAAAAAATAATCTATTTTGTATCTATTTTTTCATAATCCACATATATATTGTCATTGCTGCTACTTTATTTTTTTTTAAATCCAACAGCCGATGGAGAGGGCAACAACTCACATTTATCTAAACCTTGCACAGCAAAACGTAGGGGGGGGGATGCTAGAGCTTTATCCTATGAAATAATGCCCGTACTAAATATAAAAATGGAATGGACGCACAGAAAATTTATGAAACTCGCAAGTCAAGAAATGCGAAGACGATGAAATGGAATTCAAAAGAAATGCGAAGACGAAGAAATGGAATTCATTATAAATCATTTCATTAAGTAAACTTTTGAATAACGTCGCAAATAAAAACGAAGATACGACTTACATAATCAAAATAACAAAGCTATTATAAAAACTTTCAATCAGAAAAATTTAAGAGTAAAACTAAGACGACGATGAAGACGTAATTTTATTCGCCTTTCAAAATACATAAGACACTCCTTGGACAACGTTGAGAAAAAAATTAGAAAATGGAGTTGTGCATATTTTTTGTTGGAAAAAAAAGAGGTAGCCAAATATTACATATCACGATTTTTAGAACTAAACCTCAAAACCACATAACGGGGGTCACCTTCAGGCATGTTAATTTGTACATCATCCAACACCTGCTGGGAAATTATAACAATGAAGATATGTCCGAGAGTAAATGTTTCTTAATAATAATAATAATAATAATAATAATAATAATAATAATAATAACAATAATAAATAAATAAAATAAAAAAAATAACCCATTCCTCAAGATAAACACATTTTTTTAAATACTAATAAATGAATAAATAAATAAAATAAAAATACATTCTTCAAGATACTTCGCAAGATAAACCCAACACCACTAATAACAATAATGATGATGATGATAATAATAACAATAATAATAATAATAATAATAATAATAATAATAATAATTTAAAACATTCTTCAAGATACTCCCCCAGATAATCACTAAGAGAATTCCATAGTAATTCGGATTTATTTTTAAAAATTTATAATCTTCAACACGCAAACATTTTCCCCTCGCCGGAATGCCACTTGCGCCAGGTAAATAATTCAGTGCAGACGCACGAACGGATTTAAACTAAATTTTTCAAACATTTTATATATAAACTGGGAGTTATTATTAACGCGTTATGAGGTTATCAGTAACTAACATTATAGTTAAGACTATGATATTTAAGGTACTGAATAAACAGGATAAATAAACAAAATTCAATTGTCAGATAATTCGCAATACTTGCTATTTTTTCTTGGCCAATATAAACCAAAAAATTATGTTCATCACCCATTTTGAATTGAGCGATAGTGATACCCTTGACTGGAGGAAGGGGCTGGACTTGCTAATAATACAATCGACTGTCCGTGTTATTTATATATAATTAATAAATAAATAAATAAATAAAAAAACTACATTCAGAAGAACCGAGTTTCATGATTAGAAACATACTGTACATATGCTTGCATAACTGCACTCGTTCTTATTATTCATTTAACGCATCTACGCTCCAACATGGAACTCTACAGATAATTTCCTATCAATTCCGGTAAATTGAAAAAAAATCGTTTGTGAATATTATTTATTTTCATGACTATTACTACTCTGTTACTCTGACATTTCATGACCACATACGAGACATTTATTGCAATATGTACTTTTCCAATGTTTGCTAGCTGACCTACTTTTCTGCGGATCGTAGGTGCTTATGTCATTGTTCCACTAAAATGAGAAACGGTGTATCTCAAAACTTTTTGCGTTCAAGTTCGCAATAATTTGACTGCTTCTTGACTCGGTAACTGGACCTTCTCCGCTACGTTGAGATACTACCACTACTGTGTTATTGGGTCCTTTGACTGGCCAGACAGCAATGCATTGGATCCCTTTCTCTGATTACGGCTAATTCCATTTTTGCCGACACATACACATAATAGCCTGGCCTATTCTTTACACATTCTTCTATTTCCTCATACACTTGACAACACTGAAATTACCAAACAATTCTTCTTCTCTCAAGAGGTTAACTACTGCATTGTAATTGGTCAGTGGCTACTTTCCTCTTGGTAAGAGACTCTTTAGCTATGGTAAGCAACTCTTCTAGGAGAAGGACACTCCAAAATCAAACCATTGTTCTCTAGTCTTGGGTAGTGCCATAGCCTCTGTACCATGGTCTTCCACTGTCTTGCGTGTTTGATCTCTTCCTTGAGGGTACACTCAGGCGCACTATTCTATCTTGTTTCTCTTCCTCTTATTAATTTGAAGTTTTTATCCCGTTATCTTCAAAATTTTGTAGTTTATATATTGAAGATTTGTTTTGGTGATATTATTGTACCTAATCTTCTCTTGTAGTTTTTCCTTATTTCTTTTCCTCACTGGGCTATTTTCCCTGTTGGAGCCATTGGGTTTATACCATTATGCTTTTCCAAACTAGGGTTGTAGCTTTGCAAGTAATAATAATAATAATAAGCTGTGGAATCCTATCACTGGTTTTTTATTTCTATTAATCATAGGACGTTCCCTTTTTCAAGGGTTAGTCTACAATTACCTCCACATCAATAATTTACAGCAATATTACCAGCCCTGTTACATGGAGTATCATGGTTGAGGGAAGAATTTTTTTCTGGAATGGTGAATAAGGAGAAGAGGCAGGGGGGCTAAACTAAGTAATCTTCCCCTTTCCTTATCTCCTTAAAAAAAAAAAAAAAAAAAGAATTTGACACCTCCCACATGCTTGAAACAAATCAAACTGAATGACGTTAGCAAAAATATACGCACAAATCAAAAGGAATGACGTCAGCAACAAATGCAATTAAAACTTATATGAAAACCATACTTTTTTTTATACATAAAACATCTGTTGTTCAATCTACAACACCTAAAAAGCCATATGTGTTTTTCGTCTCTTTAGAACCGACAGCTTTGTCTACTGAAAGAAAACATTTGAAAATCTGCAATTCAAAAGCACATTTAAAGCCGCAATAGCATCACATTTCTTAATTCCCACATCAACACAATACTGTGACAGATTGTCGAAACAAATATGCAATTAGACATGGTAAGCACCTAAAAATTATTTCAACAGCCTGACTAAAATATGAGATATAAAAAATACGACGATCAAGTAACAAGAGGATGTGGTAAACAACACCTCAAAACCGCAAAACGAACGATGGCCACCTTCAGACGAATTAATCTTCATATCCTGTAACACCTAACCAGAAGAAATAGGGCAAAGATGTTTTCTCTTCGAGCTCTAAATATGAACTGGCATCTCCCCTATATAATAAAGAGCAAATGTTTGGATATATATATTTCATATATAATATATATATATATATATAGAGAGAGAGAGAGAGAGAGAGAGAGAGAGAGAGAGAGAGAGAGAGAGAGAGAGAGAGAGAGAGAGAGAGAGAGAGAGAGAGAAAATATATATATATATATATATATATATTCCGGTCACGCTTAGCTCTCACCGGCCCTCGGGTAGGGGCAGGGGAGAGGAAGTAATCATACCATGGTGAGAGGGGACGCGTGTGTGCATATTTATCTAATTTGTTACCCGTCATTTTAGACGGATCGCGTACAATAGTATCGCATAACTGCTTGGACTTAAAAGATTGCACAATCGACCGTTGTATTTTTAAATGCAATTTGTCGACACATGAAAGATACAGAAGAAACTGAAAGATACAGAAGAAATACATAAGAGATAAAAGAAAAAGATTAGAGGCATCCTCGGCCCTTCTATGAAACTTGGTGGACACCATGTTTGAAAGACACGAGGAAGAGCAAATTGACAGGAATGCGTGTTTGGTGTACCCTCAGGCAAGATCAGATTAGAATTACCATTTTGGGATATACATTGGCCCTGGGGCCCGAGAGGCAATTCAGTATCTAACTGCAATTGGGGGAAATCCTTACAATTTCACTAAGAGAAAGTTAGAAGAAATAAACCGGGAACGAAGATGAGGTAATAGGGTATAAAGCGTGGGCCGAAAGTGCATGGAAAAGACCCCCTGAATAACGCCTACAGTGCATTGCATGAGGTACACTGACGGCATTAACACCACCCCTACGGGACCTCAAGCTAAAGAACTCTAACCTAAGAGTGGAAGGTCCCAGTCAACAGGCTATAGCACTATCCAAGAATATAGAACATGGGTTTGATTATGGAGTGCCCATCTCATAGCTAACTAAAGGGGCACTCAGAAGAGTGTAGACCTTTGCCAGGACAGCTTATTTCTAGACCTTTGCACTTATTTTGGACGTTTTGCTCGACCGCGACCTTGACCTCCCAAAATTTAATCATTTCTAACTCTTTACATAGTAGTTTAAAATCCCAGCAATTTTCATTACTTTACGATTGAAATTGTGGCCATATGGTTAATGACCTTTTGCTTGACCTTCGACCTTAACATGTGTTAATTAACGTGGCTTTTCATACACTCAAATATGAACCAAGTTTGAAGTCTCTGTGACAACGACGTCCAAACTTATGGCTGATTACGTGAATTGGACATTTTGGTTAACTGTGACATTGAGCTTCCAAAATTTAAGCATTTCCAGCTTTTTACATAAGTTAATCCCTGGAAGTTTCATTACTTTACGATTAAAATTGTGGCCAGGAAGCTGTTCACAAACGCTTACACGCGCACACACAAACAGAGGGTGAAACATAACGTTGGCGGAGGTAACGAGTCTCTCATCCATCCATACCGCAGAGCAGTTTCAATAGCTCCACAACTGAGTGTTAGGTGAATTATGCTTAGTATTATCATTTATGTGAGGAAAGAGGATAATATGTCAGTAATATCCCAACCTATTCGATTAAGTATATGTCAAGAGAAGAGCCTTGCCTCGATTATCCAGTGGAATCATCTCAACAGGTGTCCGATGCCTTGATCAACCTACCTTTGCATGTTTACACCATTTTACTTATTTTGTTTATCATTTTCAATGGTGTTCTACCGTCACGTTTACAGGTGGCGTTAGTATGAATTTTTCATAGCTAATTACAAATAAGTGCGTTATAAAATATATCAACAGAGTGAATTTAGACGATAATGTCTGTCAATGTACTATCATCCTAAATTGTATGACTACGGCTGAATTAACACCAAAATCTGTAGTTCGGTTCCTGGCCAAGGACCCACAAACCCATGCGGTTTTTTGTGCATAAAATGAAAATATGATACGAATAATTTTACCATTACCCTACTGTTCACGGATCCAAATGCTAAACCATTACAAACTGGTGTCACTTGAGCATTTAAGACGAATGAGAAACGAACCAGTCTTTGCTTTGGTCTTTCATTTTCATCTATAATAGCTCCGTGCAAATCTATTGCTATTTTAACTTCTCAAAAATTGTATTCATTATAAATAATCATACATGAATATTTAGATGATAGTGATACAGTGAAGAAACTTTTCTCACCACTGAGCAAAGCCATAAAATACATGGACGACAAATGTCAGTATTTCTCGAGTATACAGAAATGCAAAAAACTAAATATGTTAAATTGGGTCTATGATCCTATACTACTATCGTTTCAAGAGGCCGTGTAATAGTGTTTTGCCCAAATATCTAACAAACCGGCTTATGAATTTCCATGAAACTACAGCAATGAATGTTTCAAACATTGGCCTAATTTTTGGTGGTACAATGAATTGACAGATGTGCTTAATTAACCCGTTTACTCTTATAAAAAATAAGAACTTCTTCCCTTCCTTCAGAGCGTTTCGAAGAAGTGGTACTTAATTACGTAACTGTGACGCAGAGGTTCCCCCAACCCTCCTTCGGTGTTTACACCTATGGCTATCCTAAAACTCTCCCCCCCCCCCTTCCTTCTTGCCTTCTTTCCTTCATTCCCATTGTTATTAGGCTACCGAGTAAATCCCTGTTAGGAAAGATTGTGTACTGCACATATAAAATGAGTCGGAAGAGCAATAAAATGTTTTATGGTGGTAGATAATGTTTAGATGGTTAACACAAATTATCAAACATAATAGAAGAGGTTTAAAACAGGGGTGTGGAATCGCAATGAGAGATATTCTACTCGGACTCCTACAAATTTTAGATTTGCGACTAAGAAATAAAAAAAAAAATAAAATAAAATAAAAACATTAGTAGAAATAGAAAACAATTTTTTTCCTTGAGAGAGTTGTATATTTGGAATGATGTTATTGGGGCAAGACTGGAGCAGGACTCAGAAATAATTTCACCGACTTCGACTCCTACCTCAGAGCACTTTAGTACATCCAAGGTAATCATCGGCAGCAGTTGTAGTAGTAGCTCTGAACTATTTCATATAGATTCGACTTTAGTCATGGCAAATATGTTGCTTTGTCCTCGCCATTGCAAAACTACATTTGCGCTGAAACTCTTCACCATTTACAACAGAGAGAAAGAAAGAAACCGCCTGAAAATTAGTATAAATCGGTAAGAAAAGTATGACTTTAATAAGTACATGATATATTGCAATATATTGCTAGCCATATATATATATATATATATATATATATATATATATATATATATATATATATATATATATATATATATATATATATACACGTATGATTTCAAAATTTATCAAATGGCCGATGTCAATGCCCTTATATGAAACATCTTTTAGAAGTATACCTTCTAAGGAATTCAAGCTACTCTCTCTGGTGAAATTGATATGATAAATTATATCAAACAATGCTCTCTGTCATTTTCTTCCTGGCAATTGATGTATCGAGTAACCTGTGTTGTATGGAAGAATGAGTCCTACGGCTTAACCTAAAGAAAACTATATTTCTATTGCTTTACCAACACTCGCTTGAAGTGCGAAGTGTAGGGTTAGCATGGCTTCTTTCGTCTCCTGTCATAAGTCTCATTCTTGATCTTCAATGTGAGTGAGTGGGTAAGATATAAAACGTTGGTCTTGTGTTTAGGTAAAGTCTAAAGTCACGAATCACATTACCAGGTATGCTGAATTTCTACTGACAAAGAATTTCGTATTGCTTGGGGTAGGTCATATGACATTTATCTATGGGGTTAAACAGGCGTTTAACAATTCGGGGGATGGGAGGTACAGGAGAAGAAACGTTATAACAACGTCACTGAGGGACGTCATCACTTTTGCGAATGTGTGGGTGGCTAAGACTGGCTTTAGCCTCATTTTCTCAAGTAAAAAAGTTATTGAAACGTAATTGGCAATGCACAGTATTTCCCAAAATTAGGCCATTGTATGAAGCGCTCCCTGCTTGGATATCATGGTAATCCATCAGTTATTTTAGGAGTTATTTAAAAAAAAACACTATTACACGGCCTCTGGAAACGTTAGTAGTATAGTAGACTACTGATCGTATTCTTTATACAAAGCCCACAGCGATCATTTAACTTCTTCATATATGTATAATTTTGATTGATGTTTTAGAATATTTTTAATATAGATATATACCAAGTATATAAATTGGAAATAGACTATTATACTATTAATTTAATAAGACTGGCGCACTCCCACTCTTAGCCTTGAAATACAGTAGGATGTGAATTCATAAATTCTCATAATACCATCTACCTTAAATCGTTTCCTTATCCACATAATTTTTTCACGAATAAAAGAAACGGTAACCACAAGGCAGTTGTGTTCATGATCGTAAGTGCATTATAACAAATAGGCTCAGCAGAGTTCGGAACGAGTAAATTACCATAAACGCAATAACAACTACTAAGAAAGTCCAATTAACTTTCAACTTGACGGCAATATATTGCACAAAGAACCACTCTCCCACCAAAGTTTAAGTTTCAACACTTCATTAAAATGAGAAATCTAAGACAACAGACGTTCCAGTTAAAGCAGGAGTCTTAAATGGGAAACAATTTCCGTTCAAAGCAGCGGTTGAAACTCATCAAAATTTACATTTTTAGGTTAATGAAGAACACTTCAGTGTTATGTTTGCTGAGCTGTATTCGCTGAGGAGGGGAACTATGTAGTTTTGCGGCCAGGAGGAATATCTGGTTAACACGCCGCTAATCTGCATAATACCGGTTTGGGTGTGCAAACTTTTGTGAGAGCATACGAAATTACGACATCCCTTGGATAGCATACGAAGCTATGACAGACGTTATTACTGGTTCAGTCTTAATCAAGTTTTCACCGACAAGATGAGTTTCTTAATTTGAAGAAAAAAAAAAACTAAATACTATCCAGATAAGATATTTTTTTTCAATATCTCCACTTAAGAGAATACTGCATTGTAAAATAAAACGTCCATTAAAACACAAAACTACAAACCCTCTAGATCAACACAAGTAATCTAATTTAAAATGCAAATTGGAGTTTATTTCATATACCTTTATCAAGTGAACAATAAAAAATTACATCTTTTAATGCTATCTTTTAGATCTAACCAACTGGAAAAAATGATTAATTCCGTCAATAGCTTACTTAATCAGACTAGCTATTGAGTAACTTGATTAATTCTATATTACACTGGCGTCACAACACCGAGCGTCAACAACATATCTAAGGGAACTCGAGTTGTTATTAATATTATTATTATTATTATTATTATTACTTGCTAAGCTACAACCTTAGTTGGAAAAGCAAGATGCTATAAGCCCAGGGGCTCCAACAGGAAAAATAGCCCAGTGAGGAAAGGAAACAAGGAAAAACATAGTAACAACATTAAAATATATACTCCCTACATAACCTATAAAAACTTATAACAAAATAAGAGGGAGAGAAATGAAATAAAATAGTGTCCGAGTCTACCCGCAAGAAAGAGAACTCTAACCCAAGACAGTGGAAGACCATGGTACAAAGGCTATGGCACTACCCAAAACTAGAGAACAATGGTTTGATTTTGGAGTGTCCTTCACCTAGAAGAGCTGCTTTCCAGAGCTTAAGTCTCTCTTCTCCCCTTACCAAGAATAAAGTAACTATGAACAATTACAGTACAGTAGTTAACCCCTTGGGTGAAGAAGAATTGTTTGGAAATCTCAATGTTGTCAGGTGTATGGGGACAGATGAGAATATGTAAAGAATAGGCCAGACTATTCGGTGTATGTATAGGCAAAGGTAAAATGAACCGTAACCAGAGAGAAGGATCCAATGTAGTAATGCCCGGACAGTCAAAGGACCCCATAACTCTCTAGCGGTGGTATCTCAACGGCTGGCTGGTGCCCTGGCCAACCTACTACCTATAAAATAAATCATCACTAGCGTACACGACCCGTCAAAAACTACGGCTGAAAATTTTATAGATATGCGCAAATGCGCACACACCTCTCATAAGGGTATGTGTACTCCCTCTCACCTACCCGAGGGACGAGGAGAGCTGAGTATGACCGGAAAGATTATATATATATATATATATATATATATATATATATATATATATATATATATATATAGATATAGATATATATCTATATATACATATACATATACACACACACACACACACACATATATATATATATATATATATATACACATATACATACACACACACATATATATATATATATATATATATATATATATATATATATATACATACATATATATACATATATATACACATATATATACATATATATACACATATATATACATATACACACACACATATATATATATATATGTGTGTGTGTGTGTGTGTGTGTGACCCATGCAGACAGATAAAGAGACGTCGGCATGTGGGTTTTCTTTATTTATTATAAAAGATTTGTTCGTAAGCATTTATTAAAAAATATTTAACGGTGGGCAGTACAAAAAATTTAGTGATGAGTCACGTAATTGTCTGTACTATAAATTGCCCAATACACTACAAAGAAAGCTTCAAAATGTGCAAAACCAGGCGGCTAGATTGATAAAAGGCATTACATTTCGGGAGAGAATAACTCCTGCACTGATCGATCTACATTGGTTACCTATTAAGGCAAGAATTGAATTTAAGATTTGTTTGTTGACTCAAAGCACTTACAAGTGATAAGCCTAAATATCTTCGTGATTGCTTGGTCCCCTACCCTCAAGCTACTAAAGCTGCTGTAAGAGTTAGACATGCTGATGACCCATATAGACTATTCAAAATTAGTGTGAATCATGCAATAAGAGGAAGAACGTTTTGTTATGCAGCACCGAGACTCTTCAACGACCTTCCACTTGATGTCAAGAATAGCAAAAATGTGGCAGCTTTCAAGAAAAACCTGAAGACTTATCTCTTTGGAAAGTGTTATATTAGTTATCTGAAAACTATTAAGCCTGAATACAAATGCTAGCGAATAAGTGAAAAGACAGAGAGCAAAGTATAAACTGGAAAAAAATTATTTCCACACATCAAAGCCCGCCTGAACAGACTCTTAGTGTCTGATGGAGGGCGAGAAATAAACCCCTAAATGAAAAGAAAAAGAATAAGTACACATTACACAATCTACCCTCTCAGGTGAGGGACTTATCAACCCGAGTGCTCATCGGCAACTAACTACTGCCTTCGTTATCAAAATGCAGCCATTACAAAACATGCAAGCACATAGATTTTTGTGGAATACTCATGAATATTGAGTTCATTTACCGTGATATACAAGACATCTAAAGACACGAATTAGGACATATATATATATATATATATATATATATATATATATATATATATATATATATATATATACACACACACACACACACACTTGTTCTTTATATGGGAGAGATGACCTACCAGAGGTAACTATAGTTAGCCTAATTTTAATTGACCAGGCCAACAGTAGATCTACAGTACTGTATTTTCTCTGCCTTCCCTCTCAATAACCTCCCATCTAAAAGTACTTATCTTCCATCTCTCCTGTGAGATAACTGATAACACCATATTCACGCTTAAACTTAGCAGGAGGTAACCATTGATATGAATATGTAAAATTTATTAACACTGACCTCAACGTTTAAATTTTTCTTAACGTCTATTTAAGCATACACAAAAAGGTCTAAAATAGGGCCAATCAGGGCTCATGCTGACAATAATTGAATACATTAGGCGTGGAAAATTGGAAAAACATATCACGTTACCATAATATTCCATTAAGCACCACTCGGTGTTTGTTGTTTTTTTCCATTCAAGGAAGAAAATGCTTTGTGAATTTGGTCTGGTTGAAGTGAATACTTACGCATGAAGTTTCTAAAGAAAAAAATATTTTAGCTTAAATGAAAGCGATTGCGTGGATGAAATTACTACAACTGGAAATTGTTTTTATTGTTTATATTATTCATTCAATGCATCAGCTGACAGGGCGGGCAATTCATGCTTTAATCTATAACATCTTATAACATCATACCATAAAAAAAGAAACAGGGGCTATGAAAAATGAGAGTTAACATCTCCCTCCCGCCAAGGACAGACAGACAGACAAACCTCTAAAAGTTAAAATTTGATTGTATTTATGGAATTTAGGCTTTATGGCATAGTGCTAATACCGGTGAAGCTATTAGGCACCGAGGTGCAACTCAGGAGGAAACCCAAAGTTCCATATGACAGAGGTAAAGCAAATGGCTAAATTGAAAAGAAAATTAGAAAAATAGAAAACTCTTAAGATGAAGACCTACCCGTCCAGAAAATGTTGGACATCCGACAGCATTTAATGAAGATGAAGTGCTAGGAAAATTCCCAATAAAATTCTTCCCACTATTAATCCCTAAGTGGCTTCAGTTGTTTATCTCTCATTAAAAATATAACAAACTCCAGTTGGCTTCATGAGTTTCATTACACATCAAAACGACTATCTAGCGAGAAATCTAGCTTCTATCTGATGAAATATCCCTTTGTAATCAAAAAGGAAAGTTCACCAAAAGGACATAGTAACAATATTATTCAAAAGGATTATTTAGAATGTAGTAAAAAAACCGGGCCCAACAATTGTGCTCTGTGAATTTGTAGATAAACCTTAAATCAACATGACAGCGATGACTTTCAGTCAAGCTAATCTGTACATTTTGCTACAGAAGGAAAATAGGACAATGCCATCTCTGTTCCATCACGCATAATAACAATTATACTGTCATCAATCTAAAAGAACAATGGTTAACTTAAACCATCTACTGTATATCAATGTAAATGGCATAAGGAATCAAATATATTTTACCATAAAGTCAATTTAAAAAAAATTAGTATTACTGTACCACAAACTTAATTAGAAAATTAGTATAAATAATTACAATTCCATAACCATCAATATGTCAGCCGAGAGAATCAATCTCTGAATGCAAACTATAAATCACTTTATTCCCCCCCCCCCCCACACAAAAAAAAAAATATTCGGAATTCTGGAGCGCCAGATTTTTGCAAAAAGATTCCCACTGTAAAAACAAAATTATTCTTAAGACAGCAAAAAGATTCAAAATACCATTCTAGATCTCTAATCCCCAGACCATTATTTTTTCAATTATATTTCAGTTTTACCATAAAATAATCGCCTAAATAGAATAACTTCTTTTGTCATAATCATTTAGCAAATTAATATAATTTGTCCCTAAACTCAATAAGCAAATTAGTATCACTGTGCCATAAACTTATTTACAAAAGTACAAATATTTACAATTCTAGGACCATCCCCCGGAATTTTGGAAAGCCAGATTTTTGGAAAGAATTTTCAACTGTAAAGACAAACTTTTTATACGATTCAACTTCTCTAATCCCCAGACCATTTTCCCTTGGCTCCTTTGACCATCGTGCGGATCTCGAACGAGAAATGCAACGCCGGGGATGGTCGAAACGGAACCTGCTTAGCCAAGCTCGAGTGCTACAAGAAGGGAGGAGTCAACAAAGGGCCTTGCGCTCTGGGATTCGGCGTCTGCTGTCTCAGTAAGTATAACGAGAGAGAGAGAGAGAGAGAGAGAGAGAGAGAGAGAGAGAGAGAGAGAGAGAGAAAATAAAACCAAAGTCAAAACCAACAACACACCCAAGAGATTGACATAAACTTCTCTTTATTTGCAGTGACAGCTCGGGAGAACGGAGTATCCTTTGGCAACAACACCTTGCTATACAAAGATAAATTTGGAGGCGGAGTTGACATCACTTACACAATCATGCGTATGAGTGACAAGATATGTCAATACAGGTACGTTCAACGGAGGCTGTATGTCATTCAGTTTTTCAAAGGAGAGAGAGAGAGAGAGAGAGAGAGAGAGAGAGAGAGAGAGAGAGAGAGAGAGAGAGAGAGAGAGAGAGAGAATTCTCAGTTGGTTATTGTCTTTGCTTTCAACTGCATGAAACAGGGTTTATGACAACGCCATTGGTTGTAACTATTTGGACAAACCCGTGGAGGGTGTGACCTGCTTTCAGAACAATCGAATTGGCCCCAAATATAATCCTAGAAACATGGGCCTAGAATTATAGTACAGCAACTTCCTCCCAGTGATACAAATGCAGTTTCCTTTATCAATCCTGCTGAAATCTTTCGTAACCGGTCTCTTTAACTTTTCCCCTTTTAAGATTAAGATGACTTGAAGTGAATAGCATTAGAAATTACAATAAAATCCCAGTAGACAGAGTGACACTGACGTGAACCAACAGCAATGTGTTTGATCATTTTATCATTATGACCGTTTATTCCTTCCATAATATACCGAGGATAAAAAAAACAGCTTTTTCTTCATATTTTCATTCCCTACTCCCCTCAAAAATTATTTCTATTGTAAATCTTAGGCTTGAGAGAGAGAGAGAGAGAGAGAGAGAGAGAGAGAGAGAGAGAGAGAGAGAGAGAGAGAGAGAGAGAGAGAGAGAGAGAGAGAGAGAGACCATAACTAATTTATTTTTCTTCTTGTGTCCGTTTTCCATAAGATTCCATGAAATCATTGCATAATATCCTTATAAATCTTATGTTAAATTCTTGTTTGTATATACTGTACATAAAAACAATCATTAAAAACCAAAGTCATTCATGCCATTCAATTACGTAATGGTACATTCTAAAAGTTTAAATTAGGTTGGACAAAATAATATAAAAAAATAAATACTTCATATTCTAAGATGGTTATCTACCGGGGCCTGATTATAACTCGAAAGTTTTAACTTTGACACCACAGACTTGACGTCAAGCGACTGATTCTGACGGACGTGGCAGTAGACGGGTCCTGCACCGCCGATTACATGCTGATTAATCAAGACACTAAATTTCAAAAAGTTTGCGGAATGACGGAAAATGTCCACTGTAAGCATAAAAATTCAAACCAAGATTTCAGTTTTTCGGGTCATTTTATTATTATTAAAACAGGATGCTATAAGTTCGAGTGCTCCAATAGGGAAAATAGCCCAGTGAGGAAAGGAAATAAGGAAACTACAAGAGAAGTAATTAACAATTAAAATAAATTTGGAAATAATTTGTATTCTTCCTAACATACAAACCTGGAGTTATTTATAGGGTATTACTTTCGGCAACACTGAAAACCAGCCAAGACAATTTTAGTGAGGGATAATTACCCCATCCGCTAGTTAGCGGGAGGGGGTTGGGGTAGACTAGCTACCCCGCTCACTCACACCTGTCGGTTGAGTAACCACTTTTGCTTTCTGGAAGGACTTCTAGGGGGACAGGGTGGCGGGCCAATTTGTATAAATAGCTCCAGGTTTGTATGTTAGGAAAATTACAAATTATTTCCAAATTTGTTATTTGTTCCGACACAGATACAAACCTTCGCTATTTATAGGGTGACTTACTCTTAGGAGGGAGGAAGTTCTACCAACTGGCCTTGGGGTTCCTTCTAATTGATCTTTGATCTAATTAGTAGGCACCCTATCCTCGCTAAACTCAAAGTAGTTACATGGTAACTTACTGATAGCGGCCTGCAGAAGCTTGCGTGAGAGACTCGTGGCTTGTCTTCACGTAGGAACTCGAGGATTCTAAGACATATCCAATACCATCACTCAAGAGGTATCGGTGACGTAACAAAGTATTCATTCATACTCAGGATGCACAAGGGAACTGATTCTTACCTGCAGAGGGGTGAGGTCAGCTATGCTTCGGTCTTGCGGTGCTATTCCCCCCCCCCCCCCCCCCCCCGGGGGGAGGAGGAAGAAAAGAAAGAAGTGAGCCAGTCATTCTTTTCATTCACCCTAGACTAACCCGGGTAACCTCAGCCCTCAACCCTCTGCTACTTGTCCATCAAGGAGCCTGAGGCATTAGATCACTTGTTGTGCGGCCACCCCAGGACCAATGGAGAAGGTTTCCATGCTCCTGTGGGTTACGTCTTTCAGGTAGTGGGCTGTGAAGGTCGTCTGACGCTTCCACACGCTCGCTAGCAATACCTGTGCCACAGAAAAATTCTTCTTGAACGCCAGAGACGTTGCAATGCCTCTGACGTCATGAGCTCTGGGTCGGTTGGACAGAGGAGGATCTGGATATAGAGCATATTCGATTATTTTCCTTATCCAAGAAGAAATAGTATTCCTCGTGACCCTCCTCTTGACCTTCCCCGTGCTGACAAAAAGTGCTCGTACACGGGGGCGAGCTTTTGTTGTTCTTTTCAAGTAACACCTCAGACTCCTTACTGGACATAGTAACAGTTGGTCTGGATCTTCGGTTACAGAACGATTGATTGATTGATTTAAAGTTTTCAGGCATCCTGACATCTAAGGTCATTGATGCCGGTAACATTTAATTTATGTATACAAAAATAAAAAATAAAATAAAATAAAAAATAAAAGAGTATTCAATTAAAATCATAAAAGTTGAATGTAATAAAAGTTAAATAGTTTTCAGAAGACCTGCTTCTGAAATAAATCTAAAAATGCCACTTGCATAGTAGGACACATCATTTCCAAGAATCTTGGCAAGGATGAACCTGCCACCCTCACCTCGAGCCTCAAACAGATATCTATTCCTTAAGTTGTTATAATTGGGGCATTCGGTCAACAAATGCCTCACTGTTAGAGGTACTAAAGTCGTCACAATACGGTTGGTGTTGGCCCCTCAGCAGAAACTCGTGTGACCAATACGGAGACGACAAAGAGATGTCTTCCATTTTCGGGGCATCGTATTATACCTCCAAGGAGATATGACATTTGTTACCTCTCGCATTTTATTCCCATCTAGGCTATCCCATTGCTGTTGCCATTTATTGCAAACCAATTTCTTGATGTCAGGTAAGAAATCATTACAGGGAATGGGATACCTTCTTGGCAGCAACTCGGATGCAGCCTTCTTAGCCAGTGAATCTGCCTTCTCATTCCCAGACACACCTACATGTGCTGGAACCCAACAAAATTGAACTGTTATACCTCTCCGTCCAATAATAAAAAGCCATTCTAAAATCTTTAAAACTAGAGGGTTATTAGAATTAAAAACTTCTATAGCTTGAAGGACACTCCTTGCATCACTAAAAATTGTAAAATTACCCTCCTTCTCCAACGCTATTTTCTCAATAGCGGTTAATAGGCCCTACAGTTTGGCAGTAAATATGGAAGCGGTCAGAGGAAGTGCACCTCTACAATTAAAACCATTACTATGTAGTCCAAATCCAACGCCAGCATCAGATTTGGAGCCATCAGTATAGATAAAAGTTGATCCTCTATGTTCTTTAACATGTTCATTAAAAAGAGACCTGGATTCTAGGTCTGACATATTCTTCTTATCTCCAATAAAATATTTACAAAAAGATATCTCTGGTAACTTCCATGGAGGCATTGATGATACCTTGAATGGAAGTACCTTATTTCTAATTATATCCAGACTATTTAATAATCGTTTCACCCGAAAGCCATAAGGGTGAGGAGATTTTGGGTGCAACTCAAAGTATGATGCGTGTCTTACAAGGCTTGCAGTCTGAAAGGCTAGAGAGTTAGGGAGTCTTTGCAATCTAAACCAATACCGAAGAATGGAAGACATTCGGTAAAGGTCTAGAGGTAACTCTCCAGCATCAACAAGGAGACTTGGGATAGGCGAGGTTTTAAAAGCTCCTGTAGACAATCTAATACCTGCATGATGTATCGAGTCTAATATTTTTAACCGGCTTGGGGTGGCTGAACAATATATTTCACATCCATAACTAATTTTGGAAAAAATCAAGGCCTTGTATAATTTTAAAATAGTATTGCGGTCTGCCCCCCCATGATGTATGGGACAATACTTTCAAGATATTCAGAGCTTCAACACATTTAGCTTTTAACGCTTTTAAGTGAGAAACCCATGTAAGCCTACAATCAAATATCAAACCTAAAAATTTAGCTTCACTTGCACATGGTATCCGTTGACCTTTAATGTATATATCCAGGTCTGGATGTACTCCCCGGATACGACAAAAATGGACAATAGTAGTTTTACTTGTCGAGAACTTAAATCCATTCATGTCAGCCCACTGGATAATTTTATCATTAGAGAGTTGGATTTTTCTCTCAACCATTGCCATTCTAGTGCCAGCAAATGATATTGAGAGATCATCCACAAATAATGTTGAGAGAACATTCCGGGGAATGACTGAGGATATCCCATTAATTGCTAGTGCAAACAGGGTTACACTCAGCACACTCCCCTGAGGAACTCCTCCTTCCTGACACTTACTCTCTGATAGAGTTTCCCCAACTCTCACTTGAAAAACTCTATGTGAAAGAAATGACTGAATAAATAGTGGTAGTTCTCCTTTTAATCCTAGTTCATGAATTGTTTCAAGTATACCATATCTCCATGTGGTATCATATGCCTTTTCAAGGTCGAAAAATACTGTCACATGGTGCTGTTTGGAAGCAAAGGCTTCACAAATAGAGGACTCAAGTCTTATTAACACATCAGTTGTTGAGTGCATTTTTCGGAATCCACATTGAATCGGTGATAAAATACCCTTCTTTTCAAGGTACCACATCAACCTTACATTGACCATCTTCTCCATGATCTTACATAAACACGAAGTCAATGCAATAGGTCGATAGCTTGCTGCTAAAAACTTGTCCTTACCGGGTTTTAAAAAGGCTAAAATAATGGCTAGTTCCCAAACACTTGGGTAACTATGATCATGCCATATTCTATTAATAATACTTAAAATAAATAACTTTGTATTAAAATGTACATGTTTAACCATTGCATATGGAATTTCATCGGGTCCAGGAGCTGTATCGTTGCAAGTAGCGAGTGCGGAATCAAGTTCTCTTTCAGTAAAAGGAGAATTATACGATTCTTCCCTTCCTATTGCAAAATTTAAAATTTTCTTTTCTTCAATGCTCCTGTACTGGTGACCAGGAGCTGCTACACTCTTGCACGATACATTTGAAAAATGGTCAGCCAGGGCATTGCTAACTTCATTTCCTTCAGTCACAAACTGACCATTCACTTTCAACACTGGTGGTGGGTTCGGGGTAAATTTGCCTGCAATTTTTTTTTTCCTCCATACAGAAGATGGTGGTGTTCTACTATTAATGGAGGAAACAAAAGCCACCCAAGATTGGCGTCTAGCTTCTTTCATGGCACGACGGAAATGTGCTCTACACTTTTTGTATGATATCAAATTTTCATCAGTACGACGTCTACGTAATCTAGTCAGGGATTTTCTGGTGGCTCTGTGCAAGGCTGTTAATTCTGAGGACCACCACGGGACTGGTCGTCTTTTGAATAGTCCTGTGGTTTTGGGAATCGAATTGATTCCTGCTGTATGAAGAGTTCCATTCAGTAAGTCTAAGGCATCATCAATACTTTCAAACTGTTCTGCTCTCCCTTCGATTTCACTTAGCTCAGAGAATTTAACCCAGTCTGCCTTGTCTAGATTCCAACGTGGCGATCTTTGCAAAGGCGTACCCTTGTTGGTGTTTATAATGATTGGTGCATGATCACTAGTATGCCAATCATCTAATGTCCTCCAATCAAAATCAAGAAGGCAGTTAGAGCTTGCAATTGAAAGGCCAATGCATGACAAAGTACCTGTCTGAACATGGAAGTGTGTGGGCTCTCCTGTATTAAGGAGTCCCACATCCTCATTCGCCACAATTGATGAGATAATATTGCCCCGTGTGTTGGCCAAAACATCACCCCATAAAGGATGTCTACCATTCATATCTCCCAGTAAGAGAAAAGGTTGAGGGAGTTGTTGAATGACCTCTGCTAAATCATCATATAAAATATCATTTGGAGGTAAGTACAGAGAGCATATTGTATATTTTCTCCCTATATCAATTTGTACAACAACTGCCTGCAGGGTTGTACGTATAGATATAGGTATTTGGGGAACATCTCGATGAATGTACATGAGACTTCCGCCATGGCTCCCTACTCCGTGATCATAAGGTGTCCTATAACTAATATATTCGCGAGGACAAGGGGTATTAGCATCAAGTTTGCTCTCCTGGAGACATACAATTATGGGGGAATGCTCGTGAACTAAGAGCTTAAGTTCTTCATATTTGGCCCTCAAACCCTGACAATTCCATTGCAAAATGGATGAAAAAAACTATGTATTATTTTCTGAAAGACATCTTTGATGAGGTCTTCCCATTGACAGTTTTTGATTTGACAATATTTTCTGTAGGCTTTTTAAGTTTGGGTCTTGATAAATTAAGTTTTATATTAGCCTTTTCAGTGTTGTTGTTACCTAATTCTTGTGGGGGATGGTGGACCTCCACTTGAATTTTTGATTGATTCAAGAAGTTTTCCTGTTGATCTGAAATATCAACAGGCAAAACATCATATCTATTTGATGTCATAACTTTGGTGTTTTTAATGGATGGGGGTGAGAGAGATGGAGGTCTCTCTCTTTTCCTATTGACAGGTGGTGATTTATTAGGTTTTGATGTTTTCCCCACTACAGGCGCACCTGATAATTCTGTTTCATGTGGAACCTCCATCAAATCAGGCAAAGATATAGCCTGAGAGGGGTTAGTATTATCCTTTGTAGTGGGGGACAAAGGTTTACTAGAGGTGAGAAAAGTCTTACGTGATATTCTTGCCTTATCCTCTAGAATTCTATCAGAAGATGGCAAATTTCTTTTCTGGGGAATAGAGGCAGTATTAGGTGGGTTGGATGTCTCCTGCCTCATTTTTTCTCCCGATTTCAATACTTTTGCATAACTTGCTGATTTACTCAATAGTCTCTTGGCATGCCCCACACTTATGTGTTCGATACTGGATTTATTGAGAGCAGCCTCTTCCAATTTATATTGCTGGCAGTTCCTATCCGTAGATTTGTGATTCAAATTGCAGTTTATACAATTGCCCTCTAGTGTACAGTCTCCATGGTAAACATTAGAGCATGTACTACACATTTTATCATTCTTACATACTTTAGATGGATGCCCATATCTAAAGCAATTAAAACATTGCAGCGGCTTCTGCTTAAAAGTTCGCACTTTAATTCGTTCATTCTCTATGTAAATGTGGAAAGGCACATCAGCATCCTGGAAAGTCAGGATAATCATTGACATTCCAGGGACTTTATGCACTTTCCACACAGTTAAAGGACACATGGCCAATATCTCCTCTTCTGTGAATTCATATGTCTCTATTAACCCTGGAACGGTACGGTGGGTCGTTCGCGACCCCGAGCGTAAAAAAAAAACAGGTTTTTCTCACGTGACTCACCCCCGTGACTGAATTTGTGGGTGATCGACCTGCAGTAGGTGTCTCGCCTACACGCTCTAGTAGTGTCCAGATGTGCATTGCTGTAGCTGTACTCCTTCCCCGATTTCTGAGACGCGTCGGGGTCGAGCGCGACCGAGTTTACCCTTCTAAGGTAATTTGCATAATTATTAAAGTTATTACGTATTATGAAATTGTCGTAGAATGGTGCAACTTGTATAGGTTATCAGTTGTGGAAAGTCTTGGTGGATTGTTTGGCTACCATGTGCATTTTTTTTTTTTTAGTTAAAATGTCGTTCATCACCACGAGGACCATTTTACCGCGAGTGCCCCTTTTTCATTTTTTTTCATTTTTTTGCCAAGTCATTTTTCCGTAAGATATTGCCAAATAGTGTCGTAAAACTTTTGCTTTTTTAGTGTTGGAAAGTGTGTCTAGATGATCTGGCTACCCATACGTGACTTTGTTTTTGTCAGATACGACGTAGTTATTGGTATATTGGGTATTTAACTGCGGTTGCCAATTTCTGTTTTTTTTCAATATTTGTAAAAATTTACTACGTAGTAAGGAATTGCCGTATATTATTGATTTTATTTCATGTTTATGTGTTAGAAAGTGTGCCTTGATGGTTGGGCTAACACGTGCATGTCTTTTTTTTTATCTGAGATGCCGTATATTAGAATGTTGGGCATTTTTCCGCGAGTGCCCCTTTTTATTTGTTTTGCATTTTTTTGCTTAGTCATGTTACCGTAAGGAATTGGCAAGTAGTGTCGCAAAACTTATATTTTTATAGTGTTGGAAAGTGTTTCTAGATGATCTGGCTACCCATGCCTATCTTTTTTTTAGCCAGATATAGCGTATATATAGGTATGTGTTCGATTTTCCTGTGATTGCCATATTTTCGTTTTTTTCCCATTTCTTTCAAAATTACTACGTACTAAGGAACTATCACAGAGTAATGATTCATTTAGATGTTTATTTGTCGGAAAATGTGCCTTGATGGTTTGCCTAGCACGTGGCTGAAATTTTTTTTTCTGAAATGCGTATAATAAAATGTTGGCCATTTTTCCGCGAGTGCCCCTTTTTATTTGTTTTGCATTTTTTTACTTAGTCATGTTACCGTAAGGAATTGGCAAGAAGTGTCGCAAAACTTATATTTTTATAGTGTTGGAAAGTGTTTCTAGATGATCTGGCTACCCATGCCTATCTTTTTTTTTAGCCAGATATGGCGTATATATAGGTATGTGTTCGATTTTCCTGTGATTGCCATTTTTTCGTTTTTTCCCATTTCTTTCAAAATTACTACGTACTAAGGAACTATCACAGAGTAATGAATGATTCATTTATATGTTTATTTGTCGGAAAATGTACCTTGATGGTTTGCCTAGCACGTGGCTGAAATTTTTTTTTCTTCTGAAATGCCGTATATTAGAATGGCCATTTTTCCGCGAGTGCCCCTTTTTATTTGTTTTACATTTTTTTGCTTAGTCATGTTACCGTAAGGAATTGGCAAGTAGTGTCGCAAAACTTATAATTTTATAGTGTTGGAAAGTGTTTCTAGATGATCTTGCTACCCATGCCTATCTTTTTTTTTTTAGCCAGATATGGCGTATATATAGGTATGTGTTCGATTTTCCTGTGATTGCCATTTTTTCGTTTTTTCCCATTTCTTTCCAAATTACTACGTACTAAGGAACTATCACAGAGTAATGATTCATTTAGATGATTATTTGTCGGAAAATGTGCCTTGATGGTTTGCCTAGTAAGTGGCTGAAATTTTTTTTTTCTGAAATGCCGTATATTAGAATGTTGGCCATTTTTCCGCGAGTGCCCTTTTTTATTTGTTTTGCATTTTTTTGCTTAGTCATGTTACCGTAAGGAATTGGCAAGTAGTGTCGCAAAACTTGTATTTTTATAGTGTTGGAAAGTGTTTCTAGATGATCTGGCTACCCGTGCCTATCTTTATTTTTAGCCAGATATGGCGTATATATAGGTATGTGTTCGATTTTCCTGCGATTGCCACTTTTTCGTTTTTTCCCATTTCTTTCAAAATTACTATGTACTAAGGAACTATCACAGAGTAATGATTCCTCTAGATGTTTATTTGTCGGAAAGTTTTGTTTACTTCTTTTTGGATTGAATATCATCAAATTTTTTTAGCTAAAATATTATATTGTTTTACATTTTTTTTTTTTCGATTTTATTTCCCTTCAAAAAAATTTTTTTGGGTCAGAATTTTAATTTTATAGTCGTAAAATAATCGACAATTATCCAGCAACCCACCATACAATTTTTATGCATATCCAAGAATAATTAGATTAGTAAATAACACCTTGAAATTGACATACCCTTCCTACATTTCAAGTGGCAGATTAGGGAGTCTGAGTCAGTGTGGTTGGCGGCCATTTTGTGGACATATCCGAAGCGTAAGTTGCCCTATCTATATATATTCTTGTTCCCTATAGAATTTGTGATATTTTGGTATATTTTTACCTGCATAAATATCATATTATATATTAAATATATGTATTTTTTTACGAAATTTCTAAGTACTCAAAAAATTACCTTTAGATATGGCCCCTGATATAAATGTAATTTACAAAATAATGAAGATTTTTTTTACATATTTCTATTTTAGGATAACATATGTTTATTCCCTAAAAAAATTAGCCACTTCCTATTTCATTTGGGTACCCAAAAAAAATTCATGAAATTTGGACAAATTTTTTTGGCCAAAAAAAGTTACCCATTTTTCTCATTTCAGATCTTCACCCCCATGGGTCTGACTTCATCCAAAATACATCAAGATGTGTCCTAAACATTCAAGAATCAATTCCTAAAAGGATTTGTGTATATATGTATAAACTTTTTTTTATGAATTTTTATGTAACGTCTTTTTTCTTTTCTACTTAATTTTTTAAAATATTTATAATAAATAGTTTTTCTGCAGATGAGTAGTATTTATCTTTACAGTTGTTTTAAGCATTCTTTGAAGTTTTTTTTGGCAAAAGAAAAAAGGTTACTGCAAAAACTGATTTTTCAGGAATTTTTTTTTGGCGTCGGGGTCGCTCGCGTCCGAGTATACCCTTAAAGGGGTGTCCGAGGAGCGTACCTATCCAGGGTTAAAAACTACTCCCCTTCCATAACTGAAGTTTAGATGGGGTTTCACATCCAGCTTTATGTCATCGTTCTCTGTATTTAAATTGGAAAGTATAACCGATTGAGTTTCTGATTTGGCACTTATTAGGAAACTGTTCTTTCCAAACCGAGATATCTCTCCTGGTGCGATAATACCTACTTTCTTTAGAAGAAATTTACATATTTTGAAATAATTTCCAGTACTCCCTTTTGATTGAGCAACAAGCCACTTTGGTGGTTTTGGCTTTCTCTGGGAAGGTACAACTACCTCTATACCTTTATCAATCCAATCTGCAGGCCTATATACATCCAGATTCTTAGGTACCCGATCGCAAAGAGCACCCTTGAAATTCAAATTACTGATTTTAATATTTATGATATCATTGATAGCGTTGAATGCTTCATCATGGTTATCAAATGATATCCATGAATCCCATTTGTCACCTTCAAGCCTCATTCTAATTTCCCTGATGTGACCATAACATTGAAATAATTTATATAGAACATCGTAATTGTTTCAATGGGGATCTGAGTGACGTGAAGGATTCGCAAATTCTCCATGTCACCCAAATTACTTTGTTTTTGAACATAAGTAACATGGTCCTTTAGAGTTTCCAGGTCGTCAACAGAGGGGTTAGTTTTTGGAGTAGAAGCAAGCCGGGTTATCCATCTCTTATCGGAGGATTTCAGTCCTCCTATCCCATGTGGCCCAACACGAGAAGAGGATTCAGCGGGGACCAGTCCTCTATTAGAGAGGGGCTGCCTCTCTTAAGGTGGGCGTACACTGGTCAGTGGGGGTAGTTAGCCCCTCCCACCGACGACTCCAATGCCTAGCATCACCCATTACCCGCATATATGGGCGACTTAAAACCGGATCATTGGAGCCTGACTCTTAACAGACTTAGTCTGCACCCAATGGGGTCTGCCAGAGGGTGATGGCGTCTAAATTTGTACAGGTTGAGATGGTATGACATCCATCCCACCCTGCGCCAAATCCAAAGCAGCAGTCAAAACCTAAGTCGTACAAGCTAAATTCGTCAAGTTCACGCCCAAGAGGAAGAGATGGGAGAAAATAAGTAATCAAAAGAACGGAGAGAAAGTGCTGACTAATTTAGTTGGATCAACAGTTGGGCACCGAGGTCCAGTGGGGAAGTAGTTCCCATTGTTCATTAGAGCCCAACTGCTAGTCCCTAAGCCCCCCATCCTCATCAAGGCTTCAGCATCTGGGGGGGTTACAGAACGAAGAGAGACTATCCGAAATGGGCCAAACCTGGAGTCCGGCACAGCTGGATTTTGAGTCTTAGCTACAAACTCAGGGACGTAGTTGAGGATTACCTTCCCCCCCCCCCATCTCCTAGAGTGGGAGACATCAGCAGATAGACCATGAAGTTCGCTGACTCTCTTGGCCGAAGCCAGAGCGAGCAGGAACACCGTCTTCCACGTGAGGTGGCGATCTGAGGCCTAGCGTAGTGGTTCATCAGGGGAAGCCCTTCAGAGACCTGAGGACCCGAACCACATTCCAAGGGGGAGGTCTTAGCTCTGCCTGGGGACAAGTAAGCTCGTAACTGCGTATGAGCAAAGAAAAGTTCCGAGGAGGAAATATTGACTCCTTTCAGTCTAAAGGCGAGACTCAAGGCCGAGTGGTAGACTTTGACTGCCGAGACCCGAGAGAAGCATTTCTTCCCGAAGGTATACAAGAAACTCCGCTATAGTTGGAACAGAGGCATCGAGGGGAGAGGTACCCCTTCCACGACACCAACCACAGAAAACGGACCACTTCGCCTGGTAGACTGCCTCTGTGGATCGCCTGAGGTGTCCAGCCATTCTTTTCGCAACCGGTTGCGAAAAGCCTCTCTGTGTGAGGAGGTGCTGGATAGTCTCCAGGCGTGAAGTCGAAGCGAGGCTACGGCTCTGTGGAAGATGTTGGTATGTGGTTGTTTGAGGAGGTCGTGCTGTAGAGAAGCTCCTCGGGATCTCCGTGAAGAGATGCAGAAGGTCCAGGAACCATTCTGCGTGATGCCATAGCGGAGCTATGAGGGTCATTTGCAAGTTGTTGCTTGCTCGTACCTGGTTGAGGACTTATCTCATCAGACAGAACGGGGGAAACGCGTAAGCGTCCAGGTTTATCCACCATTGTTGAAAAGCATCTTGCCAAAGAGCTTGGGGATCCAGGACTGGGGAGCAGTACAACAGGAACCTGAAATTCAGGGCCGTTGCGAACAGATCCACAGTCTGGGAACCCCACAAAGTCAGGACTTTGTTGGCTATCAGAGGATTCAAAGACCACTCGGTGCCAACTATCTGAGTCGCTCTGCTCAGCTTGTCTGCTAGCACAAAGCGAGCTGATAGAGTCACCAAGTTGTCCTCTGAGCATCTGAGTATCTCTACTGCAAGATGGCACAGCTGCTGCGAAAAGGTACCGCCCTGTTTGCTTAGATAAGCTACTACCGTGGTGTTGTCGCTCATCAGCACCACGGAGTGCCCCGCCAGGACCTGGTGGAACTCTTTGAGGGCCAGAAAGGCTGCCCTCATCTCTAAGAGATTTAAGTGCTGGTACCTTTCTGATTCGGACCATTGGCCGGAGATGTAATGGTGCAGCACGTGAGCCCTCCCACCCTTCTTTTGATGCATCTGAAAAAAGCATCAATTCCAGGGGAGAGATGAGAAGATCGACCCCTTTGCAGAGGTTCGGCTCCACCAGCCACCACCTGAGGTCCAACTGTTCCTCTAGCCCTATGCAGACTAGGTGATCCCCGTGAAATCGGAGTGTTGGTTCCACTGGGATTTTAGTCGCCACTGGAGGGATCTCATACTGAGGCGACTGTTGGGTACCAGTCGGGTCAGGGAAGAGAGGTGACCGAGAAGGCGAAGCCAATACTTGCGCTGGGAGCTCTTCCCGACGGAGGAAGATCTGTGCTATCTCCCTCAGTCTCTGGATCCTTTCGTCTGATGGAAACGCTTTGAGCCTTAGGGTGTCTAATCGCATGCCTAGGTATACCAGTTCTTGAGAGGGGAGCAGTTGTGACTTCTCGAGGTTTACCACGATCCCCAGATCCTGGCAAAACCTTAGAAGCTCGTCTCGGCGGCGGAGAAGGGTCGCCTCCGAGTCTGCCAGAATCAGCCAGTCGTCCAAGTATCTTAGGAGACGGATGCAGACTCTGTGAGCCCAAGATGATACTAGGGCAAATACTCTCGTGAATACCTGGGGTGCTGTGGAAAGACCGAAACACAGCACCCTGAACTGGTAATGCTTCTGATTGAACATGAATCTCAGATACTTCCTGGAAGACAGGTGAATTGGGATCTGGAAGTATGCGTCCTTCAGATCTAGAGTGCACAAGAAGTCCTGGGGTCTTATCGCTTGTCTGACTGTGTCGGCCGTCTCCATCCTCAAAGGTGTCTGTTCGACAAACCTGTTCAGGGCCGAGAGGTCGATGACTGGTCTCCAGCCTCCAGACGCTTTTTCACAAGAAAGAGTCGACTGTAGAAGCCTGGGGACCCGTCGAGGACCTCCTGGAGAGCGTCCTTCTTCAACATGGACTGGACATCTGCC
>NC_090752.1:69151125-69161125 GCF_036898095.1 Palaemon carinicauda | reverse complement strand
TGCTATTCAGGATCAAGTATTTTATATTTAGGTTAGGAAGAACTTTACCCCTGATGATTTACTATTTTTCATTTTCAACTGAAATTAGAAAACAGTATCAGTACGACTGGTATTATTATTATTATTATTATTATTATTATTATTATTATTATTATTAGCCAAGCTACAACCCTAGTTGGTAAAAAGCAGAATGTTATAAGCCCAAGGGCTCCAACAGGAAAAAATAGCCCAGTGAGGAAAGGAAATATGGAAATCTATAAACTGCAATGAAATTAATGAACAATTAAAATAACACATTTTAACACATTAGCCTGAAATGTCTTATCTTCTCTCAATATATATTTACCAATAATTCCTATTATAGGGGTGGGGGGATTATGAATGACACCGTATTACTTTTATTACCATGGCAATGCATAAAGCGTTGTACTCCAGCATTTACAGTCAGAGATGATTGTAATGGAGACACAAGAATAACATCTTGAAATGAATGTGCGAACCCTTTGAGCATTTGGATCCCTTGTTCGTTCTTGCCTTCACAATAACGGGATATGTAATGCTGTTTTCCTTTTCTTGCTTGCAATAAGTGACGTTGGTTCTATTGTTGTTTTTCCTTTAGTGTTGTAACGGTGAAATTTATCGTTTGTATACTTGCATTGTTATAAAGTTACTCTGCTCGTAAGTAGTATTTTAAAGAAGAGTTTTTTTATGAACTGTCTAGTATAATGGACATCAATAAATTGCAGCTATTTGGCCTCCATTGTTTTTCCGTCACTGTTCTCACAAGATTCCCATCTTAATAGGTTTAAACCCTAAGGTAGATTAGGTTGTGTCAGTAAAGTTATCCGTTAATTTTTATGTTAAGTCGTGAAATTTAGAAGGAAATTTCACGTGGTGCTAAAATAGGGATTCACCTTGTATTCCTATGTCTTGGTCAATGCTATTGGCTTTAAAAATTAATTCGTTTTTTTGCACATGAGCAAAATCTATTTTCATTTGTATTTTTGAAATCCATACTATATTTTTCAAGATATTTTTTTTTTGTCTTTTTTTGCATGTCACAATTCCAAATAAATTTTAGTGGTCACAAATTAAATTTGCCTTAGACTTTACACATACTGTTGTTATTCATTATTGCATTCTATATCCTGTTACATTTATTCAGCAATTTAGTGAAATACTTTCTTGGTTCCTATTTGACTAATCTGATATTAACAATTTATTTTTTCGTCTTTATATATACTGTATATATATATATATATATATATATATATATATATATACATATACTTTATATATATATATATATATATATATATATATATATGTATAGGTAAAGTAGAATTTGGAAATCGAAACGCTTGAAATTACATCTAAAAATCAGGCTATAAATCAGTTTAGTGAGATCGGTGTTACTGTATGGACATGAGTCGTGGTATGACAATGAAACAATATCCAACAGATTTTATAGATTTGTGAAAAAAAAAATACCTCAGAAAAATATTGGGAGTTAAATGTGGATGAGATCATGGTGAGGGGTAGATGGAGATGATTTGGGCATGCTGTTTGCACTCCCCAAAAGAGATTAGTTCACCTAACTTTCAACGGGGCTCCACAAGGCACTAGGAGAGTTGAAAAGCCCAGGCCTACATGGCTGTGGACTGAAACGTAAAGTAAGTAATAATGAATGGAGAAGTATTGATTTAAAAACTCAAGATAGAGACGACTGGCGAAACCTAACCGTGGCCTTTTGCGTCAATAAGCGTAGGAGGATATGATGATATATATGCAACAAACGCATCCGTTGCTAGTCCAATGCTTCTCATATCCTTATTCATGATTGAGGTTTGGACAGTTTTCATCACCACACTGGCCACTGTGGATTTGTGATGGTGTGAGACTTTTTGTCTAATCGCTCACAGCAAATCAACTTAGTATGGGTACCCCGGACCAGTACAGCTCTGCTGATTATGACGATACACAAACCGTTTCACCACGTTAAGATATTCCCAATCAGAAAGGGATATACTGTGTGTGTCAGTTAGGTGGTAACTGAAAAGCGGAGTGAATGCGACTAACTTTATTTGGACAGAGTATGAGCATATATACAACCCTTTCCAGTCAAGACCGGCACAAAACTTCAAACAATGATGCAAGAACATACAGGCATAAACAGATTATCAGTGCGAGGGGAGAGCGATAACGATGATATGAAGAAAACAGAAATACCGTTACAGTGTAGGAGCCTGTGTGATACTCGTGCGGTAGAGAGAGAGAGAGAGAGAGAGAGGAGAGAGAGAGAGAGAGAGAGAGAGAGTTATCGGGAAGAAACTATGCATCCATTATCACTGAAAGTATAAGGGATAACGACCAATGGCTCTTGCGAGAATTGAAAAGGTAAAAGGTTGAGAAACAATAGATTTTGGAAAAAGGACAGGGTTGGCAGGGAAGGGGACAGGTAAACTTTCTGCAAAAAGTACGACGTACAAATTACCTTTCAGAGCTCATTAGCCTCTTCGGTATGACCTCCGGCTTGATTTATCGATCGTTTCTGAATGGGGAAAAAATTGGGGACAAGTGGTTAGTTATGGGGTATTTGCCCTTCCTGTAATCACTAGAGTCTAACGTGTTTCATATAATTATTCCTAATTTCCGAGCTGTTGTCTGCTTTAAAATTATTGACGTTTAAGAGAGAGAGAGAGAGAGAGAGAGAGGAGAGAGAGAGAGAGAGAGAGAGAGAGAGAGAGAGAGAATTACAGTTCAGTAGTATATCATTGCTTATAAGAGAGAGAGAGAGAGAGAGAGAGAGAGAGAGAGAGAGAGAGAGAGAGAGAGAATTACAGTTCAGTAGTATATCATTGCTTATAAGAGAGGGATTTTACTGCTAAATATTTTGCCTTTGCTTATGAGAGAGAGAGAGAGAGAGAGAGAGAGAGAGAGAGAGAGAGAGAGAGAGAGAGATTTACTGTTAGATATTTTACCTTTACTTACGTTTTTTCATTTAAATTTTTTATCATCCGAGAATTTTCTCGTTGCCAAAGAAAGTCTCATTAGAAAACACGGACTCTAATGTTGTAACTTGTCATTCACTGGCAGGTGAGAGTAGGAATAATCTTCGTGAATACCTTCCTGTTTCATTATGGTTATTTCCTAAGCCATTTCAGTGTCACATTTCCTTATTAAACCAACACCTAATGCTTCATTTGTCTCTCTTTCATTATCATCTTCACGCTAAATTCAAAAATGTATCTTATTTAAAGTTTTATCGTTTCATTAGTGTAGTATTTATCTCCACCAACGAAAATTGGAAGGAGTTTATGTTTCATCTCCTGTTTGTGTGTCTGTGTGTGTTTGCTGATGAACAGCTTCCTGGCCACAATTTTAATCGTAGAGTAATGAAACTTGCAAGGATTAACTGTTTGTAAAAAGCTGGAAATCGATAAAATTTGGAAGGTCAAGGTCACGGTCAAAAAAATGTCCAATTAACGTAATCAGTCATAAGTTTGGAAATCGTTGTCACAGAAACTGTAAACTTCATATTTGAGTGAATGAAAATCCACGCCAATCAATACATATTAAGGTCAAAGGTCAAGGTCGAAAAACAAGCTGCCGCGGCGGAAGTCTGCGCTCTACTGAGTGCCCCTCTAGTTGAATTTAATGTGACTTTTTTTCAATGCCCTTAACGCGTCTGTAGAGAAGCCTTTTGACATCTTTACGACGCCTTTGTCTAATATTATTATTATTATTATTATTACTTGGTAAGCTACAACCCTAGTTGGAAAAGCAGGATGCCATTAACCAAGGGGCTCCAACAGGGAAAATAGCCCAGGGAGGAAAGGAAACGAGGAAAATTAAAATATTTTAAGAAGAGGAACAATATTAAAATAAATATCTATATAAACTATAAAAAAAACTTTCACAAAAGAGGAAGAGAAATAAGATAGAATAGTGTGCCAGAGTGTACTCTCAAGCAAGAGAACTCTAACCCCAGACATCTCTAACTTGTATCAGTAACATGTGACAGTCATCTGCTTTTCACCAGCCAATCTTTCGCATTCTTATAAACAGAAAAAACACTCCAACACATTATGAACATAGATAAATCATTTTCCTCATTTGTAATAAAAATGAGCTGATGCTGTAATGTTGCTGTTCATATGCGAGTTGTGTAAGATGTCTCCAAAAGTGTTGATGTTGATAATGTGATTGAAAAGAGTGATAATTTATAAGAAAACGTGTCTGTAATGTGTTTTTGTTGTGTTCTTTCTCGACTTTCACTATCACTTTTTATTTTTCTTTTTCGTAAGATTGATAGAAGAATTATATTAGGCATCATATATGAAAGCCCATTATTTCTTTAGGTTACGAAATTCACATTGGGAGGATATCTTATCTCTTGAAAATAAATATTAAAAAAAGTAACCGTAAATTATAAGCGTTTGTAAACATGATACCTCAAATTACAGCCTAATTGGCGCTTCATCATTTCTCTCGCGTCATTGTAGAAATAAAGGTAAAACTTGTCTTTTTTCTTTTTTTCGGATAAGGGTTGCGATATGTCCTTTTCCAAGTAAAAACAGAAAGATTTCATTGTTTTGTGGATGGTAATTTTCACTTTCAAAAATATTTATACTTCCTAAACGAGAGAGAGAGAGAGAGAGAGAGAGAGAGAGAGAGAGAGAGAGAGAGAGAGAGAGAGAGAGAGAGAGAGAGAGAAGCACGAAGAGGAAGACCCAAAAGGTAAACGTGACGCTCCATTGAATCGGAAACTCTCTGGGCAAATGATAGAGCCGTGATGTGATTGCTCTTGAAGATTAGTACCTCAAGTCATTTTAGTACTCGAAAATGAAAGGAACCTTTTTCTTTTCTCGGTAATTTGAAGAAGGAAATTAGTGTTTTCGGTACTCGGAAAGGGAAAGGGAAGAAGAATTATTGCATTCCGCATCCTCGTCTTACTACCGAATTGATTTCCCTGACGATAAAACATTCTTGTTTTATCTCTATTAACAAAGCTTTTTTTCTATTATGGTGATATCCCGGGAGAGAAAGTAGTGGTCAAATTCACGTTTTAACATTACCTTTGGTATTGAATTTCTGAGATTTGGCAGCAAAAAAAAAAAATTAAAGAAAAAGAAAAGGTAACATTTATTCCAGCATCTGGATGGAACTTATATTTCTAAGCTTTGAATTTGAATGATAATACTGAAGACTTTATCAGATTCCATGGTGATTTTCATATGTATGTTTCTTATAGTCCAAGACAGTATTCAGTAAGATGATTGCAGGGAAACAATATTGATGGCTATGCTTTTATATTTGTTTATAGATTATATCTTAATTGTGACGATGAAGCTCTTTTTGTTCTTTAGTATTTTTGGTGACAAATTTTTATCTAGCCTATAGATGTATCGTTTTTAAAATTCAGTTGTTTCAGACATTGACCTGTCTTTCTTTGTATGTAATTATATATATATTTTTTTTTCTTACTCTTATCATTTGTTTCTGGTCATTCTGTAACCCACCAATGTGGAATAAAGAATGAACAGGTACACACTTCCACTCTCTCTTTATATATATATATATATATATATATATATATATATAATATATATATATATTTGTATATATGTGTGTGTATATATATGTTATATATGTATATATATATATATATATATATATATATATATATATATTATGTATATATATACATATACAGTATATATGTATATATATTGTATATGTGTATATACATATATATGTATGTATATATATATATATATATATATATATATATATATATATATATATATATATATATAACGGGAACGGGAAATGCAATTGTTTATATATTTTTCACATTTGACGTTTAATTATGTTTACAGTTTTGAAAGGAGCCTCAAGTGTTCATAAAATGCATTACGCCATTATTTATTGTTGATAATCTGTATGTTAGGGTGGGGAGGGACTCTACAGTACATACGAATGTGCTATGCCTGCCATTAGGGATGTTTGTGTCGTTGTTGGGGTCGTAACTCATATTTCAGTGTGTTGCGGTCGGGCGGAGGGAGGGGTGATGGGTAGGTAGGGGTTATCGAAGTTGCATGAAACTGCACCTCTCTCTCTCTCTCTCTCTCTCTCTCTCTCTCTCTCTCTCTCTCTCTCTCTCTCTCTCTCCTGACCTGCTGCATCCCCTTTCCAATGCTCATAGCCGTCTAGCACTATGAAGCTCCATCGGGCCCAGAAAGTGTTGTTATGCTCCATCCGCTGCAACACTTCATTATAATAAAACACGTTTCTATGCGTGCCTCCCTTCACACTCGGGACGTGCGTGGTCTTCCCTTTCATGCGCCGCCTCTCACGTCACGGTGACCGGGTTTAGAAGGGTTGGCAGCAGCAATACCCCCTCCCCCCTCCCCTTCCAAAAGTGTGGCATCGTTAGTTAGAAAAAACAGAATCGAGGGAAGAATGCCAGAGCTTGGGTGTATAGTTAGGAAATGAATACCGAACTTTACTTGCAATCTTAGAGAATAAATAGATAACTTGGGGTTTTAAATTGATTTTTGTTTTAAATTTATTCATAAGAAACGATATCGGCGTCTATGACCTTCGATGGCAAGACGCCAGAAAACTCCAAATTAATCAATCAATCGCGGGATAAGTGGAAAAGAGGTGGTTAAGCAGGTGATAAGATGTTGCTCTACTCTAACAATTATATGTTATTTGTGGCTTTTAGTTAGATAAAGCTTTTTTTATCTATATACAGTTACGCCATAAGTTTCAATACCTCAATATGACGAATGGTTTTATAAAAGTTTAGTTATGATCAATATTTATTTCCATCATTATATACTAATGTATTCTCTTGTTGTTCTGCTTACAACAATTTTGTAAATTAGTCTCCAATAGTAAAAATACATCCACTTCGATTATGACAGGAATTGACAATCTTCTTAGACAATGATCATGGAAGTTCGTGCCTTTTCATTTCCCTTCTTCATCTAACATAATTCCAGGTTTCTGTCCAAGAAGTATTGGCGACAGAGCAGAAAATAATGATTTGGTTAATTACTGTCAAATCACTGTGAACTTTTTTCCCGTTTTGTTTAAATTTTTTATCTTTTTTATTTTTAACTGGTGTGCCCCATCTAGTTAATATAAGGTTGAGTGTCTACGATTTGCTTCGTGATAAATTCCGTCTCTTTTTTTATATCTTTTATATCCTCACTTCAATTATTATATTAATATTGGAGCGCTCTCCTTTCTGACTTTACAAAGCTTGTTTTTTTTTTCTTTTTTTACTTATTCAATCAACGTGAAGCTTATTACAACGAGGAATCTAGTAATTAAGAAACTATATTTTATTTACACAAAACTTTGGCAATATGTTTTCAACTTTGCCCCGAAAAGGACTAAAAACTTTTCCTTTCGTCTCTTGTAAGCTTTTATGATATTTTTGTCCAGACGACCTTGGATTCTGTGTTTTTGTTCTTTAAATCTCATCATTTTTTATCCTGAGACAGTCCAAGATTGGATGCTCGCCGATGGACATTGTTGATGAATTTTCAAACACTTATATTGTATCCGTTGAGACAGTGATCCCGAAGGCAGACAAGCTTATGATGACAATCATAATAATTATGAGAACTCACATATCTAGTCGATCATTATCGTTTTTATTATTTTGTTTTGAAACTCTAATTGGGCCCAGGGCTGTACAGTCTCATTTCAAGGTCTTAATGTCCCGACTGCTCCTGTTCTTCGAGTTATATTGCTCTGTGAAACAGACAGGTAATAAGGGAATACAAATCCAAGTTAAGTATCTGTTATTCAGAAATAAGGTTTTCCTTTACATTTGTGCTATTGTATTTCACTTCAGGGCTCATGAGAACGTAATAAAAATTTCTTGCTCATTGACGAAAATTTTTGTATATTCCGAAAGAAACAAAGTATCCTCTAGTTGTGTCTTTGAGAGATCTATTGTTGTTGTAGATTGGTTGGGTTGTGGTGGGCGATGTGGTAACGTCCCTGACTGGTGAACGCCAGCCTTGGGTTCGAAACTCCTTAGTTTCTTTGGTCCCTGCAACCTCACCATCCTTGTGAGCTAAAGATGGGGGTTTTGGGGGGAGGGGTGTATAGGTCTATCGGCCGAATTATCAGCAGCCACTGTCTGGCTCTCCTTTGTCTTAGCTTGGTGGAAAGGGGGCTTGGGCGCTCATTGTATGTATTATGGTCAGTCTTAGGGGCATTGTCCTGCTTTAGGGCAGTGTCACTGTCCCTTGCCTCTGTCATTCATTAGCGGCCTTTAAACCTTTAAATTTTGTGGCCAAACACGGGCTCTTGCAATTCTGCAGCCCGTAGTTGAGAGATCTACGTGTAGATTAAAAAGAACCAGTGGTAGGCACTTTTACCTCGTTAAAACGTATGAATACGTAAAAGTAAAACCGAGAAAACATAGATAAACAGATATATATTATGGTAAGGAAGTAATATAGGTCTCAGTAAGAAACTCCGCCTTTCTTGACAATTTTGATAAATTGTTTAGATTTAACTATTTTTTATTGCAATATAAGATTTTTTATATGAATTCCTTAATTTAAAAAAATAAGAATTTATAGCATTATCCTGCAGTTATGTCTAATATAATGTGTTGTTTTATGAAGAATGAAGAAACCCCAACCATGACAACTTGTTTAGTAATTATTTATTATTTCTTGAGATTTAGCCAGAGTACCCGATGATATTATATATTGTGTGTAATTTAGACTTAAAATTTCAAAACATTAAACAACGAATAAGAAATTAACCAATGATTCAGTGTGAACCTAACAAACACACATATCATTAGTTCACAAACACACACATCATTCGAGACTGGAGTGAACAGTTTAATCAGGGCTGTGCACTAATGAGCAGTCCATGGTTTTCACAGGGGAACTGACCATACTATCAAGCCAGCACTAAATTGTATGGATAAGCAAGCGACCTTTTGCGGTGCCCTATTGGAAACATCCCTATCTGGTAATCGCCGAACTGGGGTTCGAGTCCCGCTCAAACTCATTAGTTTAATGTAGTGTCTGAAACCTCAACATTCTTGTGAGCTACGGATGGTGAGTTTGGTGAGTCTATCTGGTGAGACGTCAGCAGCCATTGCCTGGCCCTCCCTGGTCCTAGCTTGGGTGGAGAGTGGCCTTGGGTGCTGATCATATGTCTGTCCCTTGCCTCTGCCATTCATGAAACGTTCACACACCACATAAACCACAGATGCGCGTGCGTCCTTTTACCAACAGTTCAAATCTGAAGGTTGAATGACCAAAGAAAAATGCATTTTTTTGTCGTCACTTCCTAATTTCTTTTTCATAGTCATGCTCCCCTTAATAGCGGATTTCACTTGTCATTTCCCTTTCCATTTGATAACACGAGTTATCGCTTAATCCTCCACCCTCGACACTTTCTCTTTGTTGACTTTTTTTGGATGGGGAAGGGGGGTCTTCCGGGTGCAGTCACGTCCTGCCATGTCCTTAAAGTCTTGAGAATTATCCTCTTTATCCATATTTTTTTTTTCGCCCCTGCTTTGCAATTAACGATTTATTTATTAACTTGTTTATTTGTTTTCATATAGTATTTTACTCTAATTCTCTTCTTGGAAATTATCCTTTTTATTCATCCATATTTTTCGGGGATACTTAGCAATTAGGGATTTATTTATTAACTTGTATATATATTTCATATGGTATTTCACTAATACTTCTTTTAAGGCAATTTTATTTTTTTACTAAGAGGGTTGTGTTGAAGTTTGATAAGCACTTTGTCATTTTATTTTTATGGAGACTACAAGAATATTTTGTTCTGTTGCTTTAGGAATATGAGCTAAATTTAAACTTTCGAGCGAAGCTTGTATAATGCGTATGTATTCATTTCAGAATAAATCGTCGAAATAGCTTAAATTAGTGATACCCCAACATTTCCAAAACCAGGAAATTGGACTCTCTCTCTCTCTCTC
>NC_090752.1:69143625-69146125 GCF_036898095.1 Palaemon carinicauda | reverse complement strand
ACAATTAACAATAAAATAGGTCGAAGAGTTTACAATTAACAAAAGAATAGATCGAAGAGTTTACAATTAACAGTAAAATAGGTCGAAGATTATACAATCAACAGTAAAATAGGTCGAAGATTATACAATTAACAATAAAATAGGTCGAAGAGTTTACAATTAACAAAAGAATAGATCGAAGAGTTTACAATTAACAGTAAAATAGGTCGAAGATTATACAATCAACAGTAAAATAGGTCGAAGATTATACAATCAACAGTAAAATAGGTCGAAGATTATACAATTAACAATAAAATAGGTCGAAGAGTTTACAATCAACAGTAAAATAGGTCGAAGATTATACAATCAACAGTAAAATAGGTCGAAGATTATACAATTAACAATAAAATAGGTCGAAGAGTTTACAATTAACAAAAGAATAGATCGAAGATTATACAATCAACAGTAAAATAGGTCGAAGATTATACAATTAACAATAAAATAGGTCGAAGAGTTTACAATTAACAAAAGAATAGATCGAAGAGTTTACAATCAACAGTAAAATAGGTCGAAGATTATACAATCAACAGTAAAATAGGTCGAAGATTATACAATTAACAATAAAATGGGTCGAAGAGTTTACAATTAACAAAAGAATAGGTCGAAGATTATACAATCAACAGTAAAATAGGTCGAAGATTATACAATTAACAATAAAATAGGTCGAAGAGTTTACAATTAACAAAAGAATAGATCGAAGAGTTTACAATTAACAGTAAAATAGGTCGAAGATTATACAATCAACAGTAAAATAGGTCGAAGATTACACATGCTATTTAAAGCGTAAGAAGATTCGAAATGGGCGTAAGAATAAAGACTTGCCATTGTGAATTGAAAAAGGGGCTGTGTTCATCACCACGCTCCGATGCCTCTTCGTCATTCACGTTTTCTTTCTTCTGAAGCCATTAAAAATCCATTCGACACAATATATAAATTGAGGGAATGGGTCGTCCTCTCCTGTAATGGTCGATTTCCATTTCCAAAGAGGGATTGAGATAGGTTTCTTAGGTGGCATTGAAATCACATTTTTTTCTCTATTATTATTATTATTATTACTTGCTAAGCTACAACCCTAGTTGGAAAAGCAGGATGCTATAAGCCCAGGAGCTCCAACAGGGAAAATAGCGCAGTGAGGAAAGGAAACAAGAAAAAATAAACTATTTCAAGAACAGTAACAACATTAGAATAAGTATTGTCTATATTAACTATAAAAACTTTAACAGACCTTTATCAAGTTTGCAAACATATATGAATCATGTGTCGTTCTGACATTATCATAATTTTAATCATTCTTTGTCCAATTCAATTACTAATTATCCCAATTTTCACTTCATCGCCCTCTGTAAATGTTAGGTTACCGAGAAATATCATATGAACGGTTTCCAATATCTTAGCCTTATTACGTTGAATGTATGCCCACTTTTTTTTTTTTTTTTTTTGGACAATCTGTAACCATTTAGACAAAGTCTCTCTCTCTCTCTCTCTCTCTCTCTCTCTCTCTACCTGTGTCAGAGAGCATCATCGTGGGCCTGAGGAAGAGTTGCCAGGAGTCGCTATATTTCTTAATATCTTGGAGTTTTAACGAGTTATATAAAAGCTTTGCGTTCGTAAAGTAAATCAAATAGCAATATTTAGAGTGCAAGATATTAATCCACATGTTATTCATGAAGGAGTTTAACTGATTAGAATTAACAGAACAATATTGGATTTTGAATTAAAAAATCAAGGAATGCATTTGCGACTATTCTAGAACCCATTCAGACCTGAACATGTTCTATGTAAAAAAAAAAAAAAAGAAGAAGAAGAAAGTAACAGCGATGTCTTCAGGGGTCGAGTTAAAGAGGAAAGATGCATAAAGACTGAGTGGTGGTGGGGCAAGGCATACATGCCCTGGGGAGGGAAGAGCGTACCCTCCCAGACCAGCGCGTGGTAGTAGTGGTACCGCTGTAACAGCCCTGTTGAGAACTGGAGAGTAGTGTGTGTACACAGAATGGGCCAAGCTACGGAGCGGGAAGGTCGCGGAAACCTATACCCTGTGTCTTTTTGTGTATGAAATCGCCCATTGTTGGTTTGTAAGGGATTTGCAGTGTGCCCTTCATGAGATATGTGCTTAGGAGGAAAAGTGAAGTGTATACGTTAAAGTGTTTGTGAAGTATAAACCATCGCAGAAGGATTCCTTCACGTTACCAGTGTGTATATGTAAATACATTCCATGTTAATAGCGTAAAATGGAGAGGAAATTGTGCTAGTATTCAGTCAAATGATGGAGGTGGTTTTGTATAGGGAATATTTCAAGTGGAAACTCGGAAGTCATACCTCCAAGACCCATAACTGGAAGTGTCACGAAGAAAAATGATGTTAATAACTATTATGAAAATTGTGCTTTTGATTTTTGTTTTAATATTCATAGCAATTTTAGCTGTTTGATTATGGTGTTGATTTTCTAGTACCATGTTGTTTC
>NC_090752.1:69123625-69138625 GCF_036898095.1 Palaemon carinicauda | reverse complement strand
GTCAGGGCCTATACCAGTTCTTAGTTTGAAGTATTCTTACAGACATTCCAGTCTTTTGCGTTCATCTCCAAACGTGGTGTTGTTATTATTTTATTATCATCATCATTTAAGCTACAACCCTAGTTGTACGAGCAGGATGCTATAAGCCCAAGGGCTCCAATAGGAAAAATAACCCAATGAGGAAAGGAAATAAACTAAAAGAAAAGTAATGAACAATCAAAATAACATATTCTAAGAACATTAACTACATTTAAATAGATCTTTCATAAATAAACTATGAAAATAGACCTGTCAGCCTGTTCAACGTAAAAACATTCGCTACAAGTTTGAACTTTTGATTCAACTACACGATTAGAAAGATCATTCCACAATTTGTTCACAGCAGGAATAAAACTTCTAGAATCCTGTGCAGTATTGAGCCTTTTCCCGTGGCTCTTTAAATAGTCACTAAACGACATAGTCTTACTGTCGTTTAGTATTTGATCCTTGGAATGGCTCTTATACTTCAGTGATCCTTGAGGGTCGAGTTTGCGTGTACAGATATTGGAATAGCCTCGTTTTTGTGGACCTTCGGATGAAGCAAAATACTTTTCTTCATATTTAGGTGTTTATATCACTTATCTGGTTGACAAGTCAGATGATTATTTAAAGATATTTCATTTGGTACCGTCTGCATAATATTTAGTTAAAAAAGAATTGTTTACCTGTGTTTTTTAAATGAATGCTAAGGAATGAAAAGAATAGTTGCGGTTGTCCCTGAATTATAAAAATGAAAAAAGGATATTTTGATTAAGGTATTACTAACTCAAAATATTAAAAAGTGATTTGACAGTAAAATGCCAGTATACTTAAAAGGAATAGAAATGTGCAAGTGTCTTGTACTTAGCAGAAATGCTCGATATCCAATTAAGAAACAGGATGTATAGAACAACAAAATTTGTGCATTATGGAGCAATAAATGTTCGTTGGAAATCAATGTTACATTTATCATAATCAGAGAAACGTGTAAATTTATGGAAAGGTGTCATGTAAAAAAGTGTAGTAGTAGTAGTTGTAGCGGTAGTAGTAGAAGAGAGTGGTACAGGGTAGTGGAGGAAGGTTGATGGGCCGTTACCCCGGTAAAAGGGGTTCCCCCCTTGACGTAACCACCCTCTCTCTCTCTCTCTCTCTCTCTCTCTCTCTCTCTCTCTCTCTCTCTCTCTCTCTCTCTCTCTCTCTCGTACCACCCATAGTGATGATAATGGGTGAGCCAATCTACGCATTCTAATGTTATCTAAATGTACAATTTCCATCTCATTTAATGCTACAGAAGACATAGAGGCGAATTCTCTCCCCGAATTCCCCCATATATTCTCTCACTCTCGGAATCCCTTGGTACCCCCCTTCCATCCCTTGCGTCGATGGTCTTGGATAATCAAGTAAAGAGGGTCGTAACCCCCTCGGTCATTTTCCCTGCGACCTCCCATAGGTGTCGAAATGACCCACGAGTGTTGAAATCCACTCGGGGTCACGTTTGGTGGGAATGGAATCCGTGCAAAGAATGGCCTCTATCTCTCATCTGTTTCTCAGTTTTGCCAAGGTGCGTGTCATCAGATGGCTTCGCTTGCATTGAAAGGCTGGATATTGTTTCACAGCCATCTTTCCTCGGCTTTTACGCGAGATAACATGTCAAAAGTACATATTTAATTGTATTACCATTAGCTTGTCGTTTATTAATGTAACTTTACATAGCGGCTCTTTTGTTCATGTGGGACTTATTTTCGACTTTTTTTTTTTTTTTTTTTACATTATTTGCCATCAAAGAAATATTTGGCAATTCTTGATTTTAGTTTGTTTTTTGGCGTTCAATCCTCTATCGTCAACTACTCCCATGTTGTGGAACCCATTAGAGAGCATGCCTTCGCCACACCAAGCAGTCTTATTTTGCTATATCTCCATTGCGTACTTGTACTTCGGTGTGTTTTCTTTAAAATCTAATGAATTGTACTTGGGTCATACCCAACACGTCCACTAATTTTCTGTGATTGGTTCTGTAGTTTTTGCATAATGTCGTTCACAAACAAAAATTGTCCATTTACTTAACATTGAGATTGCGTTCAAGATACTGCTGCATACTTGTACTTTGTTGGACTTCATCCTAAATATTAAATTCATCATTGGGTCATACCCAACATGACTACTAAGTTTGATCAAAATCGGTACGGTAGTTTTTGTGTAAAGTTGCTCACAAACAAACTACGACTGGGGTGAATAAATACCCTTCGCAGAAGATTTTGGCGAAGGCAACAATAGTGGCCTCAGAAAACCAACTCTTCGGTCACTGCCTCTTTGATTAAATTACCCGGTGAATCGTAGATTAACCTGAAAACTTCCTCGACTTCAGCTACTTCACAAACATATTTAGAAGACCCATCAGCAACGCATCGTTTCCCCTCGTAAACAGTGCGCGATTTATCTCTTTTTATCTTGCACGCACCCTTCTACTTTGGAGATATTGAGGTCCTTCCTTTTAAATGTCTCTTGTATCCAGTTTCTGATTGGGGTTATCTTAACGTGGTGGAAGGGTTTGTGTAAAGCCGTAATCAGCAAAGCTGTACTAGTCATGGCCACGCATACTAGGTTGGTTTGGTATGAGCGATCAGACGAAAATCCCCAACCATCACCAGTCCGAATTGGGCAGCGTGGTGATAAAAACTAACTAAACCCTAGACATGAATAAGGACGTGAATGAGGCTTTTATCCTGTAGTGGGCTAGAAATGGTTGCATTTGTTGTTGTTATTCAAGTCCTTTCAGCACGGTCAATGCTTTCTTCCATCTCTCTCAACACTTACTATTTATACACACTTCTTACCCTAGTATCTCCTTCCAATGTTTCCACATAGTAAACTCATCTCAAATAACTGATATATCCTTTCCCTTTTTTTCAAGTCACTGGAACTTATCTCCATATTTCTCACATAATTTATTTCTCCTCCCACTACATGTATTAAGTTAATTTATCATTCCAACACCTCTCGCCTTTCTTTAATTAGCTTTTAACATCCATTCTTCACTTCCATAAATTAAAGTAAGCTCGACAAACACCCGGTACATTCCTAACAGTAATGCCTTAGTCTAAATTTCTCCCAATACTTTGCTCACACACAATGCTGCCTCAACATTCTTCTCACGTAACATTAAAAAATTGTCACTTATTTCTAAATTCTCTTCACTATCCTACATCAGTACTGTTCAATCCGTACATATTAATCATTCCACACCATTCTTGACCCATTTGGTTATCAAGCCTCTTATGCCACTACATTGATAAAGATTTTAACCATAAAGATATCAAACATGGCTTTGCTTCCATCATAGAAACTTGCAATTTCTCCAAACTATCTTCTAAACAATACTAGAACATTCGTCACATTTCTACGTTTTTTCAGGTTTATTTGTACCATTCACAGCCTAGCACATACATGTTTCATAACAAACACATGATACATTAACTCTATCTCATCTGTACTCACATGTTTTGCCTAATTCTTACAGTCTCATATGTTACCCTTAGAAATGATAATTTCTTTTAACCAATTCCCTTGGAAGCTATCTCTCATCCAAACACACACACCTCTACTGTATGATAAAGAGCAAGTGTCTGACTGTGTGTGTGTATATATATATATATATATATATATATATATATATATATATATATATGTATATGTATATACATATACATATATATATGTATATAAATATATTTATATATATATGTATATAATATATATATATATATGTATATATATATATATAATATATATATATATATATATATATATATATATATATAATATATGTATTTGTATATATATATATATATATATATATATATATATATATATATATATATATATTTATATATATTTATATTATAATTCCTGACACCCTCAAAGGGAGAGATAGTAGCCTTACCCTGGTGAGAGGGTTTACTCCGAGAGGTACACTCTGAAACAACTCTCCCACAAATTGCCTAACCAGTGGGTTGTAGTTAGGAAAGGGGGAGGGATTGAATCTGTGTACGTGTGCATATCTATCTAAATATTTAGACGTAATTTTTGACGGTTCGGGTACATTATATATATGTGTGTGTGTGTGTGTGTGTATATATATATATATATATATATATATATATATATATATATATATATATATATCAGCAGTAGATATCATGTGGTTATCTGTCTGTATGTATGTCTATGAGGAAGAAGATCTCAGAACAAAACGCAAACCCCAAGAGGTCAAGGTGTCATGCCCTGGTCTTGCAATCTCGAGGAACAGGTAATTAGCAGACCCATGCCCCTGGCAGAACCCCTTCTTCTGTCTACTGTCGTAGCCACCTTTCCGACCGATACGGGATAAGCGATTGGCATGATTTCGTAATTTTCCTTGTGTATGGTGTCATTACGTCGTAGTTGCTATGGTCATTGCCGTCTAATGATGGAATGACTCGTGTTATAAGTGCTAGGTGGTTTAGTTATGGTTGCAAAGGTTAAGGTTTTTTTTTAAAGGAGTGGCGTGTGAAATTTGGAATTGCTGTTTTCGTCAAGATAGTCCTCTTAATGATCGTCAAAAATAAGTAAATGTATTATTTTTCTTACCTTTTATGAAATGAACGCAGAGCCGTTTAGAATGTTTCATTGTAAAAATCGGATGTATTTTTCATTCTGTCCACTATAGTTCAGTAACTTTCAAAAGGAGTTGCTTATGAAATTTTGAATATTTTTTTGTCAAGTTATCTTAATGATGGTCAAAAAATATTTTAATTTATTGTTTTTCCACCACGAACACCATCGGAGAACTGTTTAGAATATTTCATAGAAATCGAAAACAGTTTCCATACTGTCCCTTAAAGTTCATTAAAATGAGCTGTTTATTTCATTGACTAGACATTTCTTTCTCATGGCGTCGTAAACAATATCCTAAATAAATTTCTTGGATCTTTTATGTCTCGGTAATAAAACTCTAAATCCACCCCCCACCCCCCCTAACCAGCCGAGCCCCACCTGGCTGCATTTCTCACATCTCTGGTCATCTACAGATACCAGTACCTGATCCGTATCTTTAACACAAGCCCCCATTCGCCTCCGTCTTTAAAAACTCTCCTGCGTCTCTCATCTTGAAAAAAATAGTTACCTCCCTTACCTCCGACATCGCCTACCCTCCATCTCATTTGGCTCTAAGCATGAGATAGTAGCCCGGGGCTACAAAACCATAAACCGCCCTGGAACATCCAGTGAGGACGCCTTTATTACTCCAAATCATCTCCTCTCCCTAGAACGGACCGGGAGATGTAGCAGGTTGGGAGAGTATGAGGGATAAAAAAAAAAACGAACTTTTGGAGGGGTGTTATCATTTAGGAGAAAGAAAGAAGGAAAAAGGTTCCACGTGTTCCCCAATTATGATTTTTAGAAATGCGATTCTTCGAATTATCAATTGGGTCATGTGGGAGCTCTGGAGAACGTGAGCCCCGGTTGGCCTGTAGCCATTTTAACCTAACGACGACAACTGTGAACTGGTGGAAGGTTGATTTGCTGGTAAACAAGGAAAGGGGTGAGATGAATTGTCTACAATATAATAGGAAATTCATTCAAGGTGATATAATAGGAAATTCATTCAAGGTGATATAATAGGAAATTCATTCAAGGTGATATAATAGGAAATTCATTCAAAGGTGTGTAAAGCATCAATGAATTAGAATAAAACGTCATGTTGGTGTCCAAAAGCCATATAGCCATTGCGAGAGAGAGAGAGAGAGAGAGAGAGAGAGAGAGAGAGAGAGAGAGAGCTATTGAGTTTTTTTTTCTCGAGACCTTGATTTTTTTTTTGGGGGGGGGGAGGAGGGGGCTTAGCGATGTTCCAAAAGAGGTGCCGAAATTACAGCAAACCCTTACCGTATAACCATTTTAGTTGACTAGGACCTTATAATTCTGTACTGTAGAAATTTACTATCGTAGGAATAAGAAAATGTCAAATGTCTTGTAAATGAAAAAAAAAATGAAATTTTGTCATTGTTATAAATAATGATGTGTTGTGTTCATTATTTAGTGAGTGTCTCATAAACTTCATGGACAATCGTCCAGTTTCTACAGAAAGAAAAAAAAATATTTAAGATTCAATTGGCAACACAAACAAATTATGTCTTAAACCTGTTCTTTCGATTTATCCGAAGGCATAAAACTTTATTTATCAAGCAAGAAGTACACAGGGTTTTTTTTAGGATATCCGAAGTACATTAAAGTTTAATGGAAGAGTCACGTAAATGCTTTTGAAAACGCTTGGCATGGCAAATCTCACATCGAGGTATTCACTCTTCGCCTCCGGCATTCGAACATTAAGTTGTGTATTCTGTGGCGAGATTGAATAGGCCTAAGGAGAATCAACCTTTGCCTTTCTAAAAGGGGGAGGAAATGTGTGATCTACCCTTTCCTCTTTTAGCGTCTCTTTATTTTGTTTTTTTACATTTTGTCTTGTTTATTTGTGAGGTTATGACTCCCAAGACAGTTGTCTGCTATATTCCCCTATCATTTCAGATTATTAAGCGTCGAAAAAAAAAAATTATTTTGAGGTAATTTTGCTATTTACATGTTCACAATAGACTGAAAATCAGAGTGAATGCTTTTCACATAGAATTCGTTCAGGTAAGAAGACATAAGGATAGAATTAGTTTTTAACCTGCTTTGCATAAAAAAAAAAAAAAAAAAAAAACATCTAATTAGGTTCTAGAACAACTATCACACAAGGAGACGATGCCAAATTTCTAAGTCACTCAAGTTAGGACTCTTCTTGCTTAACGCCCCACCTCAAAAGATATGGAATATGAAGTAAATGCCCCATTAATGTGTAACGTTATGTTCTTAATACCTACTTGAAGTCTCACTTGAAAATCTAACCCTCTTGAAGTTTGGAGTGAATTATGTAATTTTTTATATACAAAATGTTGTTAATATAACCTGTTATAAAATAGAATATATGATATAAGAGTAATGCGTTGCACGTAATTGTATTATTATTATTGTTGTTGTTGTGAGAATTGATTATGATATTTGATATTTATCAAAGGATGGTTAGCAAACATGTTACAAACATATAACATATTTGATGTTATGGGAATAATGCATTACACATTATTTTTTTTTTTTTTTTTTTTTTTTTTTTTTTTTTTTTTTTTTTTTTTTAAGGGGCACAATTACGAGATGAAAGATATAATTTGATGCGGATGAAATTAAGGTGGGAATAGATTATAAATAGGAAGGTGAATCTGGATAATAAATGCCCACTAGAAAATGCAATGCGTTGTGTGAATGCAAAGGAGTGAGGAAAGTCACATGGCGCGAAAATCAGATATTTTTATCATTATTTAGAGTACCTTATTGCATGATAAATAACAAAGACACTACAGACGTCATTTCACAACTAAAATTAGAAGCATCCCACCCCGATTGTTGCCACGCTATGAGAGAGAGAGAGAGAGAGAGAGAGAGAGAGAGAGAGAGAGAGAGAGAGAGAGAGAGAGAGAGGGGGGATTATTAGGGTTATTACTACTCGATTTTTTCTAATTGCAAATCAAATTCTTGGTATTGCTTCCGAGTCTTTTCTTTTCCAAGTTTCTTCGGTTTTTCGTAGGATTTAATTTTTCTTTTTGTGGCCTTAGAATAGCACTAAATTCTATAATGCTAAGGTTAGTGCTAATTTTGGTGTTTTCAATGACAATTTTAAACTTTGATTATCATCATCTTTTTTTAGGGGTACATATGTTGTTATTATTTTTACAATTATTAAGCTAGCTAGCTAGCTAACTAGACTACAGCCCTATTTGAGAAAGCATGATGCTTTAAGTCCAAGGGCTGCAACAGAGAAAAATTGCCCTTTGAGAAAAGGAAATAATGAAGTAGATCAAATAGTTTACCCTAAAGCAAGAGACCTCTTAACTCAGGATAGTGGTACTCTAGAGCATAAATTCTCCCAGGGAATTTTAAATTAATTTTCATTAGCATTCTATAAGTTGTTAGTCTTTCTTTTGACTCTTTAAACAGTCAATTTTATGTTATATTCCACTTTATTTGTTTATTCTTCAACAGTTTTCAGTATTTCTAGTCGATTTTCCCAGATCCGTAAGATTCAGTTTTGTGGTCTCAAAGCCAGACATTTCTGTAGGTCTTGTCTCAAAGCAAGACCTTTCAGTAGGTCTTGTCTCAGTGCAAGACCCTCCAGTAGGTCTTGTTTCAGAACAAGACCTTCCAGTGGCTTAAAAAAAGACCTTCCAGTAGGTCATGTCTCAGAGCAAGACCTTCCTGCAATTCTTGTCTCAGAGCAAGACCTTCCAGTGGTTTAAAACAAGATCTTCCTGTAGGTCTTGTCTCAAAACAAGACCTTCCTGCAGGCCTTGTCTCAGAGCAAGACCTTCCTGCAGGCTTTGTCTCAGAGCAAGACCTTCCAGTATCTTAAAACAAGACCTTCCAGTAGGTCTTGCCTCAGAACAAGACCTTCCAGTATCTTAAAACAAGACCTTCCAGTAGGTCTTGCCTCAGAACAAGACCTTCCAGTGGCTTAAAAAACTTCCTGCAGGCCTTGTCTTAGAGCAACAATTTCCAGTAGGTCTTGTCTCAAAGCAAGACCTTCCAGTGGCTTAAAACAAGACCTTCCTGCAGGCCTTGTCTCAGAGCAAGACCTTCCAGTGGCTTAAAACAAGAACTTCCAGTAGGTCTTGTTTCAGAGCAAGATCTTCCTGTAGGTTTTGGCTCAGAACAAGACCTTCCAGTAGGTCTTGGCTCAGAGCAAGCCCTTCCAGTAGGTCTTGGCTCAGAGCAAGCCCTTCCAGTAGGTCTTGGCTCAGAGCAAGCCCTTCCAGTAGGTCTTCGCTGAGAATGTGTAGTAACGGATTCCAGACTGGTATGTTCTGTTCCCGTCAGCTGCATTCTTCTTACGGCAGATCTCAGCTCAGACCTATTAAGTTCGTGCAAGAAACTTGTCAGTTTAATGACCTTTGGAAAAAATAACCCTCTCTCTCTCTCTCTCTCTCTCTCTCTCTCTCTCTCTCTGAAGTGTAATTAACCTGCTATAAATTAGTCAGAAGCGTATTTTTTATAATTACAACCAGGCTTATGTAATGGATTATTGGAACTTGTGTGTGAAGCCGTTATTACTCTTAAAATTGTATCTGGGAGTACTCATTAACTGTGATTACTTTTTTCTTCCTTTCGTGTTAGTTATTATTGTTATTCTATTATTAGATAGGTATACCGACGCTACAAACGTGACAACTAATTCTCTCTCTCTCTCTCTCTCTCTCTCTCTCTCGTGTAAAAACGTAAAAGATTTAAACTGTTTTTGTGTTTTCGTGCAGTGATTATGTTTAGGTAACCAGACGTGATCAAGATAGGAGTTCCACTCTTCTATTTGAATACTGTTCATTTCAGTTGTATTAATACATGCTCTTGTTGCTTCCATGGTAAATTTGTGTTATAGCCAAGATATGGAAGGTAAACAGACTTGATTGGAGTTAGTACTTTATTAATAACATCGACGATGTTACTCACAAGACGAAAGTACTAACTCAGTCTTTTCACTTTTCCTTTCGTGGCTATATCACATATATGTAGGCCTATGTATGCAAGTAAACACAAACTTTTCATAATCATAATAATTATGATAGCTTAGATATATTGTTTTTAAAGAAATATTGAACAATATTAATATTTTCGTTATAAAACAAGATATAAACTTTTAGAATCATTGTTTTTATATATCGTTTAAATATAAGATGAATTAGAAATATCAAGCAAGTCACATACGAATGTAATCTAATGTCTAAAACCTATTACAGTATTTTTTAGTATATTATATTGTAGAAGGACACCCCAGAATCAAGTCATTGTTCTCTAGTCTTGGGTAGTGCCATAGCCTCTGTACCATGGTCTTCCACTGTCTTGGGTTAGAGTTCTCTTGCTTGAGGGTACACTCGGGCACACTATTCTATCTTATTCCTCTTCCTCTTGTTTTTATAGTTTATATTTATATTTAAATGTTACTGCTCTTGAAATATTGGATTTTTCCTTATTTCCTTTCCTCACCGGGCTATTTTCTTGTTGGAGCCTCTGGGCTTATAGCATCCTGCTTTTCCGACTAGGGTTGTAGCTTAGCAAGTAATAATAATAATAATAATAATAAAAATAATAGTTGGGCGAATGCGATGCGAGCAAGCATATGTCTAGTTTTTGGTTTATGGTAAAGACAATTTCTTCCCAGGGAGTGACAGAAAGTCAACCGAAAACAAGAATGTGTTAATTTTTACGAAAAAAAAGCATCACCTGTAAAACAAACACACTGCTACGACAGTAGTTGTCAAGTCTGTCGTGGCTGGCTACCCGACCAAGGTTTCTTTTTTATCTTTGCTTTTTTATAGATTTAATTTATTTTTTACCAACTCGGATAACTATGTTCCTAGAGCAGTGCGTTGAGGCATTTCTACTGAGCAACGAAGACTGACATGGGAACCAAGAAAAAAATGACTGAATGAAATTTATGCATATAATAGATCCCAAGAAAAAATTTTTTTTATTGTTCGAGATGGTATGCATTTACGTTATCTGAAGGAAACGAGGATATTTGTACTTGAGTCGTGACTTATTTTTTGAATTTGGACTCTCTCTCTCTCTCTCTCTCTCTCTCTCTCTCTCTCTCTCTCTCTTCATGTGACCATAGAATTCTGAGATAATTGTTATCATTCATATAGATATAAAGGATAAAAGTACAATGTTTTTTGCAATGTGGCATTACCTATATGTACTTATTAGCCAGGGCTATAAAACTTTATATCAATATTTCTGGGCCAAATTTTGATCAGAGCATTATCCGATTATAAAGCAGACCATTGTCCCGACTTGAACAACTCGCCTTGTCAGTTCCTTTCAACCTTCGAAGGTTACCCAGCCAGATCGTGGCCGTGGGCAGGTACGATCTCGAATAGATTTGGGGTTAGCGACATTTTACCTGACTGTTGACATAGGCCTACGGTAGACCATTTTAATCCGGGAAGGCAAACAGACTTTGCTGCTATTAAAAGACCTTTAGCACCTCTTGATATTTCAAATACCCACCCACCTGCCCACAGGTAGGGATTAAAGAGATCGCATACCGATAGAAGAGAGAGAGAGAGAGAGAGAGAGAGAGAGAGAGAGAGAGAGTGAGACATATTCTCGTATACTTTTAAGTAATTATCATTAAGTTCAATGCAGTCATGGACTTGCGTTGTGGTTCTACTCGCTCGCAATTCTTCGTACAGATTTGCGTTGTTTTCATACATTATTTAATTTAAGTTGTTTTTCTCATTTATGGGATTTGTTATCACTCATTATATTATGGTTTTGAATTTTATTTGTCTTTAGTATATTCATGATATTAATCCTTGTAGAAACTTATAAAGACCTTTTAATTGGTTTTCTCTCTCTCTCTCTCTCTCTCTCTCTCTCTCTCTCTCTCTCTCTCTCAGGACATTGGGTCGTGATATATTAGTTTTGGTCTATTGCTCTCTTTAAAAAGAACTACCAAAATTCGTACCCTTAGTGTTCAAGTTGAAACTTCAAAAGAACATAATCCTCCGCTCAGTCATTGTCCTTTGTGTGGTTTCCTTCATATATATATATATATATATATATGTATATATATGTGTATATATATATATATATATATAGTCACATTTAATTGTAATTTATATTTTTTCATATAAGCCACAATTACCTCTTAATATCGAATTCAGTCTGCTTCGGGATCATAGACTCCAAGGAGAATTAATTTTATGATGGCTGCTTCTGATTGTCCAAGGTTTCGAACCCTAACCTAGCCGAAACTGAGGTTACAGTCGACTCATTTTCCTTGTGGTTACTAGGTTTCAAATACTAAGCTACTGTATCTTAGTAATACTTATAACTTAAGATAAGGGGTGGGTTGCATGGTGAGGTTATTTGGGTCCCGTGCTTGACAGCAAGTCGGAGCTTGGAGTTTATTGTCCTAGACTAGGTTAGTTTCATATATAAATATATCGATAATCATTGCGTTTTAATGTGTGTGTGAGAGAGAGAGAGAGAGAGAGAGAGAGTGCTGAAGGTTGTAGGAACTTAATCCTTCAGACACGAAAAGGCAGGTGCATGTTCCCGACCACGTCTCAGAGTACAGATGCATCCAAAGAGGATCTTGTGCACTAACAGGCCTCTGTGGACCTGAACGAATTATTATTATTGTTATTTAAGTAAAGAGGGAAATCTGTCCATTACGGAAAATGAAGAACTATGGATGTATTATAGCCACGAAAGGAAAAGTGAAAAGACATACATATTTTACGCACATCACTTGTCAGCAGGAATGAATTTCCACACACACACATATTTATATTCATTTATATATATATATTAATAGAGAAAGATGAGCATGTGCTTAGTTTTGTCTGTCGTTTTTTTTAAATTATTAATCTTATATTTTTTTCCTGTATTGAAGATCGCTTTCTCATATACAGTAGTTACCCCAATTCAAATTACACCGAAGGAAGAACACTAGTTGGTAATTGCTACTGAATGCAATATTCGGTTTAATTTTGATTCTCTCTCTCTCTCTCTCTCTCTCTCTCTGCGTGCATTACGTTACTCTTGGCTTCGGTAGCTATCGTTTTTAGATTCTTACAATATGAAGATTTGTGTTACAATGTTTGCATGATTTGTTAATTTGCTACAAATTTCCGTTGAAATATACATCATATTTTGTAAGATTTTTCATTTTAACACTGATTATCAGTTGCCATTTTCAATCTGAGCTATAAATGCAACTCATGAGATCTTGAGTCTGTTCCCAGACTGTCAAGAGGTAAGATGCATTGAACTGAAAATTGCCTGGACGACTTTGGTGACAGCACCCAACAAAAAAAAAAAAAAGGTGGGGGAGGGGTTGTGAGGGTCAAAAGGGAGAAAGGGGGAGGGGAGGGAGTAGGAAGGTCAGGTCTGTAAAACTTGTGTAATGTGCTGTCTGGCTTGTGGTGAAATTCCTAGAAAAACAATATTAAAAAACGACACTGCGACAGACTGTTGCTTTGAGCCTCTCTCTCTCTCTCTCTCTCTCTCTCTCTCTCTCTCTCTCATTAGTATTTTGGTATTTATCATTGTTATAGATACAGCAAAAATGGGAAAACTCAAATTTTGTCGCCGACCAGCCGTAGAGCAATTGCGATCGAGACAGGCATATGTTGCAGATGTGCTTGGCAACTGTCTCCTTTTGACTTACCTATTTGCATAATGTCAATCCAGCGCTAATGTTCTTGGAATTTGCTGGTCATATTTTCGTTCTTGTTTGAATATGTTCTCGGATTTTTTTTTTTCTTTTTCAAGTTCGTGGGTATTGGAAACTAAAAACACTGTTGCTGTTATGCTCATGCATTATCATTTTTGTCGTCTTCTAGTGATAATACAGTATACATACATACACACATATATATATATGTATATATATATGTATATATATATATGTATATATATATATATATATATATATATATTCATTAGATTATGATACCTTAGCTTGCCTGGTAAACAACCGGAATTTTAGATTACACGCAAGAAATAAAAGTATATAGTCATAAAAGATCTTGGTGAACCTTGGAACTGGAAAGATCGAAAGTGTTTTCCCTCCCTCGGCTGACCTGGTAAATAGTTTCCCAGAAGAATGCACTGAGATAGGCCATCTCCGAAAAGGAAAGCTGTACTACTTAGTAGAAACGAGTGATCGCAAAAGATAATAGTTCCCTTTTGTCCTTCTGCCCCTTATCAGGTTTTGTCAATCTTGAGAGAGAGAGAGAGAGAGAGAGAGAGAGAGAGAGAGAGAGATGGACTTTAGGAATCAGAGACTTTTTCCAGGGCATTTTCGACCCATAAAGATTTCAGTTTATATTATTTGACTTTATATGGTTTGCGAGGTGAAAATTCATTTACAATTTTTAGTGTTATTTTGTTGATATGTGAATATCCAATTAAGTCAATTGAATCTTAGTCTAATACCGTTTAAAGCAAGCTATACCATATTCACTCTACTATAATTTTCACTATTTGTGTGTGTGGGTGTTTTTTTTTTTTTCTTTTAGAAAGGAACAATTGGTTCTTCTAAGGAATTAACACACACATACTGACATTCCTCTTGGGTCAGTAAAATATATGAAAACGTATTGATTAAATAAATCAATCTCAGTGAGTTTGTCTCTCTTTCCAGTGAACTTGAACACAAAATTTCAATAACTTATCATATTTGATGGATATGGACAAGGAGTAAGTACGAGAGTGTGACCATGAAAAAATAAATGTTTATATATACATATGATATCACTTAGGTTTCAAGACATTACTAATCTGTTCGCGTTAGAGAACAATTAATTTTGTGAAATAGAAATACGACAAAATTTTTAACAACTGAAGGATTAATCGTCAGAGAGATGACTCCCACACATTATTATTATTGTTATTACTAGCTAATCTATAACATTAGTTGGAAAAACAGGATGCCATAAGTCCAAGGGCTCTAACAGGGAAAAATACCCCAGTGAGGAAAAGGAATAAGGAAATAAATAAACTACAAGAGAAGTAATAAACAATTAAAATAAAACCATCCAAGAAAAGTGCCATCAAAATAAATCTTCCATATATAAACTATAAAGAGACATATGTCACCCTGTTCAACATTTAAACATTCGCTGAAAGTTAGAACTTTATTATGGTGAGGACAATCGATTATCACTGTGACAATGTCGATATGTCCTCCAGCAACCTGAGAAGATGATGATGACCGTCCTACAGCCGGCGTAATGTCGTGCAGCATTCGTGTGTACGGCCCCCGGCAGTATGTATCTGTGATCTGTACCTGCCGCGACTGCGGCGAAGGAAGACCCTGCAAGCGTAAGGACACCATCTCCAGCGCCCCCCACT
>NC_090752.1:69111125-69121125 GCF_036898095.1 Palaemon carinicauda | reverse complement strand
TTGAAATAAGAATCGATTTCACTTCCATTTTGAAATTAATAAAAAGTCAAAGTAAAGAAAAACTTATGCACAAAGAAATAGATAGCATATCTTTCTTTAAAAATGTATTCCTAATCTACCCGACAAATATATTTTTATTCATTTTGGGCGTAGATATGAGATTGAGCGTAAGTATGTTTAATGGTCGCCAGTGAATTACAGAGCAAGGGACAGTGACAGTGCCCTAGAGACTGACCGAATACGTATGGTGAGCGCCCAAGCCCCCCTCTCCACCCAAGCTAGGACTAGGGAGTGCCAGGCAATGGCTGCTGATGATTCAGCAGGTAGACCTATAGGCTCCCCCAAAACTCCCCATCCTTAGCTCACAATGATGGTGAGGTTGCAGACACAAGAAACTATCGAGCTTAAATGGGAATGGAACTCCAGTCTAATATATTGCCTGGTAGGGACGTTTCCTATAAATCAACGATCGTGTATAACGGGGATTAGGTACAGAGATTACAGCTGCGATCGATTGGGTAAGTTTGAATATTATAATCACGAAGATTTATTGTAAATGCAGTTTCGAGTAGGGGGTTGACTGTGATCAATTGTAAGTAGGGATTGAATACAGCCGGATGTATAAAATTGATTACAAAGATGGGAATGGTACAATTACGAAATTGTTACAGCGGACTTAACAAAAGATCGACTATAAGGAAAGATTGTTTGTAGATGAATATGCAAAGGCTAATTATAAGTAAGGGGTGGCTATAGATAGATCATAATGGAAGAAGGCTCTAATTAAAGGTTATGATTAATATCGATGATAAGAGAGGTTGTGTATGGAGGAATCGGGAGTGTTGCCACTGAGGTATTGATGAGGGAGGAGAATGAATGGGGAATGCCTTGGGGAGGGGTCCTCGAGCTGACATTGCACTACTCGTAAAACATGAGGTCAGGGCAAAAGGTCAGCTCTTTAATTTATAAGTTTTAGATCGTTTCGAAACGTTCTCCTTTTAAGGTCTACTCGTTTTCATCTATGTCTTTAGTTTTGCAATTATTTATGACGCGGATATTTTTTATTTGAGTATTAAGTGTATTTGTTTATTTATTTGTATCAATTGAGTATATTTTGGTTTTATTTATTTTTTTTTTGTTTTTGTTTTACGCTGTTAAATAATTGATTGCATAATTATGTCTTGTACATATTTTAATTAGGTAATGGTTAATGTTTATCATAATATTTTAACCATTTTTGATGTATAAAGAAAATAATTTCACGCTATCTTTACCATATTCAAAGCTCTTTTTAACATCCATTAAAAATATATTGGCAAAAAAAAAAAAAAAAAAACCTGGGATGAAGATAGATCTACCATCTTCAGAAATCTATTGATACACTCAACAATTGGCGGAAATTTGAATAGACCGGAACTACGCGCCATAACACGGTGTTGTTTCATTGTTGTTATAGCATGATGGCGTGCTTATCCGTGAAGACGTTGCATCGTAATTCCAGGATTTATTTTAGACTTTTACTGAAACGTTGTACGGCTAGCAATGAACAAGTAATGGTATCCAAGAGTATTGTTGTTACACTGTCAATAATAAAATTTTGTAATTTTGAAAGTACCCGGAAAAAGCAGTATATACATGATTTTTTGTTTTTTCATATATTGAGAATTACAGATAATAGGCATTTTGAATAATAGAATGGGACCCTATAGATGGCAAAGGAAGCAAGGGAAGGAAGAGAAAACGATGCATTGACGAACTAAGAAAATTTGCGGGTATACTGGGATAGAAAGATCATAAACCGATGGAAGTGGAAGGACATGTTTGCGACCCTTTTCCTGCAGTGGATTAGTTACGGTTGATGATGATGATTTTGGCAACTTATTCTTTCTGTATGTATTAGATTTTGGTCCCTTGTATGTGTGGGTTATGTTGTTATTTGTAGTTAGAGTATTCTAGATACGAATTTCCGATATGCTACTTAATACCAGCACCGCTCTCTCTCTCTCTCTCTCTCTCTCTCTCTCTCTCTCTCTCTCTCTCGGTAGGTATTATTATCATTTTTACACTTCCTCAGGTAATTAATGAAGTAGATAAACTACGTAAAATCTTTTGTGTAAAGAATATTTTCTTTTAAAAAGTTATCGTAAAATATGTTTATGTTGATGCTTCTAGATATTAAGGAAGTTAAATCGAATTTCTTAGCGTATTCATTTTCGTATACAAAGTTTTAAACATAAAAATGGCAGGAAGTTGGGCCTAAACATTATTTTCATGCATTCGGGCCATTAAGCTTTTAATCAAATCGTTATCAAGCACTCTCAAGCTTTCGAAATGTTCATCATGGAACTGAAATCGAATTTAATCCGTAAGGATGTTTGCATGTCTATATTTGAATATAAATAGTTTTACATTTCATGGCAAAAAATAAATGAAAAAATTTCTTAAACGTATAGTGTTTCAATTAGGCCTTGTTATTGTTAATTATGCAGTTGTTATTGTTAATCGTGCGATTGTTATTGTTACCATTGACACGTTGTATATAGGATAGTCTTACGGCATCCTGTGAAATTTGAAATTGTTCACATCAGGGAATTTTTCAAAGCATTGGTAGTGCGTCTTTCTCAAAACCATTTTTTTCCTCAATAAATTTTCCAGCGTATGAGAAGCTCTCATGAGATTTTTTAGTCAAATTTACTCTCTAACTGTTTAGTAAATACCAATGAGAAGATATTAGATGAGCAGAAAGAAAAATCACACGCTTCGATGCCTTCCTTGTTTTTTTTTTTTTTTTTTTTTTTTTTTTTTTTTTTTTTTTTGTGGGGGGGGGGGAGTTGTAGTTGTACAACCCGAAGAATTCAGTCCAAATTATGATGTCACCACGAATAGATGACTTGTGCTTATGGCGGTAGGATGATTTTTTCCTTCGATTTTAATTTTTCTGTTATATTTTTTTCCGCATGTTTCCTTGCATGCTTGACTAGTTTAGCATTTCGCCCGAGGCTGGCGAAGATGAGTTTCACACTACGAGAAGCTTGTTTTTGCCATCTCATGTCTAGGTAAATGACAGAAAATTCGATCGTATTTTGTTTCAGCGTTCTTTTTGCCTATTGACTTTTCCCTTGGGTACCTGTGCTTTGCTTTCATACAGATTTGATGTGGTGGCATTTGCAGTTTGTTGTTGATGTTTTGTTAGTCATACGCGCTTTATTTACTCGTGAAATACTCGTATTTAATGTATTAGGTACGCAGTGTTTATTGTTTACTGTTGATAAATGACTGCTGTTGTGCGCTTATCGTTTAACATATTTACCGTAACTTACAACAAACAAACAAACACACACATATGTGTATATATATATATACTGTTATACATATGTGTGTATATATATACATATACATATATATATGTATGTATGTATGTGTGTGTGTGTGTGTGTGCGCGCGCGCGCGTGTAAAATGAAATTATAATTGTTTTTTAGTAGGTAGTAGGTTGGCCAAGGCACCAGGCACTTCCCCCCCCCCCCCCTCCCCCGTTGAGGGTACTACCGCTCGAGAGTGATTGGTGTCATTTGACTTTATAATTTTATTTTATAACTTGTCATAAATATGTATTATTCTATAACAACTAACCTTGCAATTGCAGCTGTGTAATTTTTAACTGATTTCAATTTCAGTATTTAGCAAGAGCGTTATGCTGATCACTAGTCTGACTGATAACACCTTACCTATTCTTTGATCCGAGTTTGTCTTCATATCCATATCTGCCCACCTACGCATTGAATTCTTGTTGTTATTGAAATTATTAAAATCATTATTATTATCACCTCATTAAAACTTATTATCACTAGAATTATTAAAATTATTATAATAATGATATGAATTTTAATATTAATATTACTAATTTTAAAAATAACAATTTTAATTATTTCCATAATAATAATAATAATAATAATAATAATAATAATAATAATAATAATAGTAATTTTGAAATATTTTTTATATCATTAATGATATTATAAAAATTATTCTCAAGTAGAATAAATCGGCGGGAAGAAGAAAAACTTCCAAACCAAGCTTTTCCACTACCACATTCGAACCCTGTCGTAAGACTCGGAATTAAACGGCTGGTGTGATAGTTGTTATCATACTTTGATGGGATTGACACCAGAAGAATGGTTAGTGGCTTTCGAATTTATATTGAGATTAAGAAGGATTTGGCAATTAGTTTATTGAAGAAATAACTCTCTCTCTCTCTCTCTCTCTCTCTCTCTCTCTCTCTCTCTCTCTCTCTCTCAGAGCCGAGAGAGAGAGATATGCCGTGGATGTCAGGGGTTAGGGTAGGAGGACTTTGCGGCTTGTGAAAGCATTGTTAAACAAGGAAGAGCTACCAAGTAGCTATAACTCACTCCGTTCACCCTACATCCCCCTTTTCTGCCGAAGAACAATGCTTCTCTTCAAGATCTCTTTTGGCAGACGAATGCTACTTCATACCAATACTACATGTCAAGGTCAGACATCTTTGATTTAACAAAACAAATACACAAGATATTTCCTTCTTTCTTTTTATGACTATTACGTATCTCGTGTTCCAGTGACTTGTATGGTATTGCTGGGGACCTTCATAAATCATTAATTCTTTCTGTGTTTGTCTGTAGGAGGTTGGATTGATACTCTTCATGGTTTCACAATTGTGTAGCTGGATGATTTTACTGGTGCTTGGAGCCATAACGAAGGGTCGCTCGCGTTATTTGCAATAGAATCTAATTTTAGATCCACCGGAATATTGTAAGCATTACGTTTTACAGAAATTCCTTTGCCTACACAGACACTGAATAGTCTGGCCTATTTTTTCACACATTCTCCTATTTCCACATACACCTGGCAACACTAAAATAACCGAAAAATTCTTCTACATTCAAGGGGTTAACTCCTGCACTGTAATTGATCAGTGGCTACTTTTCCCTTGGTAAGGGTAAAAGAAACTTTAGCTATGGTAAAGGACACTTCAAACTCAAACCATTGTAGTCTTGGGTAGTGCCATGGCCTCTGTACCATGGTCATCTTCTGTCTTGGGTTAGAGTTTTCTAACTTGAGGCACATTGTTCTATTTGTTTCCTTTCCTAATTAGATTATCTTCCCTGTTGGAGCTCTTTGGGCTTATAGCATCCTGCTTTTCCATCTAGAATTATAGCTTAACTAATAATAATAATAATAATAATAATAATAGTAATAATAATAATAATATATTACGAAAGCTCTTCGAAACTGAAAAATAAGTTTTGAAATTCCATTACCATGACGGGTCGGTTTGCAAGTCTACATACATATATTTCAACGATGAAAATACTTAAACTCCTTGAGTAGACGAAAAAATAAAATCTTGATTGTATAAGATGTTATAAAACTTTTGTTTTAGTTTCACTTTTCATTTTTCCTGATTTTTTCTTTATTGTTTTTAGTTCTCCTCTATCATTTTCCATTGGTTCTTTTCCACCCCATCCACATAATTAGAAACCATCAGTGAAATAGGGTGGTATATAAATCAAATTACTTCTAGGAAAGGTAAATAGAATACTGATGTGCTAGCGTCAGTGATGTTAGCATTTACCTTTCCTTTGAAAGCTATGTACCCGTTTGTAAATATGTAGGAGTAAAGCAGAATTATGATATTTCTTACGCTTCATTTATATTTTCAACGACCGATATTCTTGTCCTTATAATAAGGACGTGGGTAGAACGTCAATACCTTCAACAATAGTAAATAGATCTCTCTCTCTCTCTCTCTCTCTCTCTCTCTCTCTCTCTCTGTTTGGAAAGTCAGCTAAAATTCATTTGTTAAGGTGCTCCAGGCTACTGGTGTCGGGGCAAGAAGAGGCAGGCGCAATATTGATGTACAGGTCGTCATCCTCATAACAGAAAGTTAAGCCTAGTAGCAGATATTTCAATTACATAGACTTTGGGCTTTCTACAGGGCGTTTATGATGTACCCTTCTGTTTCGCCTGGTTTGTCGTTCACCATGTCTTTCTTTTCCCTTGCAGGTTTTCAGTGGTTATAGAATGGATTTTTTTCTTATTTGAGGGATAGTAAATCTTATGTTTATTATTGGAGAAGGAAATTACATAATTGGAGGCTTACAATATTTTGTAAATGCCTGAAGAGAAGTACAGTAATTTACATTGGTAAAATTTAGAATTCATATATTTATTTGTAATAGACCACCCTTAGAATTATGAATATAATATTTTTGTTGTAGTTTTGTATACGTTATTTTCGGAATTTCGGTAAATTTCCGATACGATTTCTTTAACGTAACCTCCCAGAGGCTTAGTCAATAAAAGTAAAACATGGTAGTAGTAGTAGAAGTAGTAGTAGTAGTCAAGAGAATAGCGTAGTAGGTGAGAGACCGCATACGTAACCTAGCATAACCGAATAAGAGAGAGAGAGAGAGAGAGAGAGAGAGAGAGAGAGAGAGAGTAAAAAAAAAAAAAGAGGTAGTTATGTGATGTAGGGCGGAGGTCGCCGCAAGGCTTACACGCCAAGAGACGCGCGCCCGGGCGCTCACACGCAGACATATTCTCAGGAGGGTTCTTCCCTGGTTCTTGGTTCTACCTACCTGCGGCTGTTACCCAGGCTACGATCCCTAAAGCCTGAAAGATCTGGAGTACGTATGTTATTGTTTCTGATACTATAACGTATGTTATATATATATATATATGTGTGTGTGTGTGTGTATCAATATCTATACATATTAACCAACAACAAATACAGCCGTTCCTAGTCCACTGCAGGACAAATGTCTCAGACAAGTCCTTTTTCATGTTTGGGGTTTGGCCTGTTTTAGTCACCACGCTGGCCAGTGCAGATTAGTGATGATGGCAGATTTATAATAACTGGAAGCAAACCAACCTATTATGGGTGGCACCGATTTGTGCAACTTTGCTGATCTTGGCGATATACAAACCCTTTCACCATGTTAAGGTATTCCCACTCAAAAATAAGTTTATACAGTTTCAGAAATGCATGTTGTTGAACACGCTTAACTCTATCTTTCTATTCGGGGCCTGGGACAGACATGGGTATAATTGTTCGTCCTTAACATAAAGCTTGGGTAGTAGTTAGGCCGTTTGTTCTTATAAGTAATTTCCACAAATATATGGAGATGGTTTGGGCTTGCTCTTCGCACTCCCCAATGAAGATTAGTTTACCAAACTTTTTACTGGGCTCCACGAGGCATTAGAAGAGTAGGAAGACCCAGGCCTACATGACTGAGGACTATGAAGCGTGAAGTGGGAGATGAGTGCAGAAGTATTGATTTAAAAGCTCGAGATAGAGATGACTGGCAAAATCTAAGAGAGAGAAAGAGTGAGATTTAGGAACTCTCTAAATAAAGTAAATACTTAAATTTTATAATCGATCATAGCGAGAGTTTCCTATCATATGTATGCTTTAAATAAAATTGGATATCCGTTTATCTGGACATGTGCTGCTGCAAAATGTCTGTGAACAGAGAGAAAGAGAGAAAGAATCTGATGAAGTGTTCCGTAGAGAACATTAGCTTAAAGAAGTTTTTTTCACATTTTAGTTTTCCACAGCGTTGACCTCCTCATCCTATGTTGCATGTTCAGGGGCCGGGTTTTTAGTGCATAATAATTGATTGATTCATTCACTTAACTACCTCTACTACATCAAAGGTCAAAGGCGTTTTATTATTACAAAGTTACAGTGATGAAAATTAAGCTGTTTAGAAATATGTTATCCGTTGAATGATTTGTTCCGATAAGAGAAATGCCAGAAATTTGATTTCCCTCCATTGTCTGAGTGTGAAAAAAAGTGTACACGAACAGTCATTTGAAGAACTGTCTCCCCCTTGGTGAAGAGAAGTCAAGGATGCCAAAATGGAAATGTTTAGAAATCATTAATGTTTTTGGCATAGATATTTTGGGGTGGTGACATAAAGCTTACCTCTGCGGGTACATTTAGAAAACAGCTCTTCGTTGTAAGCAAATATTTCAATGTAGGGAGTATACAGTAAAGATGACTTCGCTCTTGTTATGATTAAAGTGAGAGTGAATCTCTCTCTCTCTCTCTCTCTCTCTCTCTCTCTCTCTCTCTCTCTCATTTTTGCTAGCAGGATATGCCCAAGTAAACGGATATCGCTATTATTGATTATGAAATAAAGTATTTACTTCATTAATAAAGAAATCATAAATCTCTCTCTCTCTCTCTCTCAAACATCAATTCTTTGGTTGCGAGAGACGAGGTTGATACCATTGCAGGAGGGAGGGAGAGAGAGAGAGAGAGAGAGAGAGAGAGAGGTTGATACCATTGCAGGAGAGAGAGAGAGAGAGAGAGAGAGAGAGTGAGAGAGAGAGAGAGAGAGAGAGAGAGGTTGATACCATTGCAGGAGAGAGAGAGAGAGAGAGAGAGAGAGAGAGAGAGAGATTGTTATGCTTTTAAACACTACGATAATATTCCCCTGTGAATTTTGTCCATATCCTTTTTCCTTTGAATCGACATTCATTAACATTCTTGAAATACGCGTTGCCGAGAATAAAACCATGTGTAAGAGAGAGAGAGAGGAAATTGTTGATCCCCCACCTCACAGTGGTATTCTTTCATGTCAGGAGCTCCAGAGCCGAGAAGTGACGTCATAGCAACGCTGTTGCCCCAACGAGAAGAGGCGGTTATGCATTGTTAAGGCTCACAACCAGAGAAGAATTACGTTGGGAATAACATCTCGTTTCATCACTTTTATGTCTGATTGAGGCATCGCTGTTGTCAAGGCTGAGAGTTATCTTGTTGGCATCTCTCTCTCTCTCTCTCTCTCTCTCTCTCTCTCTCTCTAGGTTGATGGTATTTCCTTTCTCCTTCCTTCTCTAACCCCATTCTCTCTCTCTCTCTCTCTCTCTCTCTCTCTCTCTCTCATTGTGTAGGTAATCGCATTTGTCGGCCCATGTTGGCATTTAATTGAAAATACCGAATTTATGAATTGATTATTTTCGTTAGCGAATTTTTTATCAAATAGAATTGGCCGCCATTATTTTCATAACATATTCTTGCTTATATTACGAGTAGTTGTTGTTAGTTGTTATTATTTTCTTCTTTGTCACATTCATTATATTCATCTAATTATTAATATTGTTAGTAGCTAAGCTACAGCCGTAATTGGAAAAGCAGAATGCTAATGCCCAAGGGCTCCAACAGGGGAAAAAGATAACCGAGTGAGGAAAGGAAATAAAGGAATAAATAAACTAAAAGAGAATTAATGAACTATTAAAATATCCTATTTTAAGAACAGTAACAACATTAAAATAGATCTTTCATAAATTATAAAGAGACATGTCAGCTTGTTCATGATAAAAACTTAATTATTATTCATACGAGCATCTTTTACTCGGCTAATTCTTAATAAAAAAAAAACAAGGTTTTTAACAATAACACACTTTGCTATTCCTACAATTGCCTTCCTGTCATATGGCTGATTAGGGTGAAAATCTATCAAAGGAAGTGATGTTCTATTCCACCGAGTCCTCGTAATGCGAGGCGGATTAAGCTCTGAAGCCACAAAAGAAAAGTTTCCTTTAGAAATTCTATATTCCTTTCTTTGGTTAAGTATGCACACACATACACACACATATATATATATATATATGTATGTGTGTGTATATATATATATATATATATATATAAACTAAATGGTTCCTAAAGACTGCAAGGGACGGATTAACGAGCTAAGAAAATTTGCGGGTATAGACTGTCATAGAAAGACCATGAACAGATGTAAGTGGAAAGACATGTCTGAGGCCTTTGTTCTTCAGTGAAATAACTAATTTATATATATATATATATATATATATGTATATATATATATATATGAGAGAGAGAGAGAGAGAGAGAGAGAGAGAGAGAGAGAGAGAGAGAGACCCCTAACTGATATTATCAGCAGCGTGACGATTACGTAGGACACACACTTAACCCCTGACTCCTGTTGACCGGAAC
>NC_090752.1:69105132-69110625 GCF_036898095.1 Palaemon carinicauda | reverse complement strand
TAATTTCACGCTATCTTTACCATATTCAAAGCTCTTTTTAACAGCCATTAAAAATATATTGGCAAAAAAAAAAAAAAAAAACCTTGGGATGAAGATAGATCTACCATCTTCGGAAATCTATTGATACACTCAACAATTGGCGGAAATTTGAATAGACCGGAACTGCGCGCCATAACACGATGTTGTTTCATTGTTGTTATAGCATGATGGCGTGCTTATCCGTGAAGACGTTGCATCGTAATTCCAGGATTTATTTTAGACTTTTACTGAAACGTTGTACGGCTAGCAATGAACAAGTAATGGTATCCAAGAGTAATGTTGTTACACTGTCAATAATAAAATTTTGTAATTTTGAAAGTACCCGGAAAAAGCAGTATATACATGATTTTTGTTTTTTCATATATTGAGAATTACAGATAATAGGCATTTTGAATAATAGAATGGGACCCTATAGATGGCAAAGGAAGCAAGGGAAGGAAGAGAAAACGATGGATTGACGAACTAAGAAAATTTGCGGGTATACTGGGATAGATAGATCATAAACCGATGGAAGTGGAAGGACATGTTTGCGACCCTTTTCCTGCAGTGGATTAGTTACGGCTGATGATGATGATTTTGGCAACTTATTCCTTCTGTATGTATTAGATTTTGTTCCCTTGTATGTGTGGGTTATGTTGTTATTTGTAGTTAGAGTATTCTAGATACGAATTCCGATATGCTACTTAATACCAGCACCGCTCTCTCTCTCTCTCTCTCTCTCTCTCTCTCTCTCTCTGGGTAGGTATTATTATTATTTTTACACTACCTCAGGTAATTGATGAAGTAGATAAACTACGTAAAATCTTTTGTGTAAAGAATATTTTCTTTTAAAAAGTTATCGTAAAATATGTTTATGTTGATGCTTCTAGATATTAAGGAAGTTAAATCGAATTTCTTAGCGTATTCATTTTCGTATACAAGGTTTTAAACATAAAAATGGCAGGAAGTTGGGCCTAAACATTATTTTCATGCATTCGGGCCATTAAGCTTTTAATCAAATCGTTATCAACCATTCTAAAGCTTTCGAAATGTTCATCATGGAACTGAAATCGAATTTAATCCGTAAGGATGTTTGCATGTCTATATTTGAATATGAATAGTTTTACATTTCATGGCAAAAAATAAATGAAAAAATTTCTTAAATGTAGAGTGTTTCAATTAGGCCTTGTTATTGTTAATTATGCAGTTGTTATTGTTAATCGTGCGATTGTTATTGTTACCGTTGACACGTTGTATATAGGATAGTCTTACGGCATCCTGTGAAATTTGAAATTGTTCACATCAGGGAATTTTTCAAAGCATTGGTAGTGCGTCTTTCTCAAAACCATTTTTTTCCTCAATAAATTTTCCAGCGTATGAGAAGCTCTCAGGAGATTTTAGTCAAATTTACCCCCTAACTGTTTAGTAAATACCAATGAGAAGATATTAGATGAGCAGAAAGAAAAATCACACGCTTCGATGCCTTCCTGTTTTTTTTTTTGGGGGGGGGGGGGGACTTTAGTTGTACAACCCGAAGAATTCAGTCCAAATTATGATGTCACCTCGAATAGATGACTTTTGCTTATGGCGGTAGGATGAATTTTTCCTTCGATTTTAATTTTTCTGTTATATTTTTTCCGCATGTTTCCTTGCATGCTTGACTAGTTTAGCATTTCGCCAGAGGCTGCCGAAGATGAGTTTCACACCACGAGAAGCTGATCTTCGCCATCTCATGTCGAGGTAAACGACAGAAAATTCGATCATATTTTGTTCTAGCGTTCTTTTTGGCCCTTGACTTTTCCCTTGGGTACCTGTGCTTTGCTTTCATGCAGATTTGATGTGGTGGCATTTGCAGTTTGTTGTTGTTTTGTTTACACATACGCGCCTTATTTACTCGTGAAATACTCTTATTTAATGCAATAGGTACGCAGTGTTTATTGTTACTGTTGATAAATGACAGCTGTTGTGCGCTTATCGTTAAATATATTTACCGTAACTTAGAACAAACAAACACACACACACACACATATATATATATATGTATATATATATATGTGTGTGTGTGTGTGTATACATATGTATGCATATATATATATATATATATATAATGTGTGTGTATGTGTGTGTGCATGTTAAATGAAATTTTTTAGTAGGTAGTAGGTTGGCCAAGGCACCAGGGCCCCCCCCCCCCACCGTTGAGGTACTACCGCTAGCGAGTGATTGTTATCATTTGACTGTATAGTTTTGTTTTATAACTGGTCATAAACATGTATTATTCTATAACAACTAACCTTGCAATTGCAGCTGTGTAGTTTTTAACTGATTTCGATTTCAGTATTTAGCAAGAGCGTTATGCTGAGCACTAGTCTGACTGATAACACCTTACCTATTCTTTGATCCGAGTTTGTCTTCATATCCATATCTGCCCACCAACGCATTAAATTATTGTTATTATTAAAATTATCAAAATCATTATTATTATCAACTCATTAAAACTGTTATTATTACTAAAATTATTAAAATTATAATAATAATGATATGAATTTTAATATTGATATTATTAATATTGAAAATAATTTTAATTATTTCCATGATGATAATAATAATAATAATAATAATAATAATAATAATAATAATAATAGTAATTTTGAAATATTTTTTATATCATTAATGATATTATTAAAATTATTCTCAAGTAGAATAAATCGGCGGGAAGAAAACAAACTTCCAAGCCAAGCTTTTCCACTACCACATTCGAACCTTGTCGTAAGACTGAATTAAAGCGGCTGATGTGCTAGGTTTTGTCATATTTTGATGGGGTTGACACAAAAGAATGGTTAGTGGCTTTCGAATTTATATTGAGATTAAGAAGGATTTGGCAATTAGTTTATTGAAGAAATAACTCTCTCTCTCTCTCTCTCTCTCTCTCTCTCTCTCTCTCTCTCTCTCCCTCAGAGCCGAGAGAGAGAGATATGCCGTTGATGTCAGGGGGTTAGGGTAGGAGGACTTTGCGGCTTGTGAAAGCATTGTTAAACAGGAAGAGCTACCAAGTAGCTATAACTCACTCCGTTCACCCTACATCCCCCTTTTCTGCCGAAGAACAATGCTTCTCTCCAAGATCTCTTTTGGCAGACGATTGCTACTTCATACCAATACTACATGTCAAGGTCAGACATCTTTGATTTAGACAAAACAAATACGCAAGATATTTCCCTCTTTCTTTTTATGGCTATTACGTATCTCGTGTTCTAGTGACTGGTGTGGTATTGCGGGGACCCTCATAAATCATTAATTCTTCCACTGTTTGTTTGTAGAGAGGTTGGATTGATACTCTTCATGGTTTCACAATTGTGTAGCTGCACGATTTACTGGTGCTTCGAGTCCTAACGAAGGATCACTCGCGTTATTTGCAATAGAATCTAATTTTAGATCCATCGGAATATTGTAAGCATTACGTTTTACACAAATTCCTTTGCTTACACACACACACACACCGAATAGTCTGGCTATTTTTCACACATTCTCCTATTTCCACATACACCTGAAAACACTAAATAACCGAAAAAATTACTCCTGCACTGTAATTGATCAGTGGCTACTTTTCCCTTGGTAAGGGTAAAAGAAACTTTAGCTATGGTAAAGGACACTTCAAACTCAAACCATTGTTCTCTAGTCTTGGGTAGTGCCATGGCCTCTGTACCATGGTCATCTACTGTCTTGGTTAGAGTTTTCTAGCTTGAGGCACATTGTTCTCTTTGTTTCCTTTCCTCATTAGGTATTTTCCCTGTTGAGCTCTTAGGCTTATAGCATCCTGCTTTTCCAACTAGGATTATAGCTTAGCTAATAATAATAATAATAATAATAGTAGTAGTAGTAGTAGTAGTAGTAGTAGTAGTAGTAGTAGTAGTAGTAGTTAAGGTGCCCTGTAATTTGATGAAAGCTCTTTGAGACTGAAAAATAATATTTGAAATTCCATCACCATGGCGGGTGGGTTTGCAAATCTACAGACATATGTTTCAACGATGAAAATGCATAAAATCCTTCAGTTAATGAAAAATAAAATCTTGAGTGTCAATGAGGTTATGAAACTATTTAGTTTTCTGCTTTTAACTTTTCATTTTCCTGATTTTTCTTATTGTCTTTAGTTCTCATCTACCATTTCCCATTGGTTCTTTTTCCACTCCATCCACATAATTAGAACCATCAGTGAAATAGGGTGGTATATAAATCAAATTACTTCTAGGAAAGGTAAATAGAATACTGATGTGCTAGCGTCAATGATGTTAGCATTTCCCTTTCCTTTGAAAGCTATGTAACCGTTTGTAAATATGTAGGTGTAAAGCAGAATTATGATATATCTTACGGTTCATTTATATTTTAACGACCGCTATTCTTGTCCCTATAACAAGGACGTGGGTAGAACGTCAATACCTTCAACAATAGTAAATAGACCTCTCTCTCTTTCTCTCTCTCTCTCTCTCTCTCTCTCTCTCTCTCTCTCTCTCTCTCTCTCTGTTTGGAAAGTCAGCTAAAATTCATTTGTTAAGGTGCTCGAGGCTACTGGTGTCGGAGCAAGAAGAGGCAGGCGCAATATTGATGTACAGGTCGTCATCCTCTTAACAGAAAGTTAAGCCTAGTAGCAGATATTTCAATTACATAGACTTTGGGCTTTCTACAGGGCGTTTATGATGTACCCTTCTGTTTCGTCTGGTTTGTCGTTCACGATGTCTTTCTTTTGCCTTGCAGGTTTTCGGTGGTTATAGAATTTGGATTTTTTTTTATTTGAGGGATAGTAAATCTTATGTTTATTATTGGAGAAGGAAATTACATAACTGGAGGCTTACAATATGTTGTAAATGTCTGAAGAGAAGTAGATTAATTTACATTGGTAAAATTTAGAATTCAGATATTTATTTGTAATAGACCACGTTTAAAATTATGAATATAATATTTTTGTTGTAGTTTTGTATACGTTATTTTCGGAATTTCGGTGAATTTCGATACGATTTCTTTAACGTAATTTCCCAGAGGCTTAGTCAATAAAAGTAAAACATGGTAGTAGTAGTAGTAGTCGTCGTCAAGAGAATAGCGTAGTAGGTGAGAGACCGCAAACGTAACTAACATAACCGAATGAGAGAGAGAGAGAGAGAGAGAGAGAGAGAGAGAGAGAGAGTAAAAAAAAGAGGTAGTTATGTGATGTAGGGCGGAGGTCGCCGCAAGGCTTACACGCCAAGAGACGCGCGCCCGGGCGCTCACACGCAGACATATTCTCAGGAGGGTTCTTCCCTGGTTCTTGGTTTCTACCTACCTGCGGCTGTTACCCAGGCTACGATCCCTAAAGCCTGAAAGATCTGGAGTACGTATGTTATTGTTTTCTGTTACTATAACGTATGTTTTAAATATATATATATATATATATATATATGTGTGTGTGTAATATTTGTGTGTGTTTGTATGTGTATACATACATACATA
>NC_090752.1:69087632-69100132 GCF_036898095.1 Palaemon carinicauda | reverse complement strand
CATGGTCCTAATGTTTAAAAGTTTTAAAAGACCGCTCATGAATGGTAGAGGCAAGAGATAGTGACAATGCCGTAGATAGCAGGACAATGCCCTAGAGACTGACCATTATATACATATAACCAACGCCCATGCCCTCTCCACCTAAGCTATAACAAAGGAAGGCCAGGCAATGGTTGCTGAGGACACAGCAGGTATATTTAGGCTCTTCCAAGCCTTCCGTCATTAGCTCACAAGGATGGTAAGGTTGCAGGCACTATTAGGAACTGTCGAGCTTGAGCGGGACTCGAACCTACTTCCCCTGGGACTCTCTTCTTAATTTGTTTGTCCTATTTTGCCTGGGTGACTTCTTTAACGCTTCTGGCCTGCTTTCGTCATGTCCAATCTATTTGCTTATATGAGCCATTATCTAAGTTTTTCTGATCCCTTTATATATGAACATTTATCTAATTTGTTTCAGAATTAACTTATTTTTAATGTTATTTCATTATGCACATGTAATCATTTGCGTGTTTGTTTAATTCATTTTAACTAGGTTTATTTTCTAACCTTGGTCTTCATCTACTTTTACTTGTAGGGAATCTACTCTCTGTAATTTCTTGTCGGCAATTTTATAGCCCTTTAAGCTTGTTCATTTCTAAAAATGCATACGTCAGCAGCAACTATTACTACTACTACCACGACCATCAATAACAGTAATTATTATTATTATTATTATTATTATTATTATTATTATTATTATTATTATTATTACTATTATTACATAATCAAGGCACCGAAACAGCATTCTGTAAAACAATTCAACTCCGCTGCTCATTAATTTCGGCTAAGACTTGTTTGGTGATGTTTTTTATTTCTGAAAACGTACTTTTACTCTCGTTCTGTACATGTGAATATATATATATATATATATATATTGCCTTGGTAGTCCTTTTGAAGATACACCAGAGAGAGAGAGAGAGAGAGAGAGAGAGAGAGAGAGAGAGGATATTATTAATAATGAAAGATTTTCTTATTGTTGAAATAAAATTGTAAAATAAATCGGTTCCCTTAAAACTTCCAATATCTCTCTCTCTCTCTCTCTCTCTCTCTCTCTCTCTCTCTCTCTCTCTCATTTGTAATCATCTCTCGTAAATTCAAATAAAAAGATTAAACACTCCGTGAATGGAAACGACGCATTTACCCATAAACAACACAAAAGAAATATATATATATATATATATATATAAATATATTGAATGTTGAAATTTTTAATTAAGATATTTATCGATGTAGTTAACCAACGTAGGTTTGACATTTTTTAAACCAAGTATATTTAGCAATGTAGTTAACAAATTTAGGTTCAAGTAGAAATACTGTAACAGGAATAGAAATGTCACATTTATTTGATTGTCATGTCATCATTCAAGTCTAAAAAAACAGCGAAAGAAATATGTTTCTTATTCTTATCCCTTTGAGATGTATCATACTTAACCTTTTGCAAACTGGAGGTCACGGTCCCCCACCCGCCTGTTTCCTTTCTAGGGCACATAAAGTGCTCCCCTGCCGAACAAAAGAAGGGCTTTCCCTGATAAAGAGACCTCCCAGACGGAGGAAGGTCTGAACGAGTCTACCGCGCAGACCTCCGGCGACTGTGTCTGTCTTGAAGAAAACGAAATATATGTATATCCGGATTTCTCAGCGGGAGTAACTGAGGTGAATAGTAACCAATAGAGCATTTTGTAAAAGGCAGGACGGCAATTGCTAGTCGGGAAATGGACCCGTGAAATCGAATTGATGGGTAGAGAGAGAGAGAAAGAGAAAGGAATAAATTACGGAGGTAATGTATTCTGGAAGAAGAGGTGTGTGGGTTTTATTGTCATATTTGTGGCAGCGAATCACTGAGGTTCTATATGATGGAGCTCACAGTGTACTCATGGAACACAACTTGCTCCAGTTGGTAGAAGAATTTTAAGGCTTTTATTATTATTATTATTATTATTATTATTATTATTATTATTATTATTATTATTATTATTATTATTATTATTATTATTATTATTAGCTATGCTACAACTCTCGTTGGAAAAGCAGGGTGCTAAAGCCTTATAAGGGGTCCAACATGGATAAATAGTGAGGAAAGGAAATAAATAAGTAACAAGAGAAGTAATGAAACAGTAACATGAAATATTGTAAGATAGGTAACATCATTAAAGTAGATCTTTCATGTATAAAACATAAATAGAGACCCATGTCAGTCTGTTCAACATGAAAACATCCGAGTTTCCCTTCATCTTTGGCATCACTTTTTATTTCAAATTTTAAGTCATTACGTATTAAGGTGATTTTCATAAATTATGACATTCTCTCTCTCTCTCTCTCTCTCTCTCTCTCTCTCTCTCTCTCTCTCTCTCTCTCATTAAACACCTGTAATAATAAATGTAAGATTTTAAACTACACTGACTTCACTTTGAAGATATTGATTTCATCAAAGGCAGTTTTCATTGTTATAGAAAATACTGTTGAAAAATCACTCCAATTGTAGACGAATTAAATCTTCACATTTCTTGTTGTTTATCAGCAATCTCGTATTTTTATTGTATTCTTTCAAACTCCCGACCATTTTCATTAATATTATATTTCACTCCGGCAGTATTGAATAGAATTAAATATTTATTGTTTATGGTTGTGGTGAAATATTGTGTGTGTATGTGTGTATATATATATATATATATATATATGTGTGTGTGTGTGTGTGTGTGTGTTTATATTTTTTATAATGCATATGTAAAGAATTTTCTTTCAACTATATCTTTTATATATTTAAATATGATAAAAAAGAAATATGACAACAAACGGTATGGAGAGATGAATGCATAAAAAAAATAATGATAAGTTCAGGTCTTTTGGTGATAAAATTTAATACACAAATGGCACAGTGGAACGTCAGGCCTCGTTATGGAATTTCATACGTATTTATTTTGGAAATGGTAGTAAACATTTACCCAGTATTTAGTATTGTTACGTGAACTTCAAGAGGATGGAGGAGACTTGCTTCTAGACATCTAATGATTATCTTTTCACAAATCGTATAGTAGAGGAACCAGAATCAGATAAAAATCTCTGATAATTTTTTTTTTTAGAGAGAGAGAGAGAGAGAGAGAGAGAGAGAGAGAGAGAGAGAGATTAGGAGAAATCACCATCTGATAATTTCTGACGTTTTTACACAGAGAGAGAGAGAGAGAGAGAGAGAGAGAGAGAGAGAGAGCTGAGAATAATCCCCTAGTCATGGCAATAATGAAAAGATTGAAGGGAGAGGGAATTGCCTTCGTAATAATGGCAATTACTGGGTTATAAATAAAGTGGGTAAGCTTTTTCTCGATGCTCTGTATTATCTCACACCAGCCACTCAAAGGGTTAACATGACAAGACTTCCACGGCCTTTCAAAACAGGCAGCTGTCTTTTTTGGTGTGGTCTTGACCTCAAAGTGAAACTTAAATGCTTGTACGCAAACACGTGTGTGTATGTGTGTATTTTTTCCTTATGGTCTTCTCTCGGGATTTTATTACAGTAATGGCCCCCGTTGGGGGGAAGGTGGGCTAGAAATTGATACCGATTAGAGAGTAATTCCCCCCCCCCTCTCATAGAAATCGCTTTGCTTAATGGCTAATGATATTTAAAATTATTATATTAAATACCTATCTTGTCTAATATTAGTCTGTTTACGCGCGCATATATATATATATATATATATACTATAGATACACATTTTCCGTGTATATATGGTAATAAATAAAAACCTACAACTTCGAATAATTAAATTTATTACCAGCTTGTGAAGGGCGAGGATCCTTTCGAAAGCTAAATTAATTTAATATTTCGTGAATGTGGGTATCTAAGATGTGTGTGTATTGAGAGAGGTACATTAAGATTGTTAGATATTAGATTATCGCTACTCTTCAGTCATATTAATCACCGTTGTATTCGTCCCAGCTACAATTAATTTTTTGTTATTAACGTCAATATGAATAGGTATACATATAATTAGTTCGATGTGTCTTTGGGCGTACTTGTCTGTTTACTAATGTGTGTGTTTTCCTTTTTCATGCATTATTTATTTTCTTATGATATGACTTTTCTTCCAATCTCAAAGAAGATGAATAGCACTAAATTTGATTGGATATGGTTATACATAAGCGCATTTGATGATATATATAGAATCAAGACAAAATCTGCGCTTTTTCTCACATTTCCATCTTAATATCTTATATTATTGTCACGAATTTAAAAGTATTATTTTCCTTCCAAACCCAATGGGACACAGTCCCATTTTTAAGTGTGCCTAAATAAACTTGTATTCATTAGATGTGTAGGTACTGCAATTTTGACAATGTGGGAGGTTCGATCGATTCGATCGATTTTTTTTTTTTTTACGAAACAGCCACAAGAATGTTATTTAATTTATTGATTGTTAATAACAACGTATGTTGCTTTCTTTATTTTGCCCATTTTTTTAACAACAGAATATCTGTTAAAAACCTTCAAGCTTTTATTTTTGACTGCAGAAACTTTCTTTTAAAAACTGGAATACACCCACTGTCCTTAAAAAACGATTCATATATAGAATATTACATATTTATAGTATATAGTATTAATATGTATCTCAATTCAGAAATAATAAGATGTTTGGCCTTGTAATTATTTCACCCACTTTGTTTTATTCCATTTATTATTAAGTTCCAAATATATAACATACACACCCTCATAAGCAAAAATCTTTAGTGCTCTTTACCGAAAGAAAGAACTTTAAGTAAAGAATAAATTTCCAGCAACCTAAAATGAATATGATCACAGGCGTCTCTCCAATATATTCGAATCTTGAACAATGCAGTTTGCATTTTAAACCCCTCGGAGGATGGACCCAGTTGTCACCTAATTTAGATGAATGATTGACAAATGTATATGCGATCGGAAAAAAGAGAAAATAAGTTGCATGGATCGAGTAACGATTGAGAAAATATATTTCATAAGGTGATTACTAAAAAAAATCAAAGTTTCTGAAATACGCACACGTTATATTTTGTCCCAGAAATAGTTTTGTGTAGTTTGCGACTACGTACACAAGTTATATTTTGTCCCAGAAATAGTTTTGTGTAGTTTGCGACTACGTACACAAGTTATATTTTGTCACAAAAATAATTTTGTGTAATTTGTGACTATGTACACAAGTTATATTTTGTTCCAGAAATAGTTTTGTATAGTCTCCGATTTAATTCAGCCTTAGCCCATGTGGTTATGGGTGGTAAGGCGGTAGTGTTCCCAGGGCACCTCAAACTGTACACTAAAGGAACATCATGAAGGCTTTTATAGCACCTCCTCACTTTTTAGCCTTCTCCTTTATTCCAACCACTCCCCGCTTCCTTTCCTCCATGTTGACTTCAAACCCCCTGAATATTTACGTCATATTGCTACTTTAATGTTTTCCCACATGTTGCATATAGGTGTTGAATGGCCTTCCAGGACCCAAATCCGGGCCTTATTGCGCAACTTTGTAAATTCAATTATGATTCAGTATTTGATAATTCCGAATTACTTTAGTGGTTTTTGCTAGTGTAAGCGACCCTTAAAAAATTATGGGGTTGTAGCTTAGCAAGTAGAAAAAAAAAGAAAAAAAAATAATGATAATAATAATAATAATAATAATAATAGATATACAGATATACACACGCATATTTACCAACTTCCATCCTCTTCCCCTTTCCTAACTACAGCCCATCTTACCAGGGTATGACTACTCCCTTAACATGACCTTAAAGATATATATATATATATATATATATATATATATTTATATATATACATATATATATATTTATATATATACATATATGTATATATACTGTAATTATATATATATATATATATATATATATATATATATATATATATTTATATATATATTTATTTATTTATATATATGTATTTATATATACATGTATATATAGAATATATATGTCTATATATTATATATATACATGTGTATATAAATAGATAGATAGATATAGCCAGAGACTTGCTCTTTATCATATAGAGGAAATACTAAACTATGCTCTCTCTCTCTCTCTCTCTCTCTCTCTCTCTCTCTCTCTCTCTCTCATACACTTTAGATAACATCCTGTTATAATCCGCCATGCATCACACTCGTTTGCGCTTCACATTTCTTAGCTCAGTTATGGCCCGAGGCTCTTTGTCACACATCCGCTTAAACGTCAAGTAGTGGTCCTCTTCCTCTCTTCACACTCTGGCTTTGTTTCATTCTGTCTTCAATGAATTATAATTAAACTCAAAATAGACATTATCTCCTAAATTGAAAGTCTATACTCTCACACAGGAATGCGTTCTTTCTTATTTTAAATGCATGAACTTCATTGCAAACTTACAGCGAATGGTTTTATGTTGAACAGCCTGATATAAGTGTCTCTTTTCGTAATTTATACATGACAGATCTATTTTAACTTTGTTGCTGATCGTGAAATATTTTACATTCTTTATTCATTACTTCTCATAAAGATTATTTATTTCCCTATTTCCTTTCTTCGCTGGGCTATTGTTTCCTTATAGCATCATGCTTTTAAAACTAGGGTAGTAGCTTAGCTAATAATAATAATAATAATAATAATAATGGTCTTGACTCTGAAGGTGTTCAGTCCCTTTAGTTATTCAGTCTTGAAATAATGCATTTACTCTCACAATACGGGTGTTCCCTATCACACTTATCAAAACCAGAGAGGAGATATTCACTCTTTTATCGGTATTCACTCATAGGTGGTCACGCACTAATTGTGGGAATTCACTGACTCATTCAGTGTTAACTCGTGAAGTTGAAAGGCCTATACCTACTTCGTACTGTGCCTACTTATTCTTCCTTTGGGGGTATTCATCATAAGCTTGTTTGTTTTCATATATTGTTATAATGAAATCGTCCAGAAGACATTTTTTTAGGGAGGCTGAACCAGGGTATAATTGGTTTATAGTTATTAGCCATAAAATGTGGTATTTGAATAAGGGTATTGAGGGGGAAATATCGCTGCGTATTGGAAAAATCATTGTCTGGGAAATATAATTAACCCCCCTCTCTCTCTCTCTCTCTCTCTCTCTCTCTCTCTCTCTCTCTCTCTCTCTCTCTCTCCGAACCAGGATAAAACTGGCTTATAGTTATCTGGCAAAAAATGTTATTGGAAAGACGAGAGTTCTTGGAAAAATAAATCATTCTCTCTCTCTCTCTCTCTCTCTCTCTCTCTCTCTCTCTCTCTCTCTCTCTCTCTCTCTCTCGTGGTGGGGTTGAGTAGGGTGAGAAAAACCTACTAAAGAACACAAGATGAAAGACAAGACCGGGTATGTCAGTCGCGGCAAACAACAAAAAGGTAGGCATTCCGTGACAATAGTGGCTCACCTGCGATGCTAATTATTGTCTGCAGTACTTTCGCTTCGCCGTTATTTCCTGGGGCTTCTTCCTCTAAAATTCACACACTTCCTCTTCGCCAAAGAGGATTTTATCTTATTTTTATTTCACTCTCGCCTACTTAACTAATCACTCCTGGATTATGTCTCACATCATCTTGGATTTTATTTAGTGATGTTTTCGCCATGAAAAAAAAAATGCGTGGAATCTCTCTCTCTCTCTCTCTCTCTCTCTCTCTCTCTCTCTCTCTCTCTCTCTCTCTCTCAAATGAATAAATTCGCCAAATTTCTGTCGCAGTTACAAATAATTCACAATCACACAATTACGATTTTATTTTGCATATTTTGCCACCATTTTTTCTTCATTGAGACCTTGAATTCTTGTTGTTTTAAGGTTGATAGTATCTTTAGTGAAACTTCTTTTCTTCTTGATTCTTTCCCATCACCTGGGTTTTCGGGTGGTGGTAAGTGGGCGGGTGATATAACTTTATAGCATTCCATTTATACTGCTTTTACTTTATATTTATATATAGCGTTCTTGGTTCATATTTAATTTAATATATTTTAGCCTTTATTTTCCATATAAATTTTCATCTATATCATCATATCTTTTTTTTTTTGCCTTCCTGTATTATGTAATTTTTCATGACCTTTAGTTTCAACCGTTCTTCTCCAATTACTCGTCAATTTTCATGGATTTTTAATTTAAATGTTTCTGACATCGTCATTTATTACGTTCGTTATCCGTATTTCTTTCCACTTTTATTCACACTCCTAAAGTCATCCCCTTTTGCTTCTCTCTTTTCTTCCTTATTATTTCTCACTCTTCTTCCTCCTTTTATTCTTTACTACAAACATTTTCATTCCTTTTTATTTTACTACTAATTTTCCCCTTTATTTCGTTGGTTAGTCATCTTTTATCTTCCTGTTTCAATAGTCTTGTAAACACCTTTTTTACTTCTTTACTCCTTTAAGCCACACTATTTTCTACCTTTGTCTTTACTCTTTTAAGCCACACTTTATTTTCTTCTTTGTCTTTACTCTTTTAAGCCACACTTTATTTTCTTCTTTGTCTTTACTCTTTTAAGTCACACTTTATTTTCTTCTTTGTCTTTACTCTTTTAAGCAACACTTTATTTTCTACTTTTGTCTTTACTCCTTTAAGCCACACTTTATTTTCTTCTTTGTTTTTACTCCTTTAAGCCACACTGTATTTTCTTCTTTGTCTTTACTCTTAAGCCACAATGTATTATCTTCTTTGTCTTTACTCTTTTAAGCCACACTGTGTTTTCTTCTTTGTCTTTACTCTTTTAAGCCACACTGTGTTTTCTTCTTTGCCTTTACTCTTTTAAGCCATACTCTATTTTCTTCTTTGTCTTTACTCTTTTAAGCCACAATGTATTATCTTCTTTGTCTTCACTCTTTTAAGCCACACTTTATTTTCTTCTTTGTCTTTACTCTTTTAAGCCACACTTTATTTTCTTCTTTGTCTTTACTCTTTTAAGCCACACTGTGTTTTTTTTTTTCTTTGCTCCCTTACTCCTCACTCTTTCCTCCCTCTCTTTTAACCCTCGCCTCTTTCCTACTTTCTCTAATGATCTGATAATCATCAGCATTTGTTTCTTCTTCTTCTTCTTCTTCTTCTTCTTCTCTCCTCCTCCTCCTCCTCCTCCTCCTCCTCCTCCTCCTCCTCCTCCTCCTCTTGAGGGTTTTTCCACAAAGTTTGAGAGGTGAAATGAATCATAAGCTCTATTATCGCATTATATGCCCGTCATCGGGGAAATTGTTTCTCTCTAATTACCATCAGTTTTTCGACTGACGACAGTTACGCTTGTTGCGATCATTTTCTCTTTTTTCATTATTTTTTTCTTTCGCTGTCATCCCGATTTGATGCATCTGGTAACGCAATTAAGATCTTAATTATCTATTTTTATTTTTATTTTTATTTTAGACACTTTTCGTGGATTTGGTTTATTATTATTATTATTATTATTATTATTATTATTATTATTACTATTTTTATTGCGTCAATAGGCGTAGAAGGAGATGATGATGATGATTTAAAAATTTCTTTTGCTTTTCATTATCATTTTAGAAATGTGATCTAAGCAACACTGAAAGCTGTACTAGTCATGGACTCTCATACTGGTTTGGTTTGCTGTGAGCGATCAGATAAAAGACTCCCACCATCACCAATCCGCAGTTGGCCAGCGTGGTTGTAAAACTGACCAAATGCCAGACATGAATAAAGACATGTCTGAGGCCTTTGTCCTGCAGTGAAATAGAAAAGGCTGCATTTGTTGTTGTATTTTCAATGTCATGTTTCGAAGTGATACTCTTTATTTTGATGTCATGATTGCCAGATCCATTTAATTGTCTATTTCGAAATTCATCTTCACGTAAAGCTTTTGAAAAAAAAAAAAAAAAAGATTGTGTATTAATCTCATCATCATCGTCGTCACTTCTTCTTCCTACACCTTTTCACACAAAGGGCATCTGTTAGATTTCGCTAGTCGTCGCATCTTAAGCTTTTAAATCAATAATTCTCCTCTCATCATCTGCTTCACGTTTCATAGTCCTCAGCCATGTAGGCCTGTGTTTTCCAACTCTTCTATAGCCTTTTGAAGCCCAGTCAAACGTTTGGTGAACTAATCGCTCTTGGGGAGATTATTCAGAATAATGTATTAGTCTGAAAATCATTTCTTTTCGAGAAGCGATAATATTAAAGGTGGTTTAATATCGCCTCAAGAAATACTGCATAATTGAGACCGTGCCTACTCGTATAGTGGGCTTATAATCTCTGGAGAATATTCATGTGAACATTACCTCTCTTGGAAAAATATTGCAAGTTTTTGTCAGACACGTAGACAAAAGTATGAATTTTGTGTAATTTAAATTGTGTATCAGTGACTTACAAATCTAGAAATTGAAAAATGGTAATGCTGTCGAATTATATTTTTCTTTATATTATTTTTCATTATGATAAGGAGAACCATTATGATGTAACTTTCTCTAATTATTCATTAAGCTAATCTTTTACTAAGGTTTTTTCATAAGTGCTTAAATAGTCTGTTGATTTTTTAATTCATTAGTTTTCTATAGTGTTATTATTATTTTTCTGGAGCAAATCTATGCTATACCTTGGCATCATTCAAATCAACGCGATTTATTTTGTATCTCCCAATCGAAATAAACGACTTAATCATAATGTAGACTTGAACAAAAAATCTCTGTGACATCTGGAAGCATCTTTCGCTGCATCTCCAGGATTGTAATAATGACATTTTCCTCTTCAGCGAGAAATGACGCATTATTCCAAGAGACAACATAGTGGTGTGGGAAGATTGGGTTCACAGGACAAAGTGTTAATGAAAGCATGTGATGTCTGTGAAACAGATACGCAAGTTCAATTGATGGATGGGGTAATAAACGCATATGTGCTACAGTGAATAATGGCCTTACCATTGCATCTGGCGGGTTAACATTTCACCCTCTTCTTTTTTTTATCGCAAAGGGACTGATTTATGGGAACACTTAACTGAAAAGTGGCATTTAGGAAAAAAAATATTTATCAAGAAAACATATATTCCATGCAGCAAATATTTGTCAGGAAAACATATAGTTTTATTCATCAATATTAGTATTTTGTTTTTTTAAATATTGTCTATCATATCTAACGTAATTTTCAAACAGCGCCAGGCAAATCATATTTCTGCATTATTGTATTTTTAAACGTAACTAAAATTCTCCACAATTTTAATGGTAAATTAACTCAAGGATATATTTCCCAGAAATGTTAGGTGAATTAGAGAATCCTTTCCAGCACTGACTTATAAATTGTGGACACGGATGTTTGCTTCTAGCACTGTATAATAATCAGATCTATAATGTAGATGTGAGATCTATCTTTTATCCTCCTGCATCAGTTCAGAGTGACAAATGTGCACCCTGAATCAATGGCAAGATAAATCATTGCCGCGGGTAGATTTATTGACGATAAGGATAATTGAAGGGATATCAACAGCCGAGGGCATTTTTTTTCGTTTTGCGTAATTGGAGAATTAGTTCTTACGGTATAATCACTAAAATTTATACTTTTCTTTTTTTTTGTCAAATGAATGAAAATGTACATTTCTAGCTATGCGAATATGTTGTTCTTAAATCCACTGGGAGTATGTTATGTCAAGTTACGTGACATTTTTGCTATTTAGGATATATGCGTAATCATTTTCATATTTACTATTCTCTCTCTCTCTCTCTCTCTCTCTCTCTCTCTCTCTCTCTCTCTCTCTCTCTCTCTCTCTCTCTCTCAAGTTTCATAGTGAAATAGAAACATACATCATATAAAAACCAAACTACCTAAGAATGTAGTCTGAAAAGAGTTCATTTAGACAAAGTCATGGTGACGAAAAAGGTCATGATTCACTCAATAGTTTAACTTTACCTTGTGATGTATGGCTTCTGAGCATCACGTAATCCTGTAAGATTTACGCTTTATATATATATATATATATATATATATATATATATATATATATAAATTTCTACCTCATACTTGGGATCGAACGCTAGCCCCTTCTAATGAAAGGCCAGGTCGAAACCAACCATGCCACGAGAGGTTGGTTTCGACCTGGCATCTCATTAGAAGGGGCTAGCGTTCGATCCCAAGTATGAGGTAGAAATTTATTTCTATTTGAAGACGATGTTGTGTTGATATTATCCATATATATATATATATATATATATATATATATATATATATATATATATATATATATATATATATATGTTTGTTGTATTTTATCGAGAGCAACATGGTGTATATATTATGTACTTCTTTCCCACTGTTATTCCTACATTAAGGGGTCGGGCTGCCTGATGCGCCCACTTCAATGCCTTCTATACACTCAACCTTAGATCATCTGTTTTGGAGTAGTTTAGTCGTGTAATTAATATTGTTTACTCATCGGAATCTTAGTTCAATACCGATTTAACTCATTTTACTAAACTTTCCTTTTCTCTCTCTCCCCACAGGCCTGGCGATGGGCATCGAGTGAGCAGC
>NC_090752.1:69075132-69082632 GCF_036898095.1 Palaemon carinicauda | reverse complement strand
AATGAGGTAAAAAATGTTTTACTCAATCTGCTAAAAATGCGTAATACATGATTATGGCTTGTTGCCAAAATTGAAACCATGTTAATGACCATACACCAATGGGACTTTGCCTTCATTTGGTGACGTCCCTGACTGGTGAACGCCAGACTGGGATTAGAGTCCCGCTCAAACTCGTTAGTTTCTTTGGTCGTTGCAACCTCATCATCCTTGTGAGCTAAAGATGGGGGGGGGGGGTTTGGGGAGCATATAGGTCTATCTGCTGAGTCATCAGTAGCCATTGCCTGACCCTCCTTGGTTCTAGCTTGGGTGGAGAGGGGCCAGTCTCTAGGGCAATGTCACTGTCCCTTGCCTCTGCCATTCATGAGCGACCTTTAAACCCTGTTTTGGGTGTTCATTATAGCTCGCTTTCTTCTTTCCCACTCTTATCCCGATATTAAGGGGTCAGTTGCTTGATGCCCTCTCTCCAGTGCCTTCTATCAAAGGCATCCTCTTCCACCAAACCTCTTTCTCTCCATATTATCCTTGACCTCATCTCCCCATCTAATTTTCTGCCTCATTATATCTTGCTATCTTCCTTAAACGTTATTTACCTAATATTAAGGTCACAAGATGCTGTTTTATCACCCCTTCCATACACACAGAAATATATATATATATATATATATATATATATATATATATATATATATATATATATATATATATATATATATATATATATATATATATATAGATAGATAGATAGATAGATAGATAGATAGATAAAGATAATTTCTTGTAAATTTATGAATAATTATTTTTGACTTTTTCTCCACAGGGCCGTGGTAGAGAGGGCCGAGCTGCTTCCCGAGAACGTTTGGTGGTTGCTCCTTTAAGTTTGGCCCAGAGGGACTATCCAAGACATGACTACTACCAGCACAAACCTCAGGACTATCCGAGTAAACCGCAAGACTACCCCAGTAAACTTCAAGACTATTCTAGCAAGAACCAAGACTATCCGACGAAGCCGCAGGACTACCCGACCAAACCTCAAGACTACCCTTGTAAGAATGGTGCCAACACTCCTGTCTACAAAGCCCAGAGTCGTGAGGTAGTGCCTGCTCAGAGACAGCAGTCCCCCGGCGTAGCCCTAGGGATGATGAGCTCGCCAGGGGGTGGTGGGGGAGGGGGAGGTTTAAGAGAGCGGGTGGCGTCCCCTCACAGGGTGACTTCCCCCCCTGTCAAGCTACAGGAACCCCAACGAATGGCCAGTCCCCCAGTGAAAATGTCCGATCCCCGATCACATGATTTCGGCAAACCAGATATCGTCAAGCTGGAGGGTTCTCCTGCAGGAGGCGTAGGAGTGCCAAGGCTTAGCCCAGCAGGTGTGGGAAGCCATTTTGTACAGCAGTACCCAGAAAGGGACACGCCAGCGGCGTCTCAAGGGAACACCAGCAGTAACAGTAGTAATAGTAACGCCGTGTGGGAAGGGGGCTACCCGCTTACACCGGAGAAGTACCCTGGAAATGGTCCTCCGACATCCGCGTATTCGCCCCTTTCCCTGACGGCTCTCCATCTTCAGTCCTCTCCGTCCCACGGGCATCGGGTATCCCACGACCCTCCTGAGAAGGTCATAGACGCCCTGGAACAGAAGAAAGACATAAGCTATACTTCCGGGAGTAATAACAACGGCAGCCCGGGTTTAGACGATGCCATGGACGACAAATATCGCGAATACCCGGCGGAGAAGGACGAGGGTGACCCGGAGGTTTTGGTCGACGGCTGTGACCTCAAGAAGCTAGCGGAAGTCACAAGCAAGATGGCGCTGACTGTCTTGCCTGACGACGTCGATACTTATAACGAGCTAAATAAACATCACCTCAACGGCCACCTAAGTGCCCACCTGGAACACCTTGGCAGACCGGCCGGGCAACTCACCCCCGAGAGCACAGACTGTGGCTCCCTCAGCAAGAGCTCCTCCGACGGGGACAACATGATGAATCGCAAGAGACCGCCCACGAAGCTCAAATCTAAGAGGCGAAATATCCTTTCCTTCCCTCATCATCTCTCCGTGGATGAACTACGCGTAATACAAGTAAGAATAATGATTTTATTTGTTTTGAATAATTATTAATTTTGAGTTTTGCCTCGAATTTACGAGAAGATATTCCCATCGAGAATGTTGCTGTGGATGCAGATTTTGTCTTCTGAATTTTTTATATCAATTTTTGCTTATTGAATCAACGAAAAGATAATCTCACCAAGTCATTTGTTGTAGAGGCATAACCCATATACTGTATAGATCTTGGCATAACCAATCAAATCTAGTTTCAAAGTTAGTTTTAATCATCAAGTCTTTTTGAATTTTCAACATTAATGAACCCAGAACAAGAATTAGATAATAGATTAATTTCCTTACTCTAGCGTAAAGTATATGGGCTTAATAAGATTTCTGCTCTATCTCAGTCAGCCATGTGATATGTAACTAGAAAGAACGGCGGATGATTGCGCAACAAATGATCGAAGAAATGGCCCTTTCATTGTATTTAGTTGTCAGTCATGTCAGCTTATTTTCTTTTTATTTATGACTGTGTTGTAATATTGTGAAAGTCTTTGTTTTTCTCTATAAGAGCAACGCATCCTGTTATTTTCAATTGTTGTGGTCATAAATTGTAAGTATTTTTGTATTAATCAAAGTACGAGAATAATTTTCATTTCCCGTTTGTACACTCGTTTTCAACCAAAAAGAAACCATCTTTTTCTTCATTACTTCCTAAATTTAGATGAATCTCTCTCTCTCTCTCTCTCTCTCTCTCTCTCTCTCTCTCTCTCTCTCTCTCTCTCTCTCTCTCTCTCTCTCTTTTTTATATATATATATATATATATATATATATATATAATATATAATACATATATACATACATACATACATACATACATATATACATACACAGTATATGTGTGTAATTCGGTATGCCACAGGATCCAAGAGCCATGGGGAGAGTCTAATAATAAATAATTACTTCTGCCCCGGCAAGAATTCGAACCTTAGCGCCAAGTAGAAATAAAGGTAGACTGTTGACTTTACCATTTGGCTATAAAGAGAGATTACAGTTTATTTCTATTCTGCCTTGCATGTTCATATCGAAATCAGGTTCTGTACTTAAAATCGAAATCAGCTCATCTCCACCATAATAGCTGATTGGTAAGTTTGTAACACTAGGCAGTTTTAGGATGATTTCATCATTATCACTTATGGTTTTCATTTATTCAAATAAGTGATCCCGTGGTAGAGGGAATTCTTTATTTAAAGGTATTTGTGGCTTTCTTGAATAAATGAAAATTACGAGTGTTGGTTATAAAACTATCATATTACGGCCAAGTGTTACAACCTTCTCAGTCATCTATTATGGTCGAGGTTGGTTACTTTCGATTGTAAGTGTAAATCCTAAATTCTTCAGGAATATACTGGATTCGGCAGTCAGAATCAACGCTTATCTCTCTTTATAGCCGGATGATTAAAGTCAACCGTTTACTTTTACTGTATTCGGTGTAAGGTTCGAATCCTTGGCTGGACAAGTGCATACTTTACTTAAAGGGCTGCTTTCCTGGTCATATCACGCAGGGAAATCCTACTCACTACAGGACCTACACTTTCAGTTCATCGTATACATTCTTGGGTATTTTGCATAACACGTTGCATAACTGGTCTTCATTGCCAAATCCACATTATCTCGTGACATAGTAAATTCAATGTTAAAAGATATTTATGGCCTATTTAGATATACTGTATATACATACATTGTATATATGTATAATAATTTTATCAGTCATATATTAACTATGAAAAGAGATGCAAGTCAACCTGCTCAACAAAAAATCATTTGCAGCAAGTTTGAACTTCTGAAGTTCCACCGATTCAACTGCCAGATAAGGAAGATCATTCCTATATGGTGATGATGATAATTGCGTAATGCTTCCGAGTAATGTTTAAAAGTTTTAATGCATTTCCGGTGTTGTAATGCAAGTGTTGATAAGCCTTTTTTTTTTCATTTAAAAAGAATCAAATACCAGAAAAAATCCCCTAAAAGCTCAAGTAATCTAGTCTGATAGCTTTAGTTTTCGGAGATAATTCTTCTTCCCCTCTGTGGGGTAGTCTTCTTTAATTTTTATCTGATATTCTATTTGTTATTCCAAGTCTTATTTTTAGCCCGTTCTTCATTTTTTCTCTTCCCGTTCTTATCCGCATCTAAATAACAACAGCTTAAACCTTAAACGTTACCGTTTAGACGTAGAAGGTTGGGAGACTTCGCCATATAAGGCTGAGTTTTGAGATCTCTATTTTTTAATATGTTCAACCTTGTTTTTTATACTCATAATTATTCTGGATAAGTTCCTCGCAATTTTAGTAATTCTAGAAGGAAATAACTTGAAAAATATCTCGGTTACTCTTGGATCTTTCGTGACACTGTTTTAAGTAATTTTTAGGAATGAAGTAAGGTGATACTTTTAATAGATTTTTATAATGCCCTTAAAATAGTAAGCATTTCAGATGCACCTTCCAGAAATGATTATTATTGTTACTGAGCTCATTCGTCTATGAAAAAAATAAAAGTGCCATTAACATCCTAAGCAAACTAACACAAAATATAACTGAATTCAGAGAAGAATATAGTAAAATAAAATTGAAAATATGTAATGCAATCGAAATTAAATGTTCAACTCGACAAACATTGCTCTGTTGTACCAGTTTTGCCTCCCTCATTTGGCGTCCGAAGGTTACGAGTTACACCTGAATACGGTATCTGGCCATTTCTTTTGCTCTACTGGGGTGGAAGGGGATGGGGGCTCATACTCGCGACCATTGTATAGTTTATGTTAAAAGGGTAAAATACGTTTCAATTATTACCCACTTGGTTGTAAGTAGAGAGTCATATTTACATTAGTACTTCATGGTCTCTATCTTTTGAACTTGTTTAAAGCTGGGGACTTCCTTTGTATTCTTTTTTTTACCCAGCGGCTACCTTTGTTGTTTTTAAAGTTGGTGAATTTATATCAGTCATTTATTCTTGAGGACATTTAATTTTCTAGTCATTTTATGCTCTGAAGTTAGCGTCTTCCTTTGTCATTTCGTCCTCTAAAGCCAACCTCTTCCCATATTTTGTTCTCTTGAATGTCTTCTTTTGTCATTTAATTCGGTTGTCCGTGTTTCTCTTTTTCTTCCGCTTACCTTAAATGCTTCTTATTGAACTACAGTAATGGATAATTGTTTTCCCTAGTAATTCCTTTATTTTGTATCAAGTATTATGTATTTTAATTCACATTTCCTCTCTCTTCGAAAGATTTTTTAGTCTTTAATACGAATACAATTTCAATGGTTAATCCATTACGCATTTTACAGTGTACTTTGATCACTTTGTCATCAACTTTACATACTTACCTTGAGTGCTTTCCTGGTCCTATCCTGCAAGGGAACCCAAGTCACACAGGACCTACAATTTATCTCATACATTTCCAGGTATTTTCATATCTTACTGCATAACTGGTGTTCATTGTCAAATCCACGTTATTTAAACACTTCGAGAACAAGAAAGTCTTCAGTTTCTTTTTGAACAAAATATTTTAATGTTACGTTTTGTTTATCTCTCAACAGTAGCAACAAAATTTTACGATGCAAGGTGTAGTGAGTTAGAAATCCCAACCCATAATAAAATATGATTGATTGGTAACGACCGGCTGATTATTAAACCCCCAAATCACGCCGACGACGGCTTCCGGCTCTTTTGAAGACGCTCCGCCGAAGCGTTAGAATCGCGGCCCACGGCCCCCTCGTAACTAATGACATCCTGCGCCCCTAAATATTCATGACATCATCGCAAAGTGCCTCACGACAAATGAAAACAGGGCTCTAATGGTACCGTAGAGAGTGCCAGATACCCAGTCACTCGCCATTATTGGATTTGTGATGAGGGGCAGGTGTCAAATATTGCTGTGTGGAAGGCGAAGAAATAGTAAAATTACTCTTCTATTCCACATTACCAATCGTTTCACCTTTATTATTATGATAAAATTGCTTTTCATTATTAGCATTATTCATATTTAACTCCTGAGGAGAGTTTTGTTTGATTTTTTTTTTGAATTTGTGAAAGTCACGAGACAAGGGGGTCTGGAGAGTGATTTGGGTTTCTCGCCAACTCTCATTTCCTTTCTGGTTTAGCTGTTACCTCATCGTGAATGGCTCGGATACAGTTATGTCACTTACGTTTTCCATTTCTTTATGTTTGGCCTACGGGGTTTGTGCCAGAATTTAGTGATGTGTGTAATTTTACTCTTCGTTATTGAAAACGTTTCCAAGACAATTCGATAGTTTGAAGTCAGGAAATAGGAATTTTGTATATTGCAAAATTCAGTTAATTTATTTTTCAATGTTTGAAAATGACTATTCTGTTTTTAGTCTTTACCAAAATCCATATATTTACATATTGATTAAATGGAAACCGGATTGTTCCTGCACCCGCGTACACCACTTTTGTACACTCAAATTTTCGCATTGGATATCAAGGTTGTTACGTTGTTACTGCAGAGATTGTGAAGGCAACCTTTAATCATTATTTACCGAGGATGACCTCTTCTCTTTGAGATCGATCTGAACAATTTTTGGCGTTGGAAGTGCTGTACATATTCTAATAAACGGTGGTTGATTACAATATCGGTGTCAAGAGATCAAAATTCAACAACGGGAACAATTAGAATAACCCTTAATGGAGGTCGCAAAAGATCGGTAATGGATTGTCATTATCATAATGGTGGGTCAAAGGAAGCTGCTACAGAGCTCCTTACCACCTTCTTCTGCGGCACTATCTCCTCCAGATCTTCTTCACCTTTCGCCCTTCCCCGCCTCCAGCTAGCCTCGTAAGGGCGCCTAATTTTTCACCTGGCTTTATTCTTACTGAATTTGCATCTGCACTTTTTATATGTTATCCCTTACTTACAGAATTCCCCCCCCCCCCCCATGTATGTCTCTTCTATGGTTATTGTTTTTTTATCAAGTCTATAAATATGTTTTTAGATAATTCATTCAATGAAATGACAGAATTTAATTTATAATTTCTTTGTTTCTTTATGCTGTCTAGTTAGTATTGCAGAAAGTCCTCGTAGTACATCATGACAACTCTCACTTTATGTAGTTAGACAACAAAAATATGCAAGTCGTATAAGATAGGAGAAGAAGGTTCAGAAAGGGTTTGATAGAAGGAATGAAAGATGAATTGTAAGGAAAAGGCCTCAATATCCGGGAAGTGTAAGACAGTGCAAGAGATGAATTCCACTGTGTGTGTAGGGGAGAGGGGCGATTTCGAAACCCTGTTGATGAGTCTTCTGATTTTGTGTACATTTTACTACACACGGATTCTTCCATGGTTTTGCAGTTAAGGGATGAATGTGACACTGACTACTGTATTGTTTTTACACTGGAGTTACATCTGTTGGATAAAATATCTTAATGTTGGGTACAATGTCTTA
>NC_090752.1:68722632-68732632 GCF_036898095.1 Palaemon carinicauda | reverse complement strand
GTCTGTGTTATTCCTATCATTAATTTTTCCATAGCGCTCTGAGTTGTAACTAGCTTATATTCTAAGGCTCGAGTTTCTGATGCACATTTTTATATTGGTAGAACCATCTTATTAAATACTTTTCTTTTTAGAGCGAGTGGCATTTTACGTTTCATAATCTCAATCTTTTTTACCAAAAGCTCTCCTTCCCATGCATATCCTTTTTTTAAATTTCGGTCTCATACCTAGAGAGAGAGAGAGAGAGAGAGAGAGAGAGAGAGAGAGAGAGAGAGAGAGAGAGAGAGAGAGAGAGAGAGAGAGAGAGAGAGATGCAAATGGAAGTTTGTACAAACTGTAGAATGACCCATGAAAGCACTGTAAATGGCACACTCAGGTTAGGTTAGCCCCGCCGTGTAGGACGTCGGAAATTATCTCAGATCAGGCGGTCAGTGGTGCAATGTCTCCCTGATTCATGGCTTCCGTAGCAGACGCTCTTAGGATAAGCCAGTTAGTTGATTTGGTCCTTGTTTTCGTTCTTGTTTTATTGAACTCGAGATGGGCAGAATGTCTTAATTGAGCTTGGAGGAGTCCGATGAAAAGAATGGACGCTGAAAAATCTTAGTTTTTGGATTTTTTCATCGTTCAAGGAAGTCCAATTATACATTTATCTACGTCAATGATGCAATTACAAGGTTACATCTAGGGAAGGTTTTCTAACAATTTCCTTAAATTTTTTCTTCAGACTATAATTAATAAATATCGTAAGCGATTCAGTTTACCTTTAACGAAAGATGAAATTTAACTTACGGGAAGCTTCCTAGTATGACTAATGAAGTGACTAAATCCCTCAGCTTCATTAGGAATTAATTGGAATTAATGTCCATGTGTTTGCAACCATTTGTATTGAAATATTCTACTTGTTCATGGGGTTGGCTATTTTCTTAGCGTTTTTCGAAAGTATAGTATGTGTATGTCAAGGTCTAGGTATTTCAATAAACGAAGGTGAAGTTACCGAACCTCTATTTCTTAGGATAATCTAGGAAATCCTTTGTTGCACAACCCTGTTTCCGACCACTTGCAGGTCGTTGGTACCAGATGGCTTAGGGTGGTGATCTTTGCCCAAGATCTTTTCTTAATTGCTGTCTGGTATTTGGGTCCAGGATGTGACAGGAGGACGGAATGGGGAATGGTGGCAAAAATTAGGGAGTGAAAATACCGGTACTCTAGGAGAGAAGTTAGCAAAGGAAAAAGGCATTTTTTACTTTCGCCAACGAAGTTGGAAGGAGGTTGTGTTTTACCCCCTGTTTTTGTGTGTGTTTGTGAACAGCTTCCTGGCCACAATTCTAATCGTAGAGTAATGAAACTTGCAGGGATTAACTGTTATGTAAAAAGCTGGAAGTTATTAAATTTTGGAAGGTCAAGGTTACGGTCAAGCAAAATGTCCAATTGACGTAATCAACCGAAAGTTTGGACATCGTTGTCACAGAGACTTCAAACTTGGTTCAAATTTGAGTATGAAAATCCACGTCAATTAATACATGTTGAGGTCGAAGGTCAAGGTCAAGGTCGAGCAATAGGCCGAGAAATAAGCTGCCGCTTTGGAGGTATGCGCTCTACGGAGTGCCCCTCTAGTTTTTTCCTGTAGCATCCTCATATTTGGATTTCATCAGCTTTTCATAAAGTGTTAATGACACTGACTTGCAGTGTGATGATACCGAAATTTATAGGTTAGAAAGTAAATGTTGAATGTATAAGCGCTGAGTGTAGGGAAACTATACTGACTGATTATCGATCTATCCAATTTTCCCTTGCTTTACAAATAGTTACACTAATGTATACCTTGATGTAGTAAAAGCGTTTGCGTGTAATGGCTAGGGCCACCCATACTTAGTTGGTTTGCTGTTAGCGATCTGGCGAAAATCTCCCACCATCACCAATCCGCACTGGCCGGCCTGGTGAGGAAAACTGGCCAAACCTCAATCATGAATACATGTCTGATGCCTTTTGTCCTGCAGTAGACTAGAAATGGCTCCATTTTTTATTTTAGAAGCAGCAAATGCTTTAAGGCAGTGTTTATTAACATTTTGGTCTTACAAATATCTACGAATTAACGGTATTGTGTTTATATAGGTTTATGTTAACTAACACAATCAATTAACAGGTGTTACTATGAACCCTCACTTGCATAGGTGGTCACAAAAAAGTAAGATGAATTTCAGTGATTCATAAAATTGATATAATCAATTACACATAAGAAATGGCTAATGTAAGAGCTAAGGACCACATTGAAAGAAAGACTACAACAAATTCTAAAACTTAAGTTTTTTCTTTTGCCACTTTGAAACTACTATAGCCTATACGTATTATGTTGAGTTTTATATTCTTTGTAAGAGAGCACACCGCTGTGGATTTCCTTAAACCCATTTCATTACAAATCTAATGAAAAAAAAATGAATTTCCTGTTTATTTAAGAAAAAATACATATTCATAACACACTTGTCACATTCACGTAGTAAACCCAGTATTCATATGTGAGGACTAAAAGTGGTTGGTGGGTTGACATATTTTAGGGAAGGGTAGATTAATACATATATATATATATATATATATATATACTGATAATCCCTATTCATATTATTACTGTTACTACTACTACTACTACTTGCTGAGCTATAACCCTAGTTGGAAAAGCAGGATGCTATAAGCCTAGGGTCTCCAACAGGGAAGGGAGCCCAGTGAGGAAAGGAAACAAGGAAGAGCAGAATATTTTAAGAACAGTAACGAGATTAGAATAAATATTTCCTATATAAACTATGAAAGCATATAAGGTATGTTGGTTAGATGGAGTTAATAGGGTCCAATCGCAAGTGCGAGTTATGTGGTATCTGTTTTTAGTGGCGTGTGTAGTAATCAGTAAACGTCCTGGACAGATTGTTGATAACACTTAGGCCTATTGAATAAGCCTAAAGCCTGCGACTGACACGATAAGTCTTGTAATGCCAAATGAATGTGTACATGGGCCGAGTATGATCAGGGTGATTAGTGCCGATAAGATGGGCCTTTGTGTGCCCTGAGACAGGTACCGTTGTTGTGAAGTAATCTTGTTCATCGCATGTTTGTTATGAGAATAATCTTTTGTGAAAGTTCTTTCAACCCAGTTCCAGCCCGCTTACCACTGGTCCCCTATATTTATACAAAATATGTCGCGAACACACACACACACACACACACACATATATATATATATATATATATATATATATATATATATATATATTCGGTCACGCTCAGCCCTGTGGTAGGGGAAGACAAGTAGTCACCCTGTTGAGACGGGATGGGTGTGCTTGCAATATCCAAATATTTACATGTCATTTAAGACGGGTCACGTGTGTATATACACACACACACGCATATATATATATATATAATAAATTAATCCCTTAATTGCCGGTAAAGAGAGAGGGGGAGAGTCACGGGGCTGACGGTAATTCATGATCCTGGTGCATTCATTGGTCTCCACAATTCCTGAGTGTCCTGTCCTATGAGAGCAGTGGACTCTGAAGTATATAAGAAGAAGGAAATATGTCAAGGACTCTAAAATTAGCAGCAGGGATCCCGGAAGTCCAAGGTACTAAGGGTCGTCTAAGAACGTCTCGCATTGATGTCCTGAAGAGGATTTTTCGGGGGCCTAATGGAGTGCTGATGCTGCTGCTTTTTTTTATGGAATGAGGAATCGAATTGTCATCAAGTTTTTCTTGTGTGAATTAAGTCTAATGAGAAACATGGGCCGGGAAATTTTTAACATTTAAAATGTAAAGAAATCTTGCGAAATCTTCGGAGTTATTATTATCATGTGACTTTATTCGCCCGGTTAACTTCCTGTCGGCACTGTTACTTTCATAATTAGCTTATACTTGTGTTATGTCAAATCTATGAATATGATAACAATTCTGTGGAAAATTTGAATGGGTGAGTTGAATTAATTTGTGTATTTTCCATAGAAGGAAATGCAGTAGGAAACGATTGACATTCTTGAAGGTATTTTTAGTTTCCTTGGAGCCGAGCTGTTGGATGGTCTCACCAAAATGAGTTTGTCATATGAAGTTATTTGTTCTAACATGGAATTGAAGGAATTTAGCGGAATTCATAATTAATTTTAGTTCAAGATCTTAAGGAGGCAATAGGGCACCAAATTTTTTAAGTTTTCGTCTTAAGATGCCTGTGTATGGAGCAAACAAACACACCCAAGTCATATATTTGGTCAAGGAACCAGCTCCAGACTTTTTTGAGATTTTCTTATAAAGATGTATTATTATTATTATTATTATTATTATTATTATTAGCTTCGCTACAACCCTGGATGGAAAAGCAGGATTTTATAAGCCCAAGGGCTGCAACAAGGAAAATAGCCCTGTTGGGAAAGGAAATAAAGAAGTAGATAGAATAGTGTGTCTGAGTGCACCCTCAAACAAGAGAACTCTAACCCAAAACATTGGAAAACCATGGTACAGAAGCTATGGCACTACCAAAGACAGCGGAAAATTATGATGCAGGGGCTATGGCACTACCCAAGACGAGAGAATAATGGCTTGATTTTGGAGTGTCCTAGAAGAACAGTTTAGTGAGAGTATCTTCAATAGTCAGATCGTAAACGACTCGCAAAATGGGGGTCGAAAGTTCTAAATACGGGAAACACGACTACTATTCCTACTAGATTTAGAGGATGTGGGTTGTGTCCATTAGAGATTTATATGGTGGGTCACCAGCAGCCACTGTCTGGCCCTACCTTGTTATAGCTTGGGTGGTGGAGCTTTGATGCTGTTCATGTGTTTGGACCTTAGAACATAGCTCTTCAACAGTACCCAGTCTATACAAAATAGCTTGATGTAAAAACAATAAAGAACACGGGGGTAATTGTTTACAACACCACGCTCTAAATTTACTCCAAAATAATGCTATCCTGCAGTTTTCATCTTCTTGCACAGTAATTAGGTGGTTATTTAAATTCTGGGAAAGCAATAATTAGCAAGATATGTTGAGGAAGGGGGGAGGGGTTATAAAAAGAAAATAGCTCGGTTTCCTCACTAAACGACTTGGAACTGACATGTCAACATCGTCAACCAAACGGAATTCGTGATGCCAGCGTACATAAACAAAAGTTCGTGATGCCAGCGTACATTTGATATACTTTATATTCAAAATGTACTTAATTAAAAATGGATTAATTACTCAAAAGTGTCCATAAAATATGCAATTAACAATAGTGACACTTTTGAGTAATCACTCAATTTTTTATTAAGTGTATTTTGAATATACAGCATATCAAATGTACGATGGCATCACGAACTTCTGTTTATATACGATGGCATCACGAATTCTGTTTGGTTGACTATGTTGACACGTCTGTTCCAAGTCATTTAGTGAGGAAACAGAGCTATTTTCTTTTTATAACCCCTTCCTCAACATAACTTCCTAATTATTGCTTTCCCAGAATTTAAATAACCACCTAATTACTGTGCATGAAGATGAGAACTGCAGGATTGCATTATTTTGGAGTAAATGGAGAGCGTGGTGTTGTAAACAATTACCAACACGGGATTTAAAGAACTTACACTAATAATAAATTATTAATGGTGCCTAACCCGGGCAGTTTCTTTTACCGAACCTTATATGATAAAATATAAAGTTTACCTGATTTTGCTATTTATTAAAAAATGTACCAGAAAAGACCATTAACATTGAATTGTTAGGAAAACAATAAATCACATCGGATTTGAAGAATTTGCCGGCCAGTTATTCCGTATTTTAACAAACCTTATGTATTGCAGTATTAAAAGTTTACCAGATTTTGCTCTATAAAGTCAATTAAAGAAAAGGGCACCAGGCACTTCTAATTGTTAGGAAAACAACCCTGGCAGCTGTCTATTGCCTTGACATTTAATCGTACTTCATATAGATGCTATTTTTACTCTGGTTTCCTTAGCTTTGTTGCCAATATGAATATACAACGTTGGTTCTTGTCGGATTCTATAAAGAGCCTTTTTTTTTTATTCTTCAAAACATTGTTATTGATCTCGTTATTGATTTTGTTCAGTATTTCCTCGGTTTGTTTCCAATATCACTTAGATTATGATTTAACTTTTTTAATTACTCTTCTTATGTTCGTCAGGAATAGAGCTGTAATTGCAGTTCCTATGTAGACTTATATTGCAGTTATTTTTCCACCAGATTTTATGCTAATTACTCAAGATTATTTGCCCCAATGACGTAAATCCACTAATATTACAGCTTGCAGAAACCTTTAACTTATAGGGAGAGAATTTTTACTTGAAAATTACTCCCTTTTATGCTGCAACAAATACAGGAAACCATTTGTTAGCATATATAGGAAACCCATTGAGGGTTTTTATGTTTAGACACGATTTTCTGATAACAGAAAGAGAATTATCAATCTCTACTTTGCTGTTGAGTAAATTCACTTTTAGTTTTATGTTCCCTTATATTTATTTATCATCTATTGTTTAGATAACTTTGGTTACTTCACTAATATTTTGTTGTTTCGCATGACCTATAGTTGTATTCTATACTGTTAGATACAAAAAAAAGAAAAAAAAATTTGCCTCTTGTGATAGCTTGTAGGATAAATTCATTATGCATGCATTGTTCTTCCATACCAATACTCAGTAACAGAAATATTTTGTATTGTGTTACTTTGTAGTGAAAATCCAATTGTATATACGTATAAACTGTTTTATGTTGTGTTAGCTTTTCAAATCATTCGTTACCTGTATCTCCTACCACTGTATTGTACCGCACATGTTTCATACACGCTTATACACTAATGCTATTGCTTTTTTTCCTCTCTCGCTCTCTCCTGCACTGATAATGGAAAAAAACCTATTAAACTTGCCATTCCATGTTTCACATTGTTTGAATTTTTGTGCCATTGTTGCCCTCGGCTGTTTGTATATAAACTCGTTATCCTGATGGATCAACTCGCATTTAGAAAAAAATACCGTTGATGCCTTCAACTGTTGGTATATAAGCTCGTTATCTTGATGAATAAACTAATTAAGAAATAACATCGTTGCCCTCAACTGTTTGTATATAAGCTCGTTATCTTGATGAATAAACTCGCTTTTAAAAAAAATGGCATCGTTGCCCTCAACTGTTTGTATATAAGCTCGTTATCTTGATGAATAAACTCGCATTTAAGAAAAATGGCATCGTTGCCCTCAACTGTTTGTATATAAGCTCGTTATCTGCATGAATAAACTCACATTAAAAAAAAAAATAGCATCGTTGCCCTCAACTGTTTTTATGTAAGCTCGTTATCTTGATGAATTATCTCGCATTTAAAAAAAAAATAGCATCGTTGCCCTCAACTGCTTGTATATAAACTTGTTGTCTGGATGAATAAACTCACATTAAAAACAGTAACATATTAGTGTGTGAGGGTGTATGAAACACGTGTAGTACAGTATGCGTGTCCTAACCGACGTTGAAAAGTCTCCAAACTTGTTCTGAATTTTAGAGAAAACGCCTTTGTAAGCAAACAAGAAAGAATTACAGCATCTCGGCCGTAAAATCTTTGACCTTTGCAACTGAAAGGAAGTGAGCGACTGTTATTTGTTTTTGCCGAATGTGAATGCAATAAAATTCATTGGAACTCCGCCCAGGCCACATTGAAAGAGAACAAAATAAAACGATATTCTGTTCTTTGCATAGCCAATGCCACAACTCCAGTATTATTCTGTCTATTGACCAACTGTTCGAATGGTCTCTCTCTCTCTCTCTCTCTCTCTCTCTCTCTCTCTCTCTTAAAATGGCAAACCTCCCCAAGGCTCTGGACGTATTAAATTGCATCATTTGTTCACCTGTTCGCCTGGAATACACTTCCTTTGTCTCTCTCTCTCTCTCTCTCTCTCTCTCTCTCTCTCTCTCTCTCTCTCTCTCATTTTATGTCATCTCTTGGCCATATAGTGAAAATCCTTGTAAAGGCGTTATCATAATGATATTCTCGTAGCATTCAAAGTGTTATTGCAATGTTAGTCCCGCGAGCTTATGTGCTACGGCGGTTGGCATTCGGTGTCCTTTACCAATTGTCCTCGAATAAGTCTGTAAATAATTCTTATAGGCGAGTATGTTTTAGTTATCATGCACTTTATTTTTATTAATCACTGTACGTGATTTGTAATGGTAAAAATGAAAATTGACATCTATGTTAGATAAAAATGCACCTTGAAGAACATGGGATTATTATTATTATTATTATTATTATTATTATTACTGTTACTACGAAGCTACAACCCTAGTTAGAAAAGCAAGATGCTATAAGCCCAAGGGCTTGTGGGAAAGGTAGTATACTTTCATCTTATGATTTTTGTATCAGATAAAATTCTTATAATTTTGATCATTCTTTGCATTCATGTATTCCTAGACTGTACTATCTTGTACGTAGTAATAGGTATGTGATTATTTATGGAACACTTGACTTGCCCATCATAAGATTCAATACTACACAGTATTCAAGAAGCGTTATTCCAGCTGTGACCGGACTGTGGAATGATCTCTAATCTGGTGGTTGAATCAGTAGAACTTTAGAATTTAAAGCTTGTTGTCAGTGCTTTTCTGTTGATCAGGTTAGCATGTCTAGTTTCATTGTTTATATATGAAAGATCTATTTTAACGTCGTTACTTTTCTTAAAAATACTTCATATATTTAGTCACTTCTCATTAATAGTTTATTTTTGTATTTCCCTTTAGAACTGGTTTTCTTGTTGAAGCCCTTGAGCTTGTAGCCAGTAATAACGATATTAATAAATATTTAATCCAGTTAATTTATAATAAGATTACTTTGTTTTAACAATTTTATGGGCGTTCATGGTATCTTGAAAGGATTGAGCCAATCTTATCTTTGCCATATTGTTTGTTGACACATGCCAAAATTAGTTTAGGAACGTAGTTATTGGATGGTTGGGCAACGGTGTATGTCTTGGCCATAAACGGCCGTATGTTTTGTATAATATATGTGTATTTTATATGTATATTATGAATTATGTATGTATATATATATATATATATATATATATATATATATATATATATATATATATATATATATATATATATATATATATAAACGCAACAAATGGAACTGTTTCTAGTCACTGCAGGACAAAGGCCAGATTTCATCACCACGCTGGCCAGGATTGGTGACGGTGGGAGATTTTCGCATGATTTCTCTTAGCACATCAAACTAGTATGGGTGACTAGTAACGTTTTACTGATCATGGCGATTTGCAAACCCTTTCGCCATGTTAAGGTATTCGCACTCGGAAAGGTGTTATGTATGTGTATATATATATATATATATATATATATATATATATATATATATATATATATATACACACATTGTACACCCGTGTGTGCACATAACTATATATATATATATATATATATATATATATATATATATATATATATATTTATATATATATATTATATATATAAATAATATATACATACATACATACATACATACATACACATTGTACACCCGTGTGTTCACATAACGAATGTTTGTATATCTATTCAGGTAATATATTAGTCCTAAGATATCGCGATAGGCGTGGCTGGCAGAACACCCTACCCTAATGTATGTGTACAGTATGTGTACCTTTCTCTTTACGGGAAAGAAAAGGGAGTGCGTGTGCATACCTCATATTAAAAGTAAGAACTTTCTTAGTCTCTCGTTCATATCGATCTCTCGTGTTAGCTTTCGTGCGTTTACTTAGTTGGTTTTGGTGCCTCATTAGACCCCATTGCTTTTTTTTATGGATGAGGCCTAACTGCCTCCAGGAATAAGGGGTAATGGCTGGAACGAATTTATTGCGTCCAATCGTAAGAGAGTTGTTTATTAACGCCCTGGGGTAATTGTCATGCTCTGTTGTATGGTATGATTTGCGATTGCTTTTTGTACACACACACACACACAAACCCTTCACACCCATTCCCC
>NC_090752.1:68705132-68710132 GCF_036898095.1 Palaemon carinicauda | reverse complement strand
TCTCTCTCTCTCTCTCTCTCTCTCTCTCTCTCTCTCTCTCTCATGAAAGATAGTTGTCAATTTCAAACGAATGGTGGATGTGCGCTTCCGCCAAGCTCAGGTCAGATAATGTGAAATTGTAAACATCTGAAGTGTGTTATGTCCTTTCAAGTAATATTAAACGTCTTGTAGATCTAATGGGTATTCAGCGATATTTATATGCCTGTATATAAGTACTGCACTGTAATTGTTCAGTAGCTTCTTTCCTCTTAGTAAGGGTAGAAGAGACCTTAGTTATGGTAAGCAGTTCTAGGAATAACACTACAAAATCAAACTATTGTTCTCTCATCTTGGGTAGTGCCATAGCTTCTGTACCATGGTCTTCCACTGTCTTGGGTTAGAGTTCTCTTGCTTGAGGATACACTCGGGCACTATATATTTGATTTCTCCAATCTTGTTTGTTAATGTTTTTATAGTTTATTTAGGTAATATTTATTTTAATGTAGTTACTGTTATTGAAATACTTTATTTTTCCTTGTTTCCTTTCCTCACTGGGCTATTTTCCCTGTTGGGTCCCCTGAGCTTATAGCATCCTGCTTTTCCAACTAGGGCTGTAGCTTAGCAAGTAATAATAATAATAATAATAATAATATAAAGACTTGTATGTAAATAAGATGTAGCCTCTCTTGAAGCTGGAGTAAAGATTTTGTTAAACAAATCGGGCATGGAAACTAAGTACAGGAATTATTAAAGGAGTTGAACTGCTAATTTGTAAGAGCAAAGAGATTGGGTAAACAGATAACAAAACAGGTTGTATCCGAAACCCCCCTCCCCCCTGATAACCAATTAGCCGACGTGTAGCTATGTGTTTGTAAACACCTACCCATATGTAGCCAAGACATTTTATATGGGCCCCTTCATTGTGTACACGTTTTCAAGAGTCCTATTTAAGGCAATACTGATTTCGAGAAGGGTCCCTTTAAGTTATCGACACTCTTTACGACATCGAACGTTCCTCTAGTTTGTGACGTGTTAGTGTTGATACGGAAAGATCGAGCGTGCGCGCGCACGCGCTGGCCAGACAAAGACGGTTCTCGGCCACATCTCTTTGAAGACTATTGCAATGGCTTCGTTCTGAAGAGTGAAACGCTTGAAACATTGAAGCAGTTGGCATGTACGGGAATTGGACGTCTCTCTCTCTCTCTCTCTCTCTCTCTCTCTCTCTCTCTCTCTCTCTCTCTCTCATTATTTCAATAGAGTTGGTGTTTATTCCAGCAAATTAATTTTCTCAATAATTTATAAATAACGTTTTCTATTCAAGTGAATGATCAACAAGGTATGTTTTACAGTTGTAATAACCATAACTGTAATGGGAATTTCATCACATAGACTCTTAACTCGTGCAATAGTCATTACATCGCATTGTGTACTTAAGGAAACCCCGTTTCCTTTCTTAACAAATAATATGAATCCGTTTAACTTTATTAAAAAACAACTACTTCCGTACCGTTCTTACTTAGACCGGAAGTGACGTTATATGGGCTGATCATATGAAATTTACAGATTTTTTTTCGGCATATATCTCTCAACCATATTTATTGATTACCTTCGGTATGGAACAATTTTATGCTAGTGTTTTTTATTTCAGATTTTCAAACTTTATTTTTAATTGTGTGGATGGCGCGAAAGAGTATATATATATATATATATATATATATATATATATATATATATATATATACTATATATATATAGTATATATATATATATATATATATACATATATATATATATATATATACATATATATATATATATATATATACACACACACACACACACACACACACGGACAGTAAACATTAAATTGTTTCCCCTAATAAGTAGTGACTGCAGAAGACAACTTTTACCATCTGTAAAATTTGCAGGTCAGTCAATTTTGATTGATTGCTACTGCGAAAGTATTCAGCAGTACGGATTAAATATTCCTGCCCCTAGATGTGCCATTGTTTTGGAATTCTAATACACCATATCCAAAAGGAGAAGAACGCTTAATTTCTTCCCATGGAAATTCCATTCATGTCACTTTAATGACATGGGCATAGTAGTAAGCCAGTGGTTATGGTTGCATGTCTTCTGTAGGTACTATAACTTTCAAATATGCTGGTCTCAAGACTATACAATAAGCTCCCACTAGACATCCGAAAGACTGAAGTTATTAATTTAAGGCTTTCAATTGGAAGCTGAAGACTCATGTTTTGTAATAAACGAGCAATATGAGGTGTGAAATGTTGAATGCCTCGGAATATATACGAAATAATAAATTATGAAAGGTCTTATATATAGTAGGGTTCCCCTGCAGTATAGGACCAGAACAGTAGCCTTTAAAGGTTTTGTTAGTTTTCATATATTTCGATTATGCCTATTATGGTTGGAGCTGCAGGCATCCAAACAGATATATTTGGTCATGAGAGGCCGTAATTGTGGAATTTAATCTACAGCTAGGCTGATCAGCTTCTCTGAAAGCATTTGAGTGGTATTAATATCTCTTTAAAAACTTTTTTAACACTTGTGCTTTTATTTTTAACGATAATTAGCTATGATTCAGTGAGAGAGTATGTTGTATTGTCTGATCCGACTATTCTCAGTTTTTTTTTTCTTTTTTCTTTTTTTTTCATTTACTGCCGTACCGTCATGGCATTTCATTTCGGATCAACACTGAGATTGAAATTAATTTTTTTTTACCAAATTGCTTATGCTAAAAATCTCCCTAATAAATGCCATTTATAGAGTTAGTTCACAAGAAATGTATACAAAAATTTAGTATTGCTGCAATTTTAGCAACATTTTAATCCAGATTAAACAAAGAGGACCGATAACTGTTCCTTTGGGGACACCTATGAATAATGTTGTTTTGGATAGTGCTCCATTATCTCCCCTCCCAATTTGTCGATGTGAGAATAGTTACGGATAGCTTCAAGTTATTGAAGCCACGATGCACATATGTGAGTTCTAATGCTTTCAAATAATTCCCCACCCCCCACATTATATAAGTATCTCCAATTTGACATCAGAATAGCTGATGCTATAAAGGCTATCACGAAGTTGAAGACGCTTATATTTTCGGAATGTTACGATAGCGTAGAATTTTACTTTTGACGCGGACTATGCTGTAAGAGAGAGCCCTCAATCTTCAAAAATGACGGCTAAATATTTAGATAGATAAGCATACACACACACACACACACACACACACACACACACACACACACACACACACGTATCCCTATCCCCTGCCCCTTTCCTAACTACAACTCCGCACTTTCGGCAATTTGTGGGAGATTGTGGTTTACGAGTGTGCCACTCGGGGTACCTCCTCTTATGACTACTCCCTGTAACCACTACCCGAGGGATGGGGAGAGACGGAGTGGTCATACATCTCGCAGTAACGCTGAGCGTGACGGGAAAGTAATATGTATTTATGTATAGCCAGACACGTTGCTTTTCATTATATAGGGGAGATGATTTTCTAATTATTTCAAGGTGGCAAAGAAATTTCATAGGTTCTGGGCTTGTCTGTGAAGTAAGACCAGAAAAACAATCCTTCAGATAAGTAAAAAAGAACAAAGAAAGAAAATTGTTTGCGTAAGCAGCGCTTGCAGCCATAAGTTTTTCATGGAACCTATTGAAAAATTATGTAATGATCAATTTCCTCGGAATCCTGATTATAGAATTCTAGTTATCTGTTGACTTTCAGTTGTGTTACTGTGGATCACCTGTGTATAAAATCATATCATGTGGTTAAGAGGAGGCATTATCGGTTAAATGCTTTATTATTATTACTATTATTATTATTATTATTATTATTATTATTATTATTATTATTATTATTATTATTATTACTTGCTAAGCTACAACCCTAATTGGAAAAGCACGATGCCATAAGCCCAGGGGTTCCAACAGGGAAAATAGCCCAGTGAGAAAAGGAAACAATGAAAAATGAAATATTTTAAGAACAACAATTTTAAAATAAATATTTCCAATATAAACTGTAAAAAAACTTTAACAAAGCAAAAAAAAAAAGAGAGAAATTAGATAGAATAGTGTGCCCGAGTGTACCCTCAAGCAAGAGAACACTACAGTGTAAAGGCCACTCATGAATGGCAGAGACAAGAACAGTGACAGTGCCTTAAATACTGGTCATATGATCAGCGCCCAAGCACCTTCTCTAGCCAAGCTGGGACCAAGGAGGACCAGGGAATGGTTGTTGATGACTCGGCAGGTTGACCTATAGGACCCCCAAACCCACATCCTTTGTTCACAAGGATGGTGAGGTTGCAGACACTACCAGAAACTATCGGGCTTGAGGGGTCTCGAACCCAAGTTCGACAGAACGCAAGACAGGGACGCTGTAGATGAGGTTAGAGATATGGGTCTTCAGTTTTTTCGAGGGGACACATTTGATTCAAGGACTTCAGTGGTCTACGAGTGATGATGGTGTGTTTTGAAGTCTTTCAAAGTCATAATTTCTTATGGTTTCAAAGTCATAATTTCTTATGGTTTCAAAGTCATAATTTCTTATGGAATCCCTTCCAATACAATGTACGAGGTCTTCTTTAATTCTTTTTTGCATGATGTCATTACCATTACTGGTAAGTGGTCTGTCTGATCCAGCCTGTTGGTTTATTAGGAAGTGTCAATTGCTTGAGAGAGAGAGAGAGAGAGAGAGAGAGAGAGAGAGAGAGAGAGAGAGAGAGAGAGAGAGAGAGAGAGAGCGGTTTGCAGGTTCATATTCATGTTTTATGAGAAAAACTTTTATATATTAAGTACATACTAAAATTAGAATATTAACATTTGGTTTCGCAATATACAGTTTGGCAATTCATCTAAAAGCTAAAAACATAGTTCGTACAAAATTCAGTCCTCACAATCAAAACGCCTTAAAAACAGGCCCTTGAATGACCAGACGCTATTATATTGCTCTCAGGATTATGCCCAACAATTCCTCGGTCTTATTCCCT
>NC_090752.1:68697632-68700132 GCF_036898095.1 Palaemon carinicauda | reverse complement strand
GGAGATGGAAGATATAAAAACGTATCAATGCTAATTATGTTATGTACACTTTATAATAAATTTATTCTTAATGTTAAACACTTAAAATTAAAAATGCCTTTATTTTTATTATTTTTGTCTTTTAAAATTTATTTTATGATTTTTTTTTTAGAACTTAAAAAATTACTCTTTGTTTTTTTAGCTTTTTTAATAGAATCACTTATATCATTATTGCTTTCTGACACTTCTCTTTTAGAGAAATATCTATTCAAAGATGCCTGTTTCTGACCATTCCTCAACATATTTCTAAAATGACTCATACACTTGTCATTAACACACTCCATAGGATGACCTGTGTGAAGTTTTTCTGGGTGTTTTTTTTTTTTTTTTATGGATCTCGTAAGGTTTTCATACCAACCGATAGCATCTCTTATTTCTGCCGATGTCGTTTCTTCAGTCTCCCCACGTCCTCGCCACCACTAGGGCTGTGCTCTTCTTGAATGATTGTCAACTGCATTGCCTCCAACTCCTTCAAGTCTTCAGTCATAAGCTCCTCCCTGTGCTCCTCGATAAGGTTATGGACGTCAGCCTTATCGACAACAAGCCCCATGGACCTCCCACTTGAAATTATTTCCTCAACATCACCCTCAGGGGCAGGATCATCAACGGCCTCGTCTTCGGTTGAGGGTTCGAAACTTTCGAAGTCTTGTTCTGCCACAACAGCTGGCCACAGTTTCTTCCACGGAGGGTGAGGGTTTCGGTCACTTCGAAGAATCTTTTGAACAGATTCTTTGTGTAAAGCTTCTTAAAGTTGGCAATCACTTGCTGGTCCATAGGCTGGAGGAGAGGGGTGGTGTTCAGTGGCAAATAGAGAACCTTGATGAAGGAGAAGTCAGGATGAATGATGTCCTCGAGGCAAGGAGGGTGAGCAGGGGCATTGTCCAGTACCAGGAGACATTTGAGAGGAAGATTGTTCTCTTCTAAAAATTTCTTGACAGCAGGACCGAAGCAGACTTTTATCCACTCAATAAATATGGTCCTCGTGACCCAGGCCTTGGCATTAGACCTCCAAAATACCGAGAGCCTATCCTTCGTGATATTTTGTGCCTTGAAGGCACGAGGATTCTTTGAGTGGTGTACCAGTAGGGGCTTAATTTTTAAGTCCCCACTGGCATTTGCACAAAATGCGAGCTTAAGTCAGTCCTTCATCAGTTTATGGCCAGGAAGTTTCTTTTCTTCAGCTGTGATATATGTACGGCGGGGCATTTTCTTCCAGAAAAGGCCAGTTTCATCACAGTTAAACACTTGCTGAGGAATGTAGCCTTCTCTGGGAATTACTTTCTCAAACTTCTTGAGGAATTCTGCTTTCTTGTCAGAACTGGCCACCTCTCCATGCCTGACGACTGAGTGAATAACAGTCCTCTTTTTAAAACGATCAAACCACCCATGAGAAGCCTTGAATTCTTGGGGGGCTTGCTGCGACATTCCTTCGTCTCCGCCGTCTCTCCGGGCTTCCACGAGATCGGCGAAGATGGCGCTCGCCTTGTGCGAAATTACCGATTGCGTGAGTGTATCACCAGCGAAAACCTTTCTCTTTAATCCATAGTAGAAGGAGTCTCTCCATCTCCTCGTTGATTAAGGTCCTTCCACTGGCAAGGACAGTCATGCCTTTAGAAGACTTACTTGCTTTTTGTTGATTGTACCAATCGTTGACTGGTTACGGCAATATGTACTAGCGAGGGTAACGATGCGCATGCCTTCTTCGTATTTCTTTATCTTCAGCTTCGTTTCCATAGTAATCATCTTCTTACTTCTCCCTTTTAACATCACTAGCAATCTTGGGACCCATGGCTAATGACTTAAAGTTGGAATTAAGCACTAAAATGCACAAAAAAATACGATATTGCAAGCACTCACACGAGATCAAGTCTTTACGAAACGCACCCGAGATTCTGAACTGAGCGCGTATATAACAAAGAGAGAGAGGCAGCATCTCTCTCAGGCATTGTGGGAGGGATTTCGGTCTATAGCGTATCGGCATCTTAGTGACGCCGTGACGCCGACCAATAGCAGACCAGCTTCTTAGTGACGTATGAGCGTGGTGGTAGGAGAGTGACTCGCAGAGTCGTATGTGTAAAAACCGCCAAGTTTTAATTTTGGAATTCGATGCCGTAAGGTGGGGAAAAATGTCGTAACGGGGGAACGAAAAAACATCGTATTCCACACCGTAACGTGAAAAAAGTGTAAGCTGGGGACGCCGTATCCTGGGGGTCTACTGTGTGTGTATATATATATATACATATATATATATATATATATATATATATATATATATATATATATATATATATATATATATATATATATAGAGTAATTAGGAAGAGGGAGGTGGCGGAAAGGTTGAATATCCGTCGAAAGATTGGGCCTTCATTTTTGACGGGTCGTGTACACTAGATTTTAAGGAGTACTGGTAACATTTCAAGCTTACAGAGACGAAAGCAATATGAACATTAGGTAAGAA
>NC_090752.1:68687632-68692632 GCF_036898095.1 Palaemon carinicauda | reverse complement strand
GAGCGTAGTAAAGATTACAGAGGTGGTGTGGGCACGTGTTGAGGATGAATGCTGGGGCGAAAGTGAGGTAGGCAGAGAAATAAGGTGAAGGATGATCTGGAGAGAAGATGTTTGGTCGAAAAGGATGCCTTTAATAGAAGGCATTGGAAAGGACGCATTAGGCAACCGAACCCTTAATGTAGGGATAATTTTCTCGCGGGCACACTATTCTATCTAATTTCTCTTCCTCTTGTTTTGTTAAAGTTGTCACAGTTCAAATAGGAAATATTTATTTTAATGTTGTTACTGTTCTTAAAATGTTTTATTTTTCCTTGTTTCCTTTCCTCATTAAGTTATTTTCCCTGTTAGAGCCCCTGGGTTATATTGTCCTGCTTTTCCAGCCAGGGTTGTAGCTTAGCAAGTAATAATAATAATAATTAAAATAATAATAATAATAACGGTGGGGAAGATGACAGAGCGTGGGTTTGATTCCTTCGAGCCGAGAGCATTACCATTACGTCACGAGAAAGAGAAAGAGGGAGACAGCGAGATGCATGATTCAGCTTCCTTTCTCTCTTCATTTTTGCTGAATCAGAAGTGTAAATGACGGAGTCATTCAAGACAAATTCACGAGATACGACTTGGCAAAAAAATACGTGTCATGGAAATATACGAAGACGTGAGTTTAGATTAGCCCTGATAACTACAATAATAGTGATAATGGTAATAATATCCACCTTATTAAATTGATTAAAGGGTATAAGCCCGGGGGCCGGGCCACCACATGCTCCTTTCTTGCCTAGGTCTGAAGAAAAGTAGGAATGAAAAGGAAGGCTTGAGGGTGGGGCCCACATGAAAAAAGGTGGGTTTTAAAGTCAAAGGAAAACAGCCAGATTTTTATTTTTTTTATTTTCTAAGGAAGATAAAAGAACGAGGGTAGTTAGCTACCTACACTAGAGTTCAGATCTACTGTAGATATTACCGTGAAGATACACTCGCTAAGAATTTCGATCTAGATATTACCGTATATTTTATATGTATATATATATAATATATATATATATATATATATATATATATATATATATATATATAATATATATATATATATATATATATATATAATATATATATATATATATATATATACTACCGGCGTAGTATTTTCTGATATATTTTAAATTTTGTTTTCATGTATTCTTGGCTACTGGCGTAGAATTTTTTTTTATGCTGATCCTTGTGGATTTTGCGAAATGGGAGAAACCTGGGAGGCGTTGTAATTTTTCATGAAGATACGAATAATATATGAATGAGGGAAAAATCGCCAGCAAAGAGATGTTCCCAAACGTTCTGGTGTATTAAAAAAATGGAGAAGTATTGTATTTGGTGAAGCATTTGTCTCAGATTCACTTCTTTGGGGTTTAGGGGTCGTATGGAAAACGAGAGAGAGAGAGAGAGAGAGAGAGAGAGAGAGAGAGAGAGAGAGAGAGAGAGAGAGACGCGCTTTCAGGATTTGCGTGCGAAGAAAGTGTGTGAACACTTGGTTGGGTAGACTTGTCTGGGTATATTAAATGACAAAATCACACGCCACAGCACCTCGCCCTCTTTCCGACCACGGAGTGTTGTACTGCTTGCAGCTTAGCTTGTCTTTATGAAAATACTGGTGGCGGTGATTTAATGGCTTATAGTGTTTTATCTTGAGGAGATTCTTCAGATAAGCGTTTTTTACTCCCTGTTTTGTATCGAGTAATATCTTGATTAATTCACCGCTAAACTACATGATCTTGAAATGCAATCTTTGAAAGAGAATCATCTTATAATGTTGATTGTCTTTACAGTTTATATTTAATTATCAAATGCTACTATAGTTATCATTGTTGCCTTGTATTATCTATGACTTCATGATTTTATGTAGAGTAGTTACAAAAGGAAGGTATTAGGGAACTACTAGTGTACATAATGTCAAAAATGACGTCTAAATATTTAGATACATAGGCACTCAAACACATTCGACCCTTCCCCCCTTCCTAACAACAACCCGCTGGTTCGGCAATTGGGGGGAGATTGTGGTTTTCATGCGTATCTCTCAAGATAATCCCTCTCACCAGGATATGACTACTCCTCTTCCCCTGAGCGTGACAAGATTATATATATATATATATATATATATATATATATATATATATATATATATATATATTATATATATATGAGAGAGAGAGAGAGAGAGAGAGAGAGAGAGAGAGAGAGAGAGAGAGAGAGAGAGAGAGAGAGAGAGAGAGACTTGTTTGTTATATAGGGGAGATGCCGCATTGAATCCGTTAATATTTTTACAATAGAATTTTTTTTTGAACATTTCCTTGATTCATCCAACTTCCTATTAGTAGTTCGAAAATGAAGTTCGTAGCAACTAGACGATTGTGAGTGTGTTATCATTGCCTCCAAAGCTCGACAAATAGCAACAGCCACGTGTGTTGTCTTCGGCAGCAGACTTTCGAGCAGGCTCAGTCAGCTCGGTGTTTGCTTGCCCATCAGGTCCTTGGGAGTTCTCAGTGCAAGAAGGGCATAGGATTGTTCAAGTTCAAGTGTGGATATTTTGGTCGTGATTCTTTTCAATTGTGTGTTTTCTGGGAGATTTTTTTTTTTTTCACTAGGGTTTATGAGATTTACTTTTTGAAGAAATTGAAAGAGGATTTTGGTATAATAATCTTGCTTGAAAACTGGTTGCTTAATGATGGAGTAGCGTTTTCTATGTATTTCCCCTATATAATAAAGAGGGAGTGTCTGAATATATATATATATATATATATATATATATATATATATATATATATATATATATATCTTTTATATCCGGCCACCCCCAGCTCTCCCCGTCCCTCGGCCAAGGGAGGAGAGAAGTCATACCCTGGTGGGGGTTGTGCGTGTGTATGCATAACTATCTAAATATTTAGTCGTCGTATTTGACGGATTGCGTACTCTAGTATATATATATATATATATATATATATATATATATATATATATATATATATATATATATATATATAATATATATATATATATCATGCACTCACTAATATCCTAGTTCGAGATGCTACTCTTCCGGGATTCAGATATTATTGTGAGATAAGATTGCGAACACTGCTGCTTCTACATCAGCGACGGCTCTCCACAGTCGATTGAATACCAGGCACATCATTTTCAGCCTAAGCCAACGCAATGAGATTTAAATTGAAGGCACCGCCCAGAGCACTCGGCACTCCACCTCCCTCTCTCCCCGAGAGCGAGCATCAATTACGTATAAATGAAGTCAATTTTCAATTGGAAATTGATCTGGGGTAGACTGCATTCCTTTTACCAAGGGCACGAAGCTATATTAATGCATTTGTTATGTGGCCCTTTTTCCTCATAAAATATACCTTATTTATCACCTATTGTATTCTTTCGGCGATTTACCTCTTTACTGAAACCCAGATGTAGGACCGCCTAGGTTAATATTTTATCGACGGATAAGGAGGGAGAGAGAGAGAGAGAGAGAGAGAGAGAGAGAGAGAGAGAGAGAGAGAGAGAGAGAGAGAGAGAGAGTCAGTTTCATTTCACATGATCCCCATGACAGTCATATGGTAAGGGAATCTCCAATCAAAGTCGCAGAGGCTAACGTTCTTGTTTTCATGTTCCTTCTCTACTCACATTTACGAGAATGTGGCTAGTCATACTCTTTCGAGAAAATTACTATCCACCTACACAAGTCCAGTACTAACGCATTCGATACACAAGTTCCAAAATAACCCATTTATCATAGCAAAACAACTATATATTTACCTATTACTTACATACAAACAATATACGAACCTCATATCCGCACGAGTTCGCTTCAGTGTAGCTACATCGCGCCGTTGCTAAGCAGAGTTGAATAAGTGAAGATGACCTGTTCAAAGGCAAGTTCTCAACTTTTATTTTTCTTTTTGTTTTTAGTGGTATCCCCCCCCCCTCCCCCTCGTCCATCATCATCCCTCCCTTCTCCAGTGCCGATCGACGGGCGCTCTTCGCCGTTCTGTTACCTGGGAAAGAAAGAACGTACTCTTAATATGTTTTTTTTTTTTTTTCATTGAAGTTATTGTGCTTTTACGTAACTCTTTCACCGGTTATTTTAATGAAATTGCTATCACTACTGCTACTTCTATGAACACTTGTATTAAGTTGTGCTAATGCTTTTGATAAATTTCCTTTTGTAATACCTTTTTTTCTTCTTTGCTGCGACGTACCTTCAATTTACTAATACTGCTTCTATTTCACTCCCTTCTGGTTTTACTGCCTCTCTTTTGCAGCAGCTAGGAAAGCTGGGCAAAAGAAGAGAGAGGACAGTTAGCTAATTAACCATGATAGGGAATAGTTTGGAAAGTTTAAGTATTATTGAAAGTAATGTAAAGTGTGGTTTAATCACAATATGATTTATAAAAAAGGAAATGTTCCTTATGATCTTGAAGTTAATTTAATACAACAATTGCTTATTTTTTTCTTATACTATCTGTTTTCTAGTATTCTTGGCTGCCGGTGTAGTATTTTATAATACTGAAGTTATTTGTGGATTTTGCAACAAATGGGTGAGACGGAGAGACCTGGGGGCTTTGTATTGCCTCTTGCTCTTAATGAATTCCTCCTGCTGATACTGAATCGGTTCCTAATAACCCCTTCTTCAGCAGTTATGGGAGTTATATTGATTCACCAGCCGAGGGGGTAGACCTTAGATTCACCAGCCGTGTGGGGAGACCTTAGTAGATTCACCAGCCGAGTGGGGAACATTAACTTGGTGAAAGTGTTTGAGTATCCCCATGATCAGCATAGCTGTACTAGTAAGGGCCACCTTTACTAGCTTAGTTTGATGTAAGCAATGAGACAAAAATCTCCCACCATCACCAATCTGCACTTGCCAGTTTGGTGATAAAAACTGGCCAAACTCCTGACATGAATTGCATATCACCAATCCGCACTGACCAGCGTGTTGATGAAGACTGGAC
>NC_090752.1:68650132-68680132 GCF_036898095.1 Palaemon carinicauda | reverse complement strand
TTTTTATTGCTAATTTGAACTTCATGGTTTACAGTTCTTGGGTGCTATGGTGTTTGGTTTTGTAGTATGATGTTACTTATGCTTGATATTGACTTCGTGATTTACCATTCACTGACGCTCATACCTCTTTCATCAGAGATGTTATTCAGGGTGATGAATACCATACGTTCTCCTCTTCCCTGCGAATGATCTTACTTCAGGCAAACACTTGAATGCTATTGCAGGCAAATTGTTGCTCAGAATTCTAAATATGCGCAATTATCCGGTGTTTTGCGCGTGCACTGGTAGAAGAACCTTTTACTTTTGAATTTAGCATGCACCGGTAGACTTTAATTTTTCTTTAGCTTTTGAATTTAACGAAAATATAACTTTATTTTGCCTACTGTTGGATCATAAATCTTAGCTTATAAGTTCGTGTACCGACTGAATTTTGATTTATTTGCTCATCGATTCTAAGAAGAGTAAAATATCAAAGGAAGAGGTACCGCTGAAAAATAAATGAGGCTTTAACAGTTACTTACATTTGCTCACAACTGACAACCAGATGAAACCTTTGCGGTGTTATCATGTTAGACATGTTAACTTTCAGGTCTTTGATGATATTTCCATTGTATAATTATCGACTAAGAATCACAAGTTGGCATTGGTGCCTTTTATGGGGATGTAAACAGAATTTCTCTCTCTCTCTCTCTCTCTCTCTCTCTCTCTCTCTCTGTATCAACAGACGTGCAGAAGCATGAAGGTTTCATCTTAAGTGGGTATATCTGTAAGGACACTTAATGTTTTATCTGCAGTGCAGAGTCTGTATATATATCTTTTATTTATGTTTGTATTATGCGGATTTGTTTATTAACACAATGTTTTTAGCTTACAATAAACTCATAGAACACATTATTATTAAACTTTACCTGTCGTTATCAATTCTAAAGTAAGTGCATAAGATATATCTTGTTTAGAGGAGTCTGTACTGAAGCTTTTGTAAATATTTGATTTTTTTGATATGATTAAACTTTTTAATAGTTTAAAGATTAAATGATAGCGTTACTTGAATAAATGCAATGCTTAATTGTTTTTATTACAGTAGAGAATTTATATTTTGACTGAATCGGCTCTTTATTTTATCTAATTATATTCTCCTGGCTAGTACAGTGGTAACGTGGTCGCCTAGCATTCACATGGCAGTAGATCGATCCCAGCCCCGGGTCGTAAGTTTAAGCTGTTTACTGGGAAGGCCATTGCTGTGATTGAGCACCACCACGAGACGTTGGGCTTACCAGGCTGACGTTCTGGTGACTATCTATTCTGATGGAGCGAGACCCTTTTACTTTTATATCATTTTGGAGCAACAGAAACTTTTGTAGATGTATTTAAATACGGAAAATATCTTCTACGATTTTCGTTTTTACATTTGAAGATACTTAAAAACTTTTATAAACTGAACGTTTTCCTGAAGAAAGTAGAATTGATTGTCTAATAAACTCATAGTTATTGGATAAATAGTAGTGATATAGTCTCTGTACCATGGTCTTTCTCCATCTTGTGGTAGAGTGCTCCTGCTTGAGGGTAAACTCAGACTCTCTTATTTCTCTGTTTATTTTTTAAGTTTTTATAATTTTGATATGAAAGATTTATCTTAATGTTATTTCTATTTTTAAGATTTTTGTTTTAATTGTTCTTTATTCTCATGTTTGTTTATTTTTTTTTCCTTTCCTCGCTGGAGTTTTCCCTGTTAGAGCCCTTGGGCTTATAACATCTTGTTGTTGTAGCCAGGGTTGCAGTTTAGCCAGTAATGATACTATTATATTTGCCGAGCCACATTTAAAATTCTTTTATAACGAGAATGTAAACGATCCGTGGAAGATTTGCAGTCCGTTTAGCACTTATTATTTAGTGTGCCATTGGCTTCAGACGGCTAACCATCGAGTCACTTGCCGCTTAATGTAGAATGTGTGCCTGACCTAATTTCTATGTTTTCAAACAGTGCGTGATATTAGATTTCTGAGCCGATTTTACTAAATAGCACCTTGTGATATAGGTTTCTTGGCGTAGTTGTAACGCTCTAGGCTGGCAATCTGGGTTGCCTCTGCTACCTAAGCAGCGATTCAAGTGCTTAGTTGGTGGTTAACCCTAATTTATATATTCATCGAAATAAAATGACCCATATCGAGAAAATAGCATAATATACATTTAAAAAAAAAAAGGTCGCTAAGAGATGAATATTAGTTATTACATTTCAAAATGTTTATCATAACCAATAGTTGAGAGAGAGAGAGAGAGAGAGAGAGAGAGAGAGAGAGAGAGAGAGAGAGAGAGTGTGCCTGTGGCCTCGTCAAAACAATTGCATCCCATCATAACTGGGAAAGCCTTAACAAGGTAATCCTCATCCCACGAGGATGAAACCATTCAAAAGACTCTCTCTCTCTCTCTCTCTCTCTCTCTCTCTCTCTCTCTCTGGTGTCCCTTTTTAGAAATTGATGTAATTTGTTTTATGAATATGCAAATTGTTTTTCTTCTTTTTTTCACTGCTGTCTGCTGTGCACAAGTTGGAAAAATAGGATTTTCCTTTTTTTTTTGGGGGGGGGGGTTGCCGATTTTCCGACGTTGGTAGTATTAATTCGACTATATATATATATATATATATATATACACACACACACACATATATATATATATATATATGTATATATATACTGTATGTGTGTGCTATATGTATGTTTATATGCTGTAGACATTATATATGTGTATTTATGCATATATTTATGTATGTATTTAAAGCCCTACTTAACATACAAGTACATTATTTATTTTATCTTGCATATGTTTTCAAGCTCAAAAAATAATTTTAAAAACCATTCTTTCCCTCGACTTTTTTTATCGGAAGCGTTGATGAGCGAAACCGTCTCGAAGGTGGACAGGGAAACCTGGCAAGAAGCGGTTAAAAGACCGTGATGACAGGAGGGAGATCGCAAGAAGACGGTAACAAGAAAGCCCCAATTTGTCTAAAGACGCTCCTGTGGCCTTGATTGCAAAGCAATGGACTGGCCGTCGTTAGCCTCGGCATATCTATATTGGATATTTAATGACAGACGTGGGAGACAGATGTTGGTTTACGAAAATGAGGAGAATAATTGTGGAGGTGTTCCAGCGTGGAGAGAGAGAGAGAGAGAGAGAGAGAGAGAGAGAGAGAGAGAAGGATTTTGGATGTCTCAAAGACTTTTTAGTCCATCCGTTGAGACTGTACTACCTCTTTGATAGAGCGATTTACTTTAAGCATTTAGAGAATTCTTATGATCTTGGCTAACTTATTCTTGAACTCGTTTACCGTGTTACTGTTTACTACATCTGCTGGATGTCTATTCCTAGTATTTGCTATTTTGTATGTAAAGAAATTGCCGTATTGAGTGGTGTTGTATCTTTCAATTCCAGTTTGTATCCGTTACCTCTGGACTGATTTGCGCTAAGCTTGAATAGATTGTTGTAATCTACATTTGTCATTCCTTTGAGAATTTTTAATGCTTCTATTAACTGTCCCCTTATACAGAGAGAGAGAGAGAGAGAGAGAGAGAGAGAGAGAGAGAGAGAGAGGGGGGGGTCTTTAGAAAATATTGACGCCACTTAGAATCTCTTAATATGATTGCCAAATTAAAAATAAAGTTACATGGCTGTGTTTCTCATATCTTTTGGGAGAGAGGAGAGAGAGAGAGAGAGAGAGAGAGAGAGAGAGAGAGAGCTTTGAACATTCACCTTAATGTGACTTTCTCTGCCATGATTATGGGACCATGACATCACGCATGTTGCTTATGGATATGGCAATAACAACTTAATTCATCATGCACATTCAATTTACCCCGTCAAGGATTTAACGTAATTCATCGAAGGAATTCTGTGTTTTTAGTAATTTGTTTTGCTATAACTATTATTTTTTTATTTTATTTTAATTACTTTCAATTGTATTTTACTTTAAACTTTAAAGGCCGCTCATGAAGGGTATAGCCAAGGGACAGTAATATTGCCCTAACAAGCAGGACAATACCATAGAGACTGACCAAATTATATATGATCAGCGCCCAAGGCTCCCTCCACCCAAGCTAGGACGAAGGAGGGCCAGGCAATGGCCGCTAATGTCTCAGCATATAGACATATAGGCTCCCCCAAACCCCACATCCTTAGCTTACAATGATGGTGAGGTTGCAGCGACCAAAGGAACTAACGAATTTGAGCGGGACTTGAACCCCAGTCTGGCTATTACCAGTCAGGGACCTTACTACTTGGGCCACCAATACCGTTTAACCACCTAATCGTTCCATATAACCTTCATAAAATACTTTATTTTGTGACACCCTGTGTGTTTTCTGCCATGTGAATGGGTTTGTGTATCTCTATGATCAGCTAAGTTATACTAGTCAGGGCCATCCATACTAGGTTGCTTTGTTGTGAGCGATCAGACCAAAGTTTCCCACCATCACCAATCCGCAATGACCAGCGCGGTCTAGTCCTGCAGTGGTCTAGAAACGGTTGAGTTTGTTGTTGCTTCGCGGACCGGTGCTGATCCGATAATTTGCTTTACTTTGTAGCTATTATTTAGATCATAAATTAAAAAAAAATATGTCAGACTAATTTTACACGTTTTTACTTCAAGTAGTTATTATTTAAAGAAATGATGAAATGTATTGAATGTGAATGTATTAATTGTATAGGTTAGACATACCACAAAGAAGTACGCTATCAACCCCCATTAATAGTGACTCCTGTTTTGACATGTTGCCTCACTTGTTGATGATCAAAGAGTGGAGATAAATATTGACAGTTTGAAATGCATCATTGCAAGACATTTAGATTATCTTTCTAGGCATTTTCCTACTTATTTTCTTGATGAAGAGGATCCACGAAAATAAATGGGCTCGCAAATTCGTAGTCCTTTCTTAGATTCAAAGGAAAAGCGATTTAAATTCACTGCAAGAGGATCAGTTACTTGAGTTGTCAAGAGATGAAGGATTAGAATCTCTCTATGTATAAAAGTAGCATTACCAGCATGTTGGGTTCATGGCCGTGGAGGATAGCTTGAACTAAGTGTCTGCTTTGAAATTGTTAATACCATTCTCTTCAGCTTCCCTGTGTGAAGTGTTGTTCTCGGCACTAGTTTCAGTAAAGACTATATATAGAAACAGACTAAATGCAAAATCATCAGTTCGTCTTGCACTTGGTGACATTGAGGCACATCTTGTGAAACTTGTTTCAGCACATGAATCTCCCAATTTAACTGCCCCGGTTAAGCTAACGGTATGTTTTTAATTGCCTTCATATATGGACCCTTTTGGATTTCCGAGTCTTAATTACACCCGACGATCAGGTTTTAATTTATAAATTAGAATAGTTTTGCACATGCATGGAATATAAAATTTGAATGGTAGAATATGAAGCATGATTTTGATAAGTGTAATTTTATTGGTTTTATATGTAGGCTTATTTCTCGTTTAATTTGTTAAATATGAAATATTACATTTGGTGCATTGATAGTTCTTTGCAATACAGGAATCTGTCACCATAACTCACATTTCTACCTTTGTAATTTTTCCCCATCATGGCATGCATTTGATTTAGAAATTTGGGTTTTTTAATCAATTTACTTTCAACAAAGGGAAACATTTGATATACATTATGGTTACATGGCATTCTCGCGTAGAAATTTTAGTTGCTAAAATAATGAATAAAATGTTGAGGCTATGTGCATTTATTATGCTTTTGTTGGTATTTGGTGATTATTTAAGGTATTCGAATATCAGTGCATGCCTGGTTGTATATACTGATCCGTGAAATTGGAAAGGTTGGGAATCACTTACGTAGTTTACGATCATCATCTGCACCTCTTGTGTATGGACGTTTTATATACCACCAGATATGCATCAGAGGTCAAGACATCCTCCAGCACTTAGGAGAAATAAAAACTTAGAACAATTGGAAACATCCTTTTGCTTTCTTATATAAACCGTCAATGTCTATTTTATTCCTCAATTTTACTTTACACCCTGAAGAGGGCTAATGTGTATTGGTCGAAATATAGTGATTTACTGTATTTATATTTCCTTTGTTTCTTTTATGGGCCTTTTTCTAAAGACGTGTTAAACTGTTCGATTACAGATAAAAGTAAGATATATATATATATATATATATATATATATATATATATATATATATATATACATATATGTATATATATATATATATATATATGTATATATATATATGTATATATATATATATATGTATATATATATATATGTATATATATATGTATATATATATGTATATATATATGTGTATATATATATATATATATATATATATATATATATATATATATATATATATATCATATAAACATCAAGTTCTGTATTTACCATAGAAAATCTTACACACTTGAGCTTACAAAAGAACATGATTCTCTCTCTCTCTCTCTCTCTCTCTCTCTCTCTCTCTCTCTCTCTCTCTCTCTCTCTCTCTCTCTCTCATTATCCAAGGAACATTTTTGGTAAGATGCTGCGAAATAAAGTGGTAATTAACAAAGCCTTAAACGGGCCGAAAATGGATATTGTTAAGATAGAGAAGTTACGTCGTTTAAGAAGTTTATCGTTTTCTTAATTTTGAATTTGATATTATTATTGTTTGTTATTATTATTATTTATCATTTTTATTATTATTATTATTATTATTATTATTATTATTATTCAGATCGCCCAGAGAGAAAAACTGACATAGGGAAAGAAAATTATTTCATTTTTTGGTTTTCGAATATAATTTCCATATCCAATCGACTTGAAAAAGTTAGCTGATAAAGCAATATAATGGAGTTTCCCGTCCGATCTAGGTCAGGATATAGATATTACCGAGGCTAGGTTCAAGATGCCTTAATAGCGCATTTTTTTTTTTTATATATAAGCCGAGGACTGAGCATCAGTAAGACATTAAAACCAAATAAATAATAAACTTTGCCATTATTAGTTAATAAGAAAATTCTTTAGTTTATATATTTCCCTTACGAAAAAGAAAAGAATTTAACAGAAAGGTAAAGTGAATAGACAGAACTTAGCATTGTTATAATGCAAGTAGGAGATCAAAACATCGAAGGACATACGTATCCTTAAATCATACATAGAATTAAAGGCATTATAGGATATACTTGGCTTTTTATCTAGCCAAAAAAAAAAAAAGGAAAATAAAATTTTTGTTATTCAAAGGATATATTTATAAGATATACTTTGCTCTTTAATAGAAAGTATAATTTGAATATTTTGCTCATATGAAAACAAAAGCATTATTTGAAGAAGAATTATATATTTTGCCTTTTATTGCTCAAAGAAAAATTCCCTTTATTATACATGACACGAATTCGGTGTATTGACGCTTTGTAAATTAATATAGTTTAAAAACTGTTTATATACAGTATATAGAAAACTTCTTTTAGTTTTACTTTTATATGTTATATTTCGATATATATATATATATATATATATATATATATATGTATATATATATGTATATATATATATATGTATATATATGTATATATATATATATATATATATATATATATATATATATATTTTTGGGCTCAAGCCATGGCGTCCTGATGGAAGGTTCCTGTTTGGTAGCTTCCTTGGGTATAAGACTACTAAGATATTCCCAGAGAATTTAACCACAGGTTATCACAGAATTCTAACTTCTGGAGCGAGTATCTCAAAGGTTTCCCTTTAAGACATCGTAATACAACAGGGGACACGCATGTCTGAACGTGCCACATAGCTATCTTCACCCCGAACAGAGTTAATGCTTCGGTGTGTAAGGACTGAGAATAGCTGGGAGCCGTTCCACAGCTAATTTCACTCGTGGCTACTACTGATACTCGAGACGTAAACAAACGGACGCCATTGCTCTGATGACGTCACGCCCGTCTCCATCCCTTGTTTAGTAGCTGCCCTACTTAGACGGATTTTCCCTGTGTTATCTTTATCGCTTTGCATCTTCGCTATGTCGTTACCTTCAGCCTCGCCTTCTTCTGGAAAGTTGAGTACAAGGTTCCAGTATTGTTTAATTAAGCTCTGGCCGTAAAGTAAATATTACTTTTCGAAATAATTGATGTTTTGTGGCAGAGCTGTGCCTCTACCGGACCCGCCATTTTATGGCGTCGTTGTTGTTATGCATGTCTTATTTAGTTAGCCACAACAACGTTTCCGGCATTATATACTAATCGAATACATTAGTTTATTTAGTCTTCATAGCTAGGAACTTTTATATCGTGTTTAGACGCTTTTTATCGGTCATCGATTGACCTCATACCAGTCGGCTACTATAGCCCCCAGGCCAGGAGCCTACATACAAGTGTTCATGCATGATTTATTAGTGATCCTAGACTAAGTTATGAAGATAGTGGCATTATTATTTTACAATACTTTTGACAGTGATGCAAATGTTTTCGCCTTCAGGGACCATATAGGGGATAGGCTAGTCAGTGATTCTTTCTAGCCTAACCTAATATTAGGACCCCTATATGCTTCCTTCATCCCCTGCCTTGGCATTCCCTCTATTTAGCCTTGATCCCTTTTCTGAGTAAAGGGATTAATTGTCTAATAGAGTATATATCGCCTCTCTGTCCTCCCTAAAGGAATGAACCCCCTTTAGGGCTGCGTCTGAGAGTGAGGTTAGGCTAGCCTACCTCTATGGCTAGGATAGTCTATGACTTTCCTGCGATAGCGATATGTCTTCTTCCTTGCCTAGTTCAGGACTTTTAGCCCTGTTCTAGGTCGGGTTAGGAAGGTTTCTCTGTTCCATGCTGAAACTGTACTCTTGCACCGTTTTAGCCGATCAGCCTGATCTTAGGTTAGGGAGTGTCCTCCCTTCCCTTAGTGGCCGCTCTGGTACAGAAACCCTTCCTGGGAAGACTTCTCTCTTCTCCCTCCCCACCTATCTCTTGTATAGCCTAGCCTATGCTTAGGTTAGTTTATACTCATCTGTCCCCTGTCCTACAACTCCTCCTTAGGGTGGAAGAGTAGGGCTACCCGAGCTTCCTTGTGCAGTCCACTCTGGTACATATACCTTCATAGTGTCCTATAAGGTTAGTTGCTAGTATAGTTCTGCATATGGGAGTCTCCCCCCCCCCTCCTCTTGGGTGTTCCCTAGCCCTCCCTTGGGCTACCTAGCTCCCGGTCCCTAGTGACCCCTGCTCATGGATGTTAGAGCCTGCCTCTATCATGGGTACACCCCCTCAGGGAGGGGGAGGGATGTCTGGAACCCTGACGGTACTTCCTGCATCCCTTCCCCCCTCCCCCTGTCTCTCTATCTATCCGGGTGCCGGTCTCTTGCCGCCTCTACTGTCGGCAATACCTGCCTCCTACTTGGTGACTTCCCTACCCTTGCCGCCAGCCCCCCGTGTACCGAGGGACTGCCGGCTGCCGCCGGCTACTACCGGCGGCTCTCCTACTCCTATCTAATCGTCCGCTTGCCGGTCGATCACCGGAGTGCCGGCATATACTGCCGGCAACCCGATACTGCCTTTACCATCCTTATCCCAGTCACCAACCTGGCATCCTCCGACTGCCGGAGCCGCCGCTTCCTGCCGGCGTGCCGCCGTTGTGCCGGCGGCCGCCATCTTGGTATTTAACTGACTTTTGAAAATTGTCTGTTCTAATGCCAGAATCTATGCTGGAGCGAGCTCCGGCATGCCGGCGGCTTGCCGGATGCCCCGGAGGCGTCAAGAATACTTGCACCCCCTTACTGTAGCTATCTTAAGACTAGGATAGCCCTATATCGCAAACAGATAAGCTGCTTCTGCTATTAAGATCAGTACCTAGTACTGCTCTATTAGTGATCATGCTGTCTCTTTGCATTCTTCTAATTCCAGCATGCTATGTGCATCTTAGCACGGCTGGTTGCCAGAAGCAGTTACCCTTTAATGAGGCCTTCTGGCTCTTAACTGGGAACCGAATGAATTCGATCCCAATCTTGTCCTTGGTTTTCCATGGAGTTCCAAAATACTGGGAATTCTAGGAAACTATATCCAATGATCTCGGTCATTTGGATTATCCAAGGACCAAGCTTATGGTAACCAGCCGGGCGGGATGCATGGAGCATGTTCTCCTTTACTGTTTTCATTCTCTATGCATCACACCTTCTTTAAGTTAAAATTAATGATTAATATTAACTTAGTTTAAGAGCCATTCTTATGACTCCCCCATACTCATTTTCTCTTTCTTCCACAGGAGGAGCAGATGAAGTGTGACTTCGCCTTCTGCGCTGTGAAACGCCCGCAGTTTTACGGGCATACGGCTTGCAGGACTCACGCCCCTTGTGCAGACAAGAAAGGGGATTTGAAGTTTTGGAATCCACTGGATTGTACGGTCTGCCAGGCCCACCTAGTTGAGGCCTTCCATAACCCTCCCTCAGCGGAGGTTAGAGACATTGCTCGTGAAAAGCTGCGCAAGTGGGTGCGTGGCTTTCAGAAAAATGCTACTGGACCGTACCTGGCCACCGAAGAACTGAGGTCCCTGTTGTTCCCTAAGGCCTCCCCTGACTCAGTGGTACCAAAAGATGCGATCCCCACTGTCCAAATTACGGTGGAACCTGATGTGGTCATGGCTCAGTCCATGCACGAGTGTCGTTTAGATTCCGAGGATGATGAACAGATCTCAGACGTCTCGGAAGACACGGAGAAGACGCTTATGGCTCAAGGAGCCGAAGAGGACGAAGACAAGGTGGAGTACACCGAGTCGGAGCTTGGAGCTGCTCCCTCGTCCATCCCTCCTCCTACTCCTACACCGACGGAAATGTCCATTCCGTCTACCTCCTCGACTCCGGATCCTTCTTCTTCTACCCAAGAACTGATCCGGCTGATTAGAGCCGTCATGGACGACAGGCTGAAGGAGAACCAGGAGTCCATCAGGTCGATGATTGGATCCAGAGAACCGAAGAAGATTTCGGTCAAGGATCTCCCCGCTTGCTATCATGCCAACCCGTGGAGGTATGCAGAGCATATGGTTATTGCGACCGGCAGGATCTTTGTTAGTGACAAGATCGGCACGGTCCCGTTGGAAGATGTGGAGTTCTTCCCAAGCTTTGAGGCCTACCCGGACTGTTACGTCCGGCTTCGTTCCGAACCTGCCTCGAAGGAAGAGACCGAACCTAAAGAAGAGATAGTGTTCGATCTCACAAAGGCCCAGGCTATGCTAGCCTCCGCATTTAAGAGTAGGGGCTTTACCTGCTCTAAGCTTCCGGCTTTGAGCAAGAAGCATCCTACGTATGTTGCACCTGACACTGCGGTTCTTCCTTTCTTGGAAAAGGCCTTAGCTGCATGCCTTGAAGCGGCGGAAGAAGGGAAACCCTGCCCTGCACTGGAGGAGTGCAGACCCTTCTCCATCGTGACTCCCCCTGACGCTCGACACTGGAAAGATGTTCAGCATACTTTCGTCGTGGGAAGGCTCGATCCTGACGTCGCCGGACGTCAGTTTAATGAAGACCTCCCTAAGCTCAACGATCACCTCCTTCGCCGGGAACAAGACACGAAGGAGAGGCTTGCGGCATCTCTTTCTCATCAAGTCCAACTGGAAGTGATGGCCTGTGACACTAGAGTACCAGATCACTACATGGTACTCTCCAAATCCCACTTACTGACAGTAATGAAGGACTTGTACCACTTCATAAAGGCTCGAAGAGCCTGTCGTGAATTCGTGTTTGCCGGTGCCACCGTGAAACACGAACCCCGGAGGCTGATTTCCTCCAACATCTGGGGAAAGCACCTGTTTCCTTCTGACCTTGTCAAGGAAATAACTGACAGAGCCGCCACGGAGAATAGGAACCTTCTCCACAAGTGGGGCATGTCCAGAAAAAGGAAACCCTCTCAGGACGATGGACCTCAGCCTAAGAGGAAACCTCAAAAGCCAAAACCCCAGCAACGTCAGCAACGACGTCAGTTTCCGGGACCCGCTACCTCCCAAGTGGTTGCCCAACCACAACAGACCTTTCAATTGGTCCCCCAACCGGTGTTGTCACAGTCACCGGTCTTCACCCCTGCCTTTGAGCAACCATCCACTACCTTTCATGCCAAAGGTAGAGGCTCGTTCAGGGGTGCAAGCAGAGACGCATCTCGCCGTCCCTCCAGAGGTAGAGGAGGAAAGGGAGCTAGCGGCCGAGGCAACAAGTCCTCGGGACACCAGAAGCAATGAAGTGCTTCCGGTGGGAGGAAGACTCCGCCAATTCCAGGATCGTTGGACCTTCGATCCCTGGGCACACAGCATCATCAAGAACGGTCTAGGCTGGAGTTGGACGCAACCACCCCCAATCTTCCAGCAGTTCTTCCAGCAATCGACCCCCCTTCTGGAAGAATATGTTCTAGACCTCTTGAACAAGAAGGTGATAAGGAAGGTAAAGTCCACCAGGTTCCAAGGGAGACTGTTTTGCGTTCCCAAGAAGGACTCAGACAAACTCAGAGTCATTCTGGACTTATCCCCCCTCAACAAGTTCATAGAGAACAACAAATTCAAGATGCTGACGCTTCAACAAATAAGGACCCTTCTGCCTCAAGGTTCCTACACGGTCTCTATAGACCTGGCGGATGCCTATTGGCACATTCCAATGAACCATCACGCTTCCTCCTACCTAGGATTTCGACTCCAAAGGAAAAGCTACGCCTTCCGGGCCATGCCATTCGGCCTCAATGTGGCCCCTCGGATCTTCACAAAACTGGCGGATGCCATAGTACAACAGCTCCGCCTAAGAAACGTCCAGGTGATGGCCTACCTCGACGATTGGCTAGTCTGGGCTCCATCGCCCGAAGAGTGTGCAAAGTCTTGCAACGAAGTTACCCAGTACCTAGAACACCTGGGATTCAAGATCAACGAGAAGAAATCTCGCCTCTCTCCAGCTCAGAAGTTTCAGAGGTTGGGAATCCACTGGAATCTTCAGTCACACCGCCTTTCCATCCCCCAGAAGAAAAGGAAGGAAATAGCAGGGTCTGTCAAGCGACTACTGAAATCCAAACGCATTTCAAGACGACAGCAGGAACGAGTTCTAGGCTCTCTACAATTCGCCTCAGTGACAAACCCAGTGCTTCGGGCACAGCTAAAGGATGCCGCGGGAGTCTGGAGACGCTCGGCATCCATCGCTCGAAGAGACCTCAAGAGACGGCTTCCAAACAGACTTCGACGCCTCCTAAAGCCGTGGTCGGAAGCAAAGGCCCTGAAAAGGTCCATTCCTCTCCAACACCCTCCTCCATCACTCAACATCCACACGGATGCCTCACTGGAAGGCTGGGGAGGTCACTCCCACCTGAAACAGGCTCAAGGTACCTGGTCTCCACTATTCAAGACGTTCCACATAAACATCTTGGAGGCCATGGCGGTCCTTCTAACTCTGAAGAAGTTATCCCCGCCGCCCTCGATCCACATCCGTCTAACCCTAGACAACTCGGTGGTAGTTCGTTGTCTCAATCGCCAAGGCTCAAGATCGCCTCAGATAAATCAGGTGCTTCTCCCAATCTTCCGTCTGGCGGAGAAGAAGAAGTGGCACCTGTCTGCAGTTCACCTACAAGGATTCCGCAATGTGACAGCGGATGCTCTATCTCGGACAAACCCGATAGAGTCGGAATGGTCTCTAGACGCAAGATCGTTCTCCTTCATCTCTCACCAAGTCCCAGAACTTCAGATAGATCTCTTTGCAACGAGCGACAACAATCAACTTCCTCTGTACGTAGCCCCGTACGAGGACCCCAAAGCAGAAGCGGTGGACGCCATGTCACTGGACTGGAACAGGTGGTCCAAGATATACCTGTTCCCTCCCACCAACCTTCTGTTGAAAGTCCTCTCCAAACTGAGAACCTTCAAAGGGACAGCGGCCCTAGTGGCTCCCAAGTGGCCCCGGAGCAACTGGTACCCCCCTGGTCCTGGAGCTGCAGCCCAAGCTGATCCCTCTCCCGGGCCCAGTTCTCTCTCAACAAGTACAGAAGTCGACTGTCTTCGCTTCATCATCGAAAATCAAGGACCTTCATCTCATGATTTTCTCTCCCTTGCCGCAAAGAAGAGGTTTGGGATCTCGAAGAAAAGTCTAGACTTCCTAGAGGAATACAAGACCGAATCCACGAGACGGCAATATGAATCATCCTGGAGGAAATGGGTCTCCTTTGTCAAGGCAAAAAATCCTAAAGAAATGACCATTGATTTCTGTATGTCCTTCTTCATTCACCTTCATGGACAAGGATTAGCAGCCAATACGATTTCAACCTGCAAATCGGCCTTGGCTAGACCAATTCTATATGCTTTCCAAATTGATCTGTCCAACGACATCTTTAACAAATTACCAAAAGCATGTGCTCGCCTACGTCCAGCACCCCCTCCGAAACCGATCTCCTGGTCACTAGACAAGGTACTCCATTTCGCCTCCAACTTGGACAACGATTCATGCCCCCTCAAGGATCTGACTCAGAAAGTTATATTCTTATTTGCTCTCGCTTCGGGAGCTCGAGTCAGCGAAATAGTGGCATTATCAAGAGAAGAGGGACACATCCTGTTTACCGATTCAGGAGAAGTGACCCTCTCCCCTAATCCGACGTTTCTCGCTAAAAACGAATTACCCACCAAAAGATGGGGCCCTTGGAGAATATGCCCCCTGAAGGAGGATGTCTCTCTATGTCCAGTAGAGAGTCTCAAGGTCTATCTTCGCAGAACTTCGAACTTTGGTGGAGGCCAACTCTTCAAAGGAGAAACATCGGGCAGCGACTTGTCACTGAAACAATTAAGAGCGAAAATCACCTACTTCATTCGCAGAGCGGATCCGAACAGTACACCCGCTGGTCATGATCCTAGAAAAGTGGCATCTTCTCTGAACTTCTTTCAGAGCATGGACTTTGAAAGCCTTAAGAACTTTACGGGCTGGAAGTCCTCGCGAGTTTTCTTTAAACATTATGCGAAACAAGTGCACGAAGTCAAACATTTTGTGGTAGCCGCAGGTAGTGTTATGAAACCTGCACCTAACTCTGCGTAGAACAGTGAGTTACTTGGGACTCTAACTCTTCGGGTGCCTATGTTGACCCTCGAGCGATTCATAGTGATGTCTAAAAACACTTAGTGCTTTTATAACTGTTCTTATCCCAGGTGAAATGTCATAGTGTCACACAAGTGCCGCATGCCTTGAGCATGATGTGTTGTTTAAAGACTTGCGTTCCTCGAGAACGAGTACCTACTAATCCTGAAATTCCTTTTCAGATTCAAGAGCAAGCCTTTATTTCTATGTACATTATTATTACTGTAAATGAACTTTACTTTTGCTGTAAATTATTTAATTTCTGCATTGTGAAATAAAATTTCTATTTTATTACTTATGCGTCTCTTTCAGCTCCTACCTACTATGAAATACATACTGTCATAGTTTTATTTATTCCTCCTTTCTTATGGTCATGAAGAATTTAAGATGTCTAATCCTAAATTATATTCACCCTGTCTCAGTAAGGTTCCTACACGAAAACTTACTTCTGATAACCAAGAGATGAACTCTATTCACAGTGCCCAACCACCACTGGTCTAATTCAGAATGTTCCTATACAAATATCAAACATTCTGCTTCATCTCTAAGTTCTTCAAGTTCTTCTGTCAGGATGAATAGCCCTTCAATACCACTTTGACGTCGGCATAGCCCATGGGAACTTCCTACCAAAGGGGGGCAGGATACTCCGTTCCTATGGTTCTTTACCTAAGATTACTTTGCTGTTTTGTCAATGCCTAGGCACTTAACACTGGGGGAAAATCTACCACGATACATTGATTCTCTGGTACTCTTCCATCAGGACGCCATGGCTTGAGCCCAAAAAACGGATTTTGAGTGAAGCGAAAAATCTATTTTTGGGTGAGATAGCCATGGCGTCCTGATGGACCCTCCCTACTACTTCGTCCAGTTTTGTTCCCACCCTACACAATTGTATCATGGTGATGGGCAGCAACTGGCTTCAGGATGAAGACGGGCGTGACGTCATCAGAGCAATGGCGTCCGTTTGTTTACGTCTCGAGTATCAGTAGTAGCCACGAGTGAAATTAGCTGTGGAACGGCTCCCAGCTATTCTCAGTCCTTACACACCGAAGCATTAACTCTGTTCGGGGTGAAGATAGCTATGTGGCACGTTCAGACATGCGTGTCCCCTGTTGTATTACGATGTCTTAAAGGGAAACCTTTGAGATACTCGCTCCAGAAGTTAGAATTCTGTGATAACCTGTGGTTAAATTCTCTGGGAATATCTTAGTAGTCTTATACCCAAGGAAGCTACCAAACAGGAACCTTCCATCAGGACGCCATGGCTATCTCACCCAAAAATAGATTTTTCGCTTCGCTCAAAATCCGTTTTATCCATTAGTGTACGTGTTTCGTCAAAAAGACGGTTAAATATTTTAATATCCACTAGTGTACGTGACCCGTCAAAAAGACGGCTAAATATTTTTTATAGTTACACGCACCACCCTCTCGCCAAGGTATGACTACTCTATCTCCCCCCCCCTATCCGAGGGATGAGGAGAGCTGAGCGTGACCGGAAAGAAATGTGTTTGTATATGTATATATATATATATATATATATATATATATATATATATTATATATACATATATATATGTATATATATATGTATATATATACATATATATATATATATATATATATGTATATATATATGTATATATATATAACTATATGTATATATATATATGTATATATATAACTATATGTATATATATACATATATATTATGTATATATATATATACATATATATATGTATATATATACATATATATATATATATATATATATATATATATATATATATATATATATATACATATACTGTATATATATATGATGTAGAAATTTCTATTTGAGCACGATGTTGTGTTGATTTTCATCCATATATATATATATATATATATATATATATATATATATATATATATATATATATATATATATATATATATATATATGTGTGTGTGTGTGTGTGTGTGTGTGTTTTTTTTTTTTAATGTTATATAAAAACACAGTAAATCTTTGTAGGAGCATAGCTTCCATTTCCCCCTCCGTTTCACCTTAGTTCGTTTTCTTTCCAGTTTCCAGGGGCATAGCTTTTATTTCCCCTTTTCCTGCACCTTAATTTATTTTCTTTCCAATTTCCAGGAGCATACCTTCCATTTTTATATTCATTCCAATTTCCATGAGCATGGTTTCCATTTCCCCTTCCAATTCGCCTTAATTTATTTTCTCAACAGTTTCCAGGAGCATAGCTTCCATTTCCTCCTTCGCTGCACCTGAATTTTTATTAACAGTTTCCTGGAGCGTAGCCTCCATTTCCCCCTTTGCTGCACCTTAATTTATTTTCTTTCCAGTTTCCTGGAGCATAGCCTCCATTTCCTCCTTCGCTGCACCTAGATTTTTCTTTCCAGTTTCCTGGAGCATAGCCACCATTTCCCCATTTGCTGCAGCTTAATTTATTTTCTTTCCAGTTTCCTGGAGCATAGCCTCCATTTCCTCCTTCGCTGTACCTAGATTTTTCTTTTCAGTTTCCTGGAGCATAACCTCCATTTCCCCCTTCCCCTGCAGCTTAATTTATTTTCTTTCCAATTTCCAGGAGCATAGCCTCCATTTCCCCTTCCCCTGCACCTTAATTTATTTTCTTTCCAATTTCCAGGAGCATGTCCTCCATTTCTTCTTTCCAAGTTCCAGGAGCATAGCCTCCATCCCCCCCCCCCCCCCCCCTTTGCTGCACCTCTTGCTGTTCCACTGATCTTCCTATCTCGAATGGGATTACTCTGCCCTCGTAAACACACATTCGCAGTGACTCCTCTAATCTCATAATGGGGTCAAAGGTCACCTTCAGAAAGGATCGCATCGCACCAACGATCCTGGGAGGACTTCTTAGGATTGCTGGAAGGGTAGGATTTATTTGGAGGGTTCGGTATCATTAGTATTACTAGTGTGTGCGATCCTTCAAAAAAGACTGCTAAATATTTAGATATGCACACGCACCATCCTCTCACCACGCTATATATATATATATATATATATATATATATATATATATATATATATATATATATTGTGTGTGTGTGTGTGTGTGTAACAGTAAGAGACAGAAAAAGAGTATCATGGATACGAGTGCAAACTAAAGTAGAGAATATTCTGAAAATATGTAAGATAAAGAAATGGTCATGGGCAGGACATATAATGAGAATGACAGATAATAGATGGAATAACTGAATGGGTCCCTAGAGATTAAAAGAAAAAAGTAGGGGAAGGAAGAGAAGACGATGGATTGGCGAACTACGAACATTTTTGGGTATAGATTGTCATAGAAAGAACCAAAAGAGGCGCGATTTGAAAGAAATATCTGAGGCCTTTGTCATGATGTGGATTATTAACGGCTGATGATGATGTATTATTTACTTGGTAAAGGTCAATGTGTAGGATCTGACAAATGGCGGAAAATTTCTTTCGCGTCTTGACGCCTCCGCGGAGCGATGAGGAGGAATCTGCCGGGCGGACAATTTATGGAGTTCTCGATCGACAAGCAGAAGCAGCAGCATCCGGGTAGCGACAGAGCCAAATGAAGAGACGCTTTTGTTTCTTAACCCCTGATCTGCCTTTAATTGGCGCTCCTCTTGCAATAGTCGGGCGATGACTGAAAGGTCTTGAGAAACGGGGAGAAAACCCTATTCGAAACTCGGTCATTTATTGGCTGCGGGATGAAGATGTTTATTTGCTTTTGGTGTTGCGTGAGCAGGAGGAATGTGTGTCATTGTTTTGTGCAATTGCCCGAGAACAATACCTTGTCATTTGCTTCGTTTGACGAGATAGTTAATTAGATTTAAATTGGATTACTCATTAGTATCATGTCATTTTGTCATGCGTTAACTTTACCTTTTTAAAATATATGATTCGTTTAAAGCTTTTAGCATGGTTTTTTAGTTTCATTACGTTTGGAGTAAAAATGACCGTCGTTCTTGTTTGTTCGTTTGTACCGATTGCCTCTGGTATTTAAGTTTCCTCATCATATAATTATTTCCCAATTAAAATCATCGTGCTTATCAGTGAAGAAATGCTTTTTTTGTGCTCAAACAATCATATATCTTTTATTTCGGTCTCTCCCCGTACCCTCAGTAAAAACGGAATAACCCTTAGAAGTACACTCTGGTACCACACCCTCCCACAAATTGTCGAAACTGCCGTGTTGTAGTGAAGAGAAGGGGAGGGGATGGGAAAGGGTTGAATCTGTGTGCGTTCTTATCTATCTAAATATTTAAACGTCATTTTTGACGGGTCGCGTACAGTAGTATATTGGAAACATGCATGCACACAGGTTACAATTTTCTCCTTAGTGTACCAGAAAAACCATCCGAATTCCAGCATGCCTTTTCGATAAGAGATAATGTTCATGTTATATGCGTGTGTGTATATATATATATATATATATATATATATATATATATATATATATATATATATATATATATATACTGTATATATATATATATCGAAAGATCTTTTCTCTCCCTTCCATAATTGAACGGCTGCTATAAACTCTCTCTCTCTCTCTCTCTCTCTCTCTCTCTCTCTCTCTCTCTCTCTCTCTCTCTCTCTCTCTCTCTCTCTCTCTCTCTCTCTCTCAGACAATCTTAGCTTCTCTATTGTTAATTGGAAAGGCTTTGACATCTTCATTAGTCCCAGCTGATACGAATGAAAAGACTTCAAATAGAAACGAACAGGTTATTTGTGGATTTAGTCTCCGAGCGAGTCAAGAAATCCAATGGAACTATTGATTGATTGATTTATATCATATACTGTACATATACTTGCGTCACACAAAGAAGGTCTGAGAGAAGTACGTTGTTTATACAGGAGTAGAGTTTCAGAGAGCAATGACTTGAACGCACACCATGACTAATTATAGATAATGAAGCCAAAGTAGTGTAGCACATCATAAAAGTTAAAGGTCATGTTTATGTCAACTCCGAGAGGTAAGAATAAAATTCAAAGGTAACCAAGAATTACTTAAGGAGCTGAAGCCTGATCATAATTATTTTAGTAATGAAATTAATGTAATTAATCCTGTCCACGAAATGCGAATATAGCAATTGAAGAGACTTTAGCTATGGTAAGCAGCTGTTTTAGGACGACACTCCAAAATCAAACAAATCTCTAAGTCTTGGGTAGTGTCATAGCCTCTGTACCATGGTCTTCCACTGTCTTGAGATAGAGTTCTCTTTCTTGAGGGTACACTCTGGCATATTATTCTCTTTTATTTATCTTCCTCTTGTTTTGTTGATTTTTTATAGTTTATATAGGAAATATCTGATTTAGTGTTACTGTTCGTAAAATAATTTATTTTTCATTGTTTCCTTTCCTTACTGTGCTGTTTTTCCTGTTTAAGCCCCAGGGCTTATAGTATCCTGCTTTTTTAACTAGGGTTGTAGCTTAGGAAGTAATATTAATAATGATAATAATAATAATAATAATAATAATAATAATAATAATAAGAATTGATAACAATAATAATAATAATAATGATAATAATAATAATAATTGCTCTTGCGGGACACAAGATTCGTCTTCATCCAAGTGATAACAATAATAAACAGGAAATCAACTCATCAAATCACCACCTAGGTGTATTGATTTTTGTCTATTTAAAGACATCATAGTTGATTTTTTTCATATGGATGAAAATCCTGAATATGGTTAATGGGAATGCAGGTGTCATAGGGTGTCGAATGTTTGAATTTCTCTCAATCCAGACATTTAAAGAAAATCGTGTGAGATCAAATTTAAAAATGATCTTGATGCTAGAGATTATAGATCTGGGTGAGATCATTATCATTGATGCATCTTCCTGCTTCTCTGTTGAATAGAATTCAGACCATCTCAATGAAGTCGAAGATAACTGCTCTCATTTTTCTTTTATGTACCTTTCCTATCAACTAAAAACTTGCTCTTGTCTGAAAATATAATTTTCTCTCAAACGAACCCTAAAAGCAACAGTGTAGGTAGTAGATTGGCCAGGGCTACTTTTCCTGTTAGGGCTCCTGGGCATAGCATCCTGCTTTTCCAACTATGGTTGTAGCTTAGCTAGTAATAATAATAATAATAATAATAATAATAATTTTGATAAAGCATCATCCTATTTGTTTGGGATCAACAGCCACTTCCTGATAATTCAACCTCCTTGGTATTTTTTAGTCATTTCAAACTGCCAATGTAACAGATGTAAGCCAGTTTAAGATTTAAGAGATCTGTGTGGGGGAAGGTTCCTAACAAATGAATAATTTATCCTTGCATATTAACGACGTCACTTTCTGAGATGGTTACTCTGTCGGATTGCAAAAAGAGACATTAAACCTCTCTCGCACGTTCCTCTATGTCTGTGCTTCAAGTGTGACTTGAGTCTTTGTGGAGGTTTTATTTCTGCGGAGGTGAAGCGCACGGGGGTAGTGTTGCAATTTTTTTGTTTTTATATATTTTGATTCTTACCGAGGATATGTTTGTGCAGATAGTGTAGTGTTGATCCTAGTGTAAGGTAGAAATTTATTTCAAGTGATCTCGGCATCTTGATGATTTGCATCTCTCTCTCTCTCTCTCTCTCTCTCTCTCTCTCTCTCTCTCTCATATATATATATATATATATATATATATAGATAGATAGATAGATAGATACATGAATGTTTATGTATGTAAAACTCATATAAGTGTATATATTATGAAAATACTATTTCTGTTTGATCCATATATATCTGTACGCAATATATATATATATATATATATATATATATATATATATATATATATATATATATATATATATATATGTGTGTGTGTGTGTATATATATGTATATAAATTTATATATACATATATATAAATTTATATATATATATATATATATATATATATGTGTGTGTGTGAGAGAGAGAGAGAGAGAGAGAGAGAGAGAGAGAGAGAGAGAGAGAGAGAGAGAGAGAGAGAGAGAGAGAGAATGTGTATACAAATGATTAGATTGCTGCCTAACCCTGAAACGAGGAGCATTTAAAGAGGAAGCCGGTAAATGTGTAGCGCAGGCATTCCCCCTTTTATTTAATTTGGCCTTTTGGGTGGCAGCTAATCCACACATTGCATGGCGTGTCATGATTGAGGGGGACAATCTACTGAATACCTCTCTGGTTGAACGCTATTGCAAACGCCACTGGAATCTTCTTCTTTTTCGAGTGACTTCACAATGAGCGAAAGCCGTTTTAAATGTGTACAGATTACTTGCGTGGGAATTGGACTTGTAAGGGATATGGGAATTTGCTGCGTGAGGTTTGCAGGAATTGTAATTGGGATATAAGAATTTGCTGCGCGAGGTTTGCAGGATTTGTAATTGGGATATAAGAATTTGCTGCGTGAGGTTTGCAGGAATTGTAATTGGGATATAGGTTTTTACTGCGTGAGGGTTGCGGGAATTTTAATCGGGATATAAGAATTTGCTGTGTGAGGTTTGGAGGAATTGTAATTGGGATATAGGAATTTGCTGTGTGAAGTTTGCATGAATTGTGATTGGGATATAGGAATTTGCTGTGTGAGCCTTATAGGAATTGTAATTGGGATATAAGAATTCACTGTGTGAGGTTTGCGGGAATTATAATTGGGATATAGGAATTTGCTGTGTGAGGTTTGGAGGAATTGTAATTGGGATATAGGAATTTGCTTTGTGATGTTTGCAGGAATTGTAATTAGGATATAAGAATTTGCTGTGTGAAGTATGGAGGAATTGTAATTGGGATATAGGAATTTGCTGTGTGAGGTTTGGAGGAATTGTAATTGGGATATAAGAATTCACTGTGTGAGGTTTGCAGGAATTATAATTCGGATATAGGAATTTGCTGTGTGAGTTTTGGAGGAATTGTAATTGGGATATAGGAATTTGCTTTGTGATGTTTGCAGGAATTGTAATTAGGATATAAGAATTTGCTGTGTGAAGTATGGAGGAATTGTAATTGGGATATAGGAATTTGCTTTGTGATGTTTGCAGGAATTGTAATTAGGATATAAGAATTTGCTGTGTGAAGTTTGCAGGAATTGTGTTTGGGATATAGGAATTTGCTGTGTGAGGTTTGGAGGAATTGTAATTGGGATATAGGAATTTGCTGTGTGAGGCTTGTAGGAATTGTAATTGGGATATAGGAATTTGCTGTGTGAGATTTGCAGGAATTGTAATTGGGATATAGGAATTTGCTGTGTGAGGTTTGCAGGAATTGTAATTAGGATATAAGAATTTGCTGTGTGAAGTTTGCGGGAATTATAATTGGGATACAGGAACTTGCTGTGTGAGGTTTGCAGGAATTGTAATTGGGATATAGGAATTTGCTGTGAGATTTGCAGGAATTGTAATTGGGATATAGGAATTTGCTGTGAGATTTGCAGGAATTGTAATTGGGATATAGGAATTTGCTGTGTGAGCCTTATAGGAATTGTAATTGGGATATAAAAATTCGCTGTGTGAAGTTTGCGGGAATTATAATTGGGATACAGGAACTTGCTGTGTGAGGTTTGCAGGAATTGTAATTGGAATATAGGAATTTGCTGTGTGAGATTTGCAGGAATTGTAATTGGGATATAGGAATTTGCTGTGTGAGGTTTGCAGGAATTGTAATTAGGATATAAGAATTTGCTGTGTGAAGTATGGAGGAATTGTAATTGGGATATAGGAATTTGCTGTGTGAGGCTTGTAGGAATTGTAATTGGGATATAAAAATTCGCTGTGTGAAGTTTGCGGGAATTATAATTGGGATACAGGAACTTGCTGTGTGAGGTTTGCAGGAATTGTAATTGGGATATAGGAATTTGCTGTGAGATTTGCAGGAATTGTAATTGGGATATAGGAATTTGCTGTGTGAGGTTTGCAGGAATTGTAATTGGGATATAGGAATTTGGTGTGTGAGGTTTGCAGGAATTGTAATTGGGATATAGGAATTTGCTGTGTGAGATTTGCAGGAATTGTAATTGGAATATAGGAATTTGCTGTGTGAGATTTGCAGGAATTTTAATTGGAATATAGGAATTTGCTGTGTGAGATTTGCAGGAATTGTAATTGGGATATAGGAATTTGCTGTGTGAGGTTTGGAGGAATTGTAATTGGGATATAGGAATTTGCTGTGTGAGGTTTGGGGGAATTGTAATTGGGATATAGGAATTTGCTGTGTGAGGTTTGCAGGAATTGTAATTGGGATATAGGAATTTACTGTGTGAGGTTTGCAGGAATTGTAATTGGGATATAGGAATGCGTTGTGTGAAGTTTGCAGGAATTATAATTGGGATATAGGAATTTGGTGTGTGAGGTTTGCAGGAATTGTAATTGAGATATATGAATTTGCTGTGTGAGGTTTGGAGGAATTGTAATTGGGATATGGGAATTTGCTGTGTGAGGTTTGCAGGAATTGTAATTGGGATATAGGAATTTGGTGTGTGAGGTTTGCAGGAATTGTAATTGGGATATAGGAATTTGCTGTGTGAGATTTGCAGGAATTGTAATTGGAATATAGGAATTTGCTGTGTGAGATTTGCAGGAATTGTAATTGGGATATAGGAATTTGCTGTGTGAGCTTTGCATGAGTTGTGATTGGGATATAGGAATGTGCTGTGTGAGGTTTGGAGGAATTGTAATTGGGATATAGGAATTTGCTGTGTGAGGTTTGTGGGAATTTTAATTGGGATATAGGAATTTGCTGTGTGAGGTTTGCAGGAATTGTAATTGAGATTTAGGAATTTGCTGTGTGAGGTTTGCAGGAATTGTAATTGGGATATAGGAATTTACTGTGTGAGGTTTGCAGGAATTGTAATTGGGATATGGGAATTTGCTTTATGAGGTTTGCAGGAATTGTAATTTACGGGATACCGGAATTGATCTTTTAACGGCTGTGCGTGATTAAGGATGAGGGAATTGTACTCGTAGGTGATGCGGGAATTGGACTTGCAAGGGATACAGGAATTCGGTGTGGAAGGGCTGCAGGAATTGGATTTTTAAGAGATTCCTGAATTGAACTCTAAATGGCTGCGGGAATTTAGAGTATAAGGGATGCAGATATTGAACTTGTAGGGAATGCGTGAATTTAACTTGGGAATGCGAAAATTGGACTTCCGGGGAATGCGGGAATTGGTACATCAACGATTTCTGGATTCGTTAATTTGTTTTTTGAGCTTTAAATGCAGAATTTGCATTTTAGAGGCCTTTAAATGTTGATGAAAATTTCCTCTGGCGTTGTTTAGCGGATGAAATATGGCCTCTGTCTATTTCTGGATTTTGGGATATCATCTTCTGGGGATTTCTGGAGACATGGATTGGTCTGTAGAACGGTTCTGCACTTGATTGATCTTTTTTGACAGCTCCCAGATGAAATAATTTTTCTTTTGATACCATCTTTCTGATGACCACTTTGGGATACAAAGGTTTAATCTGCTTCATAAAAAAAGTAAATAGGGTGAGAACTTGATGGATGTGTTTAATTAGTCTTGGTGATGCGGGAATTAATTTTAAATGTCATCAGAATACAGGAGGCTCAGGTAATTAAATTTCAGCCGCCCTAAACTGGTTTTTATTGTCGACTGCCTTGAAGACCATAGTCAGAGGTTACAGTCTAGACTAGGACTGCAATGAGGTTGGATTTTAAATGATGATTTTTGGAGGTCAGTCTTGTATTTAAACAAGTTTTTTTTTAAAGGTCGGGATGAAAGGTACGTGTCGGTTGGTCGGCACTGCTAAAAATAGATTGGGTGTGCGCCTATATTTGGTACAGTTTTTTTTTTTCTTTCTTTTTTTTTTGCGAAATTAAAACGATTGGTACTCTTTCTTTTATTATTATTCACGTTTTGTTACGTATATCATGAGCCATGTGGCCCTAATATTAAGAGAGTGTAACGTAATAAGTTATTGTTTATTTTGTTTTCGTTTTTATTTGTTTTATATTTACATTCCTAGCTGCAAGAAGGAACTCTTTTCCATACTCCTTATACATAAGTTAATCAGAAAGAAAGGAGGCAATGACTGTAACAACCTTCTAAAGATAAGCTCCTTAATACTCATAACATGAACCTTTATCTCTTATCCCATGTGACTTGATACATTTGCCACGTACATTATTATCAACTCGAGAAAATTGTCTGAATGGAATTGACATGATTTATTTAATCAAGTAATTGCAATTTTTTTTCTATGTTCATTATAGTTTACGTAACTAGGTTAAATATGCTTGTGCACCCTATATAAACAGTATCATCTTATTCTGGAAGTTAACCTGCACCTTGTAATTTCTCCTTATTCTTGAACTTAACATATTAAGTCCATTTCTCCCAGTTGCCTTATTAGTCGAACACTTTAATTCTGGCACCAGCCATGCTAACATTCACTATCTTCTTGGTATCACAAACGTTGATTTTGAACTGTCTTATAAACATTAGACATCCGCCAACCTTTCCCTACTATACTTTTATTTTAGTTCTGATTTTCTGGTCCTATACTACAGGGAAACCCTGCTCTCTACAGGACCTTCCGTAATTCCTTTTATCGTATATATTCCAAGGCATTCAGTATTTCACTCCTCATATTGTTCGTTAATTGTCAAATCCACATTATCGAAGCACTTAGAAACAAGAAAATCTTCTGCTTCCCCTTAAAAGCCATAATATCTTCAGTCTTCCGGATGTCAGTGGGAGCTAGTAAATCACCAGATAAGTTTTCTTCTCCATTCTCAGCCCAAAGTTTTTACTTGCATTAACAAAGTTGGCTCTCTTGCATTTCTGAGAGTTGTTATAGTCTATGGCCGTAGTTCTTCTGTCGACATTTTGTAGTATTATATTGAGCATATTGTTATAAAACAACCGGGAGGTTCTGGCGTCACATTTTTTTAAAAATTTTAATCAATACTAAGCAGTTACGTTTTCAATCAACATGTCGGATAAACTTGAATTTATTATTGTTTTATAGAAACACTTGTAGCAGTAATTTTTTGCATAGTACCGATCCAATTATTATTATTATTATTACTATTATTATTATTATTATTACTATTATTATTTGTATTATTATTATTATTATTGTTATTATTTGTTATTATTAATTATTATTATTGTTATTATTATTTATTATTATTATTATTATTATTATTATTATTATTATTATTATTATTATACACTCGCATTACTAACGAAAAACTTGAAACTCTTAATAATGACCTTTTGACCTAGACAATTTTATTTTCTTCATTCATGTTCGGTCCTTGCATGATAAGTGACTGTCCCTGTCCCTCTCCCCCTCCCCCTTCCCCTTCCCCTTCCCGAACTTCCATCCTGTATTGATTTCTTAAAGTAATGTTCATATTACAGTTTGGTCAGTATGAATGTTGAAGTGTCTCAGATGTTTCCCCTTTTCTTGGAATTGTTCTGTGGAACTTTCCTGAAGTTGTATTGTTCTGTGGAACTTTCCTGAAGTTGTATTGTTCTGTGGAACTTTCCTGAAGTTGTATTGTTCTGTGGAACTTTCCTGAAGTTGTATTGGCCTGTGGAACTTCCTGAAGTAGTATTGTTCTGTGGAACTTTCCTGAAGTAGTATTGTTCTGTGGAACTTTCCTGAAGTAGTATTGTTCTGTGGAACTTTCCTGAAGTAGTATTGTTCTGTGGAACTTTCCTGAAGTAGTATTGTTCTGTGGAAGTTTCCTGAAGTAGATGGGTGTCGTTGGCGGCAAGAAAACGGGTTGTGTCGAAAATTGGGCTTTTTTATCGTTGTTGTTACTATGATGGTCTTTAGTAAATGTGTTTATTAAGAGAAAATCATAAGAAAACTATGATTTTATCCCGAATAGTTTTATTTCATTATAGTTTTTTTTTTTTTTTTTTTTGCAACAGCACTCAAAATCATTTCAGTTCTTTTCTTCTGCTTGGAAGGAGACCTTCTGAAACTTAATGTAACTTCATTAAAGTGTTAATAATGTAGTAGTATCATTTTTATTATTGTTTCTATTTGGATCATCCTCTTTTTGTTTATATTAATATGATTTGATAATAATTATCATTATTATTGTTATTATGATATTGATGTAATATTTTGGTAATAATGATGATTTATTATTATTATTATTATTATTATTATTATTATTATTAAAGAATATTGAAATATACTGTTGCACTTGTAACTCTAGACTATAAAACTAGTTTGGCTCTACGATGCCGAGTTCCAGATGGTTATTTTTTTTTTTTTTCTGGTCACGAGTTGATTATTTTATTTGTGTTTGACGAGGGACAAAAGGGAAATAAACGGAACTGTGGTCGAATTTTTCATTATTAAATAATTGTAAAGTTACTATGAATTGCTTCAACAATTTTATCTTTTGATTATTATTGTTGTTGTTGTTGTTATTTCTCTGAAACGTTTATGACATGATCTTTTTATAGATTGGTTTATTGGGATGCAACGTTGTAATTAATAGTTGGCCATGATTGTTACTTGATACAATTGGGGAGAGAGAGAGAGAGAGAGAGAGAGAGAGAGAGTGAGAGAGAGAGAGAGAGAGGCGAGAGAGAGAGAGAGATAGAGAGAGAGAGAGAGAGTTTTTTCTGTGTAGAAGATGGGGGATGTATATTAGATTGTTAAAAATGTCCAATCTTAAAAATAATCTAAAAGTAATCCAATGCGAGAGAGAGAGAGAGAGGAGAGGAGAGAGAGAGAGGAGAGAGGAGAGAGAGAGAGAGAGGACGAGAGAGAGAGATAGAGAGATAGAGAGAGAGAGAGCTGTGTGTCTGTGCTCTCCGTATCTTCCCCCTCCATCAGTGACTCATCTTTGATCGAGTCATGTTTGTTTAAATTGAATAACATTTTCCCGCAGTGAGGTGTATTGTATATTAAGAAACGGCAGATTCTCTGCTTCCTGCTGAGGTGAGTTCACGTCGAAGGTATGTTTCATTACCCAATCTCCATTTCGGGTTATTTTGATATGGGTAACTAACGTCAATTTCTTTTAATGGGCGCGTTTGCAGACTCGCAGCTGTGCCCTTTTAGCTCGGAAAAGTTTCCTGATCGCTAATTGGTTAGAATTATCTTGTCCAACCAATCAACGATCATGAAACTTTTCCAAGCTAAAGGGCACCGCTGGGAGTCTGTGCTAATCTGCCTCGCTAAAAAAATTGACTATAGCGTCGCAATACGTGTGGTCATCGAGGCTTCGTCGAAATATAGCAGTTTGTATAAGGCTTACCCGAATTATAACCATCGATTAAGCAAGCCGCCTTAGGAAATTAAAATAAGATGAAAGTAATCAAATTCAGTGCAGTGTCATAAGCTTTATTATTATAATTATGATTTAGCTAACTACGACTTAAGTTGGTAAAGCAGGATGCTATGAACCCAAGGGCTCCAACAGGGAAAAATAGCCCAGTAAGGAACGGAAATAAGGAAATAAACAAACTATATGAGAAGTAAAGCGCAATTGAAATAGAATATTTTAAGAACCGTTGCAGCATTAAAACAGATTTTCCATATATAAACTACAAAAAGAGCCTGAAATCAGCCTGTTCAACATAAAAACGTTCGCTGCAAGTTTGAACTTTTGAAGTTCCACTGATTTAACTACCTCATTATGAAGATCATTCTACAACTTGGTTACAGCTGGAATAAAACTATTAGAATATAATAAAAGAGATATCTCCTTCCCGTCTGTCAGAGGGTGGGATTGACTTTTGATGTCTTAATCGCATACGGCTTATTACTCTTCTAAAGCTTTCATGATTATCAGTGTAATTTAGCATTATTGGGGTAGAACAGATTTCTCATAGTTGAGATTTTTTTTTTCCTTTTTTTTTTTAATTTGGACATAGGTCGATAGTCCATCTAATTTTTAAACGATTCTCTTGAAGAAAGAATATTAGCTGGAAATTGGAAAGAGAAAAGTTTGAATAAGCCAATTTAT
>NC_090752.1:68555132-68645132 GCF_036898095.1 Palaemon carinicauda | reverse complement strand
GACGGGTTTTCTTTCCGCTGTGACATTCGCCGCTGAAGAGTTTCAACTGTTCATTTGCCTCCCGTGACCTTTTTTTTAAGGTGTCCTTGAAATTGCGTGTCAGGCCTGCTCTCTCTCTCTCTCTCTCTCTCTCTCTCTCTCTCTCTCTCTCTCTCTCTCTCTCTCTCTCTCTCTCTCATTATATATATATATATATATACTATCTTGGATAGTAATAATAATAATAATAATAATAATATATATATATATATATATATATATATATATAAATATATATTTTATATAATTTTATATAATTTTATATATATATATATCATATATATTATATTTTATATTATATATATATATATATATATATATATTTATTTATTCACCCACATACATACATACACTTACAACAACAACAACAAATGCAACCATTTCTAGTCCACTGCAGGACAAAATGGACTCGGGGATGTCAATTTACGTGTGGATTTCATCACCACACTGGCCAGTGCAGATTAGTGATGGTGGGAGATTCTTATCTGATTGTTCACAGCAAATCAACCTAGTATGGGTGGCCTTTACTAGTACAGCTTTGCTGATCATGACGATACACAAACCCTTATACCACGTTAAGGTATTCCCACACTATGTATTTGTATGTACACATTAATATATATATGTAGGCTATACTATATGTATATTTTATAATGATTTAAATAAGTATCGCAATTTCCAAAGTGCCCCCCCCCCCAGCCTTACCATTACAAAGAAAATGAAAGGACCATTGGTTTAAAGTTTATAAGGGTATGCCCACTGCTCATTGCTATTATTATTAATATTGTTATTATTATTATTATTATTATTGTTATTATTATTGTTATTGTTGTTATTACTACTAGCTAAGCTACAACCTTAGTTGGAAAAGCAAAGTGCTATAAGCCCAAGGGCTCCAACAGGAAAAAATAGCCCAGTGAGGATAGGAAATATAGAAATAGATAAATGATATAGGAAGTAATGAATAATTAGAATAAAATATTTAAAAACATTAAAACATATTTCATAAATAAACTATAAAAAGACTTATGTCAGCCTGTTTAGCATTAAAACATCCTTGCTGCAAGTCTGAACATTTGAAGTTCTACTGATGCAACTACCTGAATAGGAAGAACATTCCACAACTTTGTTTAATAACATTTACTTTTAAGCCATTTCCAAAATAAAAAGAATAGACACTAATGGCTTTTTTGGGCTCAGCCATGTCGTCCTGATGGGAGGTTCCTTTAGGCAGCTTTCTAAGGGATATTTGGCTACTACAAAAGGAATATCCCTTAAAAAGCTGCCTAAAGGAACCTTCCATCAGGACGACATGGCCATATCACCCAAAAATTGATTTTTCGCTTTGCTCAAAATCCGTTATGTAGGTATCACTGTCCTCTCTTGCTAGAGGTTCTAATTGATTACTGATTTATTGGTTATACCACATGCTTCTCGTTGATTGCATATTGATTGATTGGTTTAAACTGGTAGGAAATAACTTGAGGCAATTGGCCAGTTTAATTATCTGAATTGTATGTTTCAATACTCTATAACTGATGTAACACAACTGAGGTCATTGATACATACAATTTATAGGGGAACTTCTTTCTTTGAACTGTCATCATGATGAATAGGTTTGTAGACAGACTTATGTCTTGCTGATTGTTTTACAGAAATTATATGAACTGGTTCCATAATTACTTAGGTCACGAGGAGATGTGTTTTGATTAAAATTTGTCCAATGTTCATTATATATGTGTACTGTATGTGTGTGTTGTTTGACAGCTACCTTATCACTTGGTTATCATTTAGTACATTTTTTGTTTGCAGTTTTGACATTTTCATTGTGTCTTACACTGTCCTTATAAAAGTACTGTAATTTCCTTATGAACCTTATCTGAGTTATGACTATAAACTATTATACTGTACTGAATAATATTTGGGTAATTTTCAACAATCTTAAGGATATTCATATTTTCTTTGGATACTGTATTTTCTTATACATCAGATTAATTTTGAATTAGAGTTGAAAGTGTTTTTATCTTGCATTGCAGGTTGCGGCTCTAGAAACACGTGTGAGCAAGCCTCCTAACAACAACCCTACCACCGCCGACTCGGCCATAGCTTCTGCTGTTGCTACTGCCATAACTGCCACTGCCACCACCTCTACCGCTACCGTTGCCGCCACGGCCGCTGCATCCAATGTCACCTCTTCAGCAGCCACGTCTACCCCAAACACACAGGTAGTGACAACGCAGGTCGTTGTAGGCCAACCCGCTCAGAATCTCCATCCGTCTCAACTCAGGCCGCAAACATCCGAGCAGAATCAGTCTAAGCCTAAGCAGAGGAAGTTGCAGGTAAATGCGTGGAATTATATGTAATGCATAGTAAGGCATATAGGTACCACTATGTACGGATGTGTGTTCCTGCAATAAATACAAATCCTATGTTTTTTACATAGGAGTAATGATATCAACAAAAGCTGACATCATTACTCTTATATAAAGAACTACAGGTTTGTATTTTTAGGAAAAATACAAATTACTTCTAAATTTGCTATTTTGTGTAGTTTGATATGGTATACTGTATGCAGATATAGAAGGTATGGTTTCCTGAATAATATACTGTAATACATAAGATGCTACACATGCTATGATTTCAGGGAAGTAACATAAAGAAGTGTAATATTGATAACTTATAATACTGAGTTAACTCCTTTCAACACAAACAAATGAAATTTGATTGTTAGGATACTGTATTAACTGCAATGTGTATCAAGGTGGTAATTATTCAGCAATGGCCATGAATGTGGAGGCTTGTAGGAAATAATAATGTGCTTAAGATTCCATATAGCCTACAGATGAGTCCGTTAATGTTTATATACACATGTATTTAGACACTCAAAATACTTTAATGAAAACATGTACTGTACAGTATGCATATCAGAAATGAAGTACGGTTATGGGAAATTATACTTTGCTGTATTAAGATTTTTAGATTAATTTTGATAGAAGCATTTTTTCTTTATATTGGTAACTTGGAAAACAAACATCTACTGTATAAATTCTAGTGAGATAAATTTGAGGGAAAAATATTAGAATTTGCAACATAGAGATGAGATGCTATCTACAAGATATCCCAAAGCATTACAATTCTGTAATCCCTTTATGAGGAGCAAAATCTGATGACATCAGCTCCCTAATGTCCTTATCTAGCCCAGATTGAACAATACTATAAAATAGAATATAAAGGAAGAAGGGTACTGTACACTGTACAGTATTCATTTTGTTAGTATTTTATTTCTTCAAATTATTTTCAGTGGTTCTGATTAATTTTCTTTATTTTCCATAATAGTTTAAACTTGACGATGAAGGCAGTCCAGACAAGAAGCCCAAAGAAAGAGTAGAGGAGGACTGTCTTGAGGAGGAGGAGAGTGGTTGGTGGGCAGAGAGGGTGGCCATGGCCCTTGGAGGAATGACAGAATATAGGGATGCTTGGTACAGGAGTCACGCTCATCTCTTACATGCTGACGGACCTCTGCCCCACACCTGGAGGCTCTACATAGCTGCTTTGGTACTCTACACATTATATGCTTTATTTTCAAATTTGTTATAATCCTGTGTACTGACATTATTTTTGAACTTTCATTTTGATGCTCTACACATTTTCCAGTTACTATTGGTATTTGCTATGCGGTCATCCTCTGCATTATACTATAATTTTAAAACTATTTCAATGTTCTTATGATTACTGTATGCATTTGCAGTTGTCTGAATTTATACTATATATGCATATACTTTTTTGATTGTCGTATATGTTTCTTAATTTCCTAATTAGAATGGTTACTGATATTTTTTCTGATGTAGTTGGCATTACTATTGTTAAGTTATTTAAATCATTTGGTTTTTATGCAAGCTCGATTTTCAAATTTGGTGCTTTTAATTTCAATATTCTCTTTCTTATGCTGTTGTATGTTTATGCTTCAATAATTGCATACTTCACAAATCTGGAAATATTTATTAGTTGCTTTCCCTTGTAGAATTAAGGGGTTGGCAGTCTTGGTAGATTTAAAAAGTTCTTGATCATTGTGACTTTTCTCATATTCATAATTTTTAATGCTTCAGGCTGTGTGTCGTCATGAGGTTAGCTGGCTGATGCAGGCACTCTTAGCAGATTTCAGAAATGCCGGGGGAGACATGCGATGGACTGTTGACCTTCATCAGGCCCCTCCCAAATTGTATGCCCTTACTGCCATCAATAATATTTTAGCACATCGCCCTTGGTTGCTATCACCGCAGCATATAGAGGTATGCTACATAGTTTTTTTTCTCATCTATAAGTAGTTATTCATCAACTAAATTGTATGTAAAATACTGTAGTTAGTTGTAACACTTAACTCGGCATTATCATAAATTATCTCGAAATATGAAGCTGGTTATTATTGAAGTTTCTTTTTTTTGTTGATTTAGTTTAATAAAGTTCTAGGTACATTATTCAAATTTAGATTTGATATACTGTACATGGATAATTTTCAGAATTGATACTGTACTTGATTTCAAGTACTGAATAATTTAATCTAACATTTAGATGAGACTCAATGATCCTCTTAACTTAATTTTTTTCAGCAATTAACAAAAGGGGATAATAGTTGGTCTCTAGGCGAATTAAGTCAGGCATTGTGCATCATGACACACTTCCATACTCTTGCCACATTCCTCCATGGCTGCAGACTCTCCATTCTTCCTTCTTCCAAAAAAGATGCTGGTACATTATACTGAGATTATTGGTGACGTATATGATATATGAAATCTTTTAGCTTTTTTATTTTATCAGAAAAAAATTACTGTACATTGTATAGAATTTTATTAACATTGCCATTGCATTAAAATGTTGAAACTTCCATTTACAATTTCAGGACAAGCTAATGCGAAATCAGGAGGCAGTAGCAGTAAAGTTTCTCAAATGAATATTCAAACAAGATCAAAGTGTCTTGACTCAAATTTCCAAAATAACAAGTTTTCTAATGTCGATACAGGGTAAGGTTTCACATATGTATAGTATGGTACTGTATTTTGTGATATATATATATATATATATATATATATATATATATATAATATATATACATATATATATATATATATATATAATATATATACATATATATATATATATATATATATATAATATATATATATATAATATATATATATATAATATATATATATATATATATGTCTTAGTTATAACTGTAATTGAACAGTTTAACATGTTTTTTCAAAAAGGCCCATAAAGGAAACACAGGAAATATAAATAAATCACTATATATCAGCCAATGTTTATTGGCCCTCGTCAGGATGTAAAGTAAAAATGAGGAATACAGTGGAGAGTGACAGTTTATTTAGGAAAGCAAAAGGGTGTTTCCAATTGTCAAGTGCTGGAAGGATTAGCCAAATTTAATATATATATATATATATATATATATATATATATATATATATATATATACATATACATATATATATATATATATATATATATATATATATATATATATATATATATATATATATATAATATATACTATTTACTGTGTATATATATTATATATATATGAATACTGAGTTGTATCTCTAAAGTTAGTAGATATTGTAATGGTTACATATGATAGCAATGTCAATTTATACTTTCACGAAAGAAAGTGAAAGATTTTATTGAGACGATGAATATAATGAATATAAATTTTGATTACTATTATTCCAGGTCTAAGTCAAAACCAACAGCAGTTAGCACAAGTGAGCAAACGGCAAAGTCTTACAAACACCTTACTATTAATCCATCATACTCCTATGTTGATGCCATATGTGAAGATGATGCCAGAATTCCATCATTTTTTGTTCAGGTTTGTTTTTGTGCTAATCGTAATACATTTAAAACCAGGAATGCTGTACAGGCTATTCAACTGAAACTTTAGTAACTTTTCTTCAAAGTTCTTAGGTCTATTAGTGTTTTGCTTTTCAGTGTTCTCCTTATTATTGCATGTCAGATAAATTGTGGAAAAGATTGGATCAACCTTGTAATTATTTACAGATGGTATATGCCTTTTTTTTTTTTTTTTTTTTTTTTTTATGCACAGTATTGTTTCTTGTGTGACCTATTTGATACTTAATTATGATGCATTTTCATTATCTGTATAATATTTATGGATCCCTTAATTAGAGGATGGGTAGAGCACTCACTATACTGTACTTTGAATAATTATGAGGATCACTCACATATACAGTAGAGTGCTATCTCTGCATGAAAGACTAAAATATCAAACCTCAACTTGCATAAAATTGTTAGCACCAATGTTTCATAGTACATTTTATAATTTTACATATACAGATTTGAGAAAAGAAGAGGACAAGAAAAGAAAGTAGTGCCTGTATAAGATATTACAACTAAAAATTCTGCATGTTAGAACACTTACTGCTGCTAGTTCTTTTTATTAGTGTTTGAAATGTTTGTAAAGAAATGTATTTGCATGCCTCTGAATTAAAACTCTGAAGTTGAATTTTGCATCCTTCTACATACAATACTTCTTTTATTGATACTAACATCTGATTTGAAAACCTACTTGCTTCAGATATTCATAATTATTATGGTTAAAGCCTATATTATGTTATGGAACTTTGAATAGTGACTTGTACTGGGTTTTCTATTAAAACTTGTAATTTCTGATGTATAAACTCTGATATAGCTCAAAGGACCTTTAATTTTGTGTGTGCTTATTTTCTACTGATTCTTAGGTTTCACTACTGCAGATATAAATGTAACTTAATTGTTGCATACCACATGTTTAAATATTTTTTTATGCCGTACTTTGGTATCACTCTTGTATTAAATCTGTAATATTGCCATGTTCAAGCTTTGAAGCTACTGGAGATCTGGGAACTCTTAAACCTGGATTGAAAATATATGCTATGCAATGTTAGTTTTTTCTTATAACGACTACAAATTTCCATTAAACAGGAATATAATTGGCAAGATCACGGCTATGCCATGTGCTCAAGGCTACTTGGTGATGTTGGAGCATTCTTCGATGACCGATTCGCAGCAGCACTTAACATTTTAATTCCACCTTCCAAGGATCAGCCTCAGCAGTCTGGTAATGTTGATTCACTCAACAACACCCTATGTGGCCCTCTCCTTGCAAAGGCACTTTGGAATCATGTTCAGGTATTCTTATCCTTTCTGAAGTTTTTAGAAATATTAACGCATTGAATGCTATAAGATGTGTTTCTACATCCAGAGATTTTTAGCTCCTTTTCATTTCATACAGTTATTTTCTATTTTATTGTTTACGTGTATGAGATTTGAACAAAAATTAAAACTATATCAATGGAAAGGTAATTTGTTCTGCTATTAAATAATATTTTTAATTCTTAGTGTTAATTGATTTTGTGCTGAAGCGAGTTCAGTAAAATTTCTCAAAAAAGGCCTTGAGGCTCTTATGATAAATTTATTTATGTGGGTGTGTTTGTTTCTTATATATTTCAACGTCTTGAGTGTCAGTATTACTGCTTAGTCTGCATATTGCAAATAAGCCTAGAGTAAACTCAAAATGCAATTTGAAACTAAAGTAGAAAGGTCTTGCCAATCATGAAAGAATCCTAACTTTTGTAGCTTTGCATATAACCTCTAAAACTCCTTATCATCAATGAACATCAGAATATATGGAATGATGTTGGACTGGGAAATTTATGATATCAGAAGGAACAATACTTTGAAGTAATTTTGACCCATCTTTAAATTTGTCACTCCCCGAAGACCCAGTCCCCATGTATGTTCAGAATGTAAATCAATAATAACCAAACATTTTCTGAATGTTTGAAATTCTATTGCAAGTCTTTTAGAAAACTGTAATTTACTAAAGAAAATTTAAGCTTCATCAAAACTAAGGCTTTGGGTAAGCCCTATGAGAGAGCTAAGTAACTTAGCTTTGTGATCTGGGTAAACTATTTAATAACATTATTACTAAACATATAGCTCTGATCCCAAATTGACTAGAGACTGCCATTCTATATTAAGATAAATGAATGTAGATATGTATAATGTAGTTCCTTATATACTTTATTACTGAGTGTATTTCATTTTAGGAATATTGGTCTCAACTTGTTACCCTTTTTACATTTTGTTTAATACAGTACAACCAACAAATATGGCTTGAAGTGTATGCTATACTTCACGAGTAGCAAAAGTACTTACTTTTCAAATTCTTTTTTGCAGTGGCTTTTGGGTATACATCATGATGATTGTGATTACACAGACCTGAATAAGAGATTAGATCCTCATGTAAGAGATTTTGTCAAAAAATCTTGTTGTTTTCCGGAAACATTAGCGGATACCAACTCCAGTCCAGTGACCACCAATAGTGTTCAAACTAGCATGGTAAGCAGATTTTCAGTTTTTCTATACAGTAGATATCATGAATATTCTTAATAAGGATTTCTGGAATGATATAGCAGATGCAGTTTTCTCACATTGTAGTACTGTAGTTATTGCTTTAGGGTTTTAATTTGAGTATTAGTAAAAAATTAAATCTAAGTACTGGTATCTTTAAAAACATTTGCTGTGTATATTGAATTATGTTATCTGAAAAGTGAATGATCCTCACTGCCATCTGAAAATCTAAAACAGAATGCAATCTATTAGCTTTAACCAAAAAGTTATCAAACTTTTTTAGCTGAGGAAATCATATGATATGCTACCCCATCCACATGAATTAGGAGGTTTCTAAGTAAGTGGAGGGATGTTAGGATCAAGGCAGCCAATTGTTTTCTGTCTCCTAATCTAGTTGTCTAATAGAAATAAAGAAATCAATGCTCTATGAGAGGATCTCGAATGTGTAAAATTCCATGGACCATCAGAACCCCTACTGACTGGAACACTATTACCTCTAGAACTGACTTGAGAACTCGTGCTAGGTTAAAAAATAGGGGATGAGAGATCAGAGTTACCTCATTCAAGGGAAGATTCACTGGCCCTCTGAGATTTCACAAAAGGGGCTGAAGAAGTTAAGAGCTTTTGAAGCTCGTAACAATCAAAACTTAATTGGGTAAGTAGTATGGTTGAGTTTGGTGCTGTGTGTAATTTTCTCTCGACTATAATAAGCTTGCCAAGTCTTCTCTAGTTTTCCCCCTGAACTAAAAGCAAGTTTCTTTTTATCCTTGGATCAACCATAGAAACATGGTTTCCCATGAGGGGAACAGTGAGGCCTTCATACTCCTCACTATGGTTATTTAAATCAAAATATTCTTCCCAACTTAAGACACAAAGAGGTTGTTCAGTCAAAAACAATTCCATTGAACAATCTATATAGTAATTTCTGAATGATACAAATGGAAACTTCTTTATTCACCTGAAAACTATAACAATCTGGAATACAGGACTGTTGTCAGACCAAATGTGACACAAACTGAAAAGATAAAGGTTCTGCAGTGTGCCCAAGCTTGTTTTCTTGCCATTAACCCATAGATTGTCTCATTTCTTTACTAGAGGCATAAATATATTTAAAGGAAAGAAAAGGGCTTTTTTTTTTTTTTTTAAAGTTTAAGGGGGCCGTCTGGCTAATGCCGTTTTTTAAGGACAGGACTTTGACATTCATACCACTTAATAAGGTGACTTAGGACATCTCCAAACTGCATAGGATTTTCGCCTCTTACCTGAGGTTTTGCAACGCCAATATGATTTATCCTGAAAATTAGTGTTTTTCAAATTCTATCTCCTTCCTTGATACTTAATATTAAGACCTGGGATTACTATCCTATATAGACCTGATGTAGATCTCCAATCAAATAGGGAGTTTTTTTTCTGAAAGTCATATTATTGCTAGATATGAATTTTTTCATTATGGTGAAAAGATAAACCCTATAAATCAGGAAATAAAAGTAAGAAAGAAAAATTGGAAAAAAGGGCTCTATTTTATTGTTTTATAATGTCTAAGTTATATACCAAATTTCAATGCTATACCTGTAAAACTAAGAAAGATAGAATTTGGAGGTCAATCAGTATAGTTTTGAGATACCGGCATTCAAAGTTTTTTTTGTATTTTTACAAAGACAAGATTAATAATCATGATTATTATGAATTTTATGCTCCTTTTTGAATTTTGATAAACCAAAACAATGGTATTTATAATTTAGCCATAAATGAAGATCCCTTTGTTCAATATCTTGCTTCTTTGGGCTACTGGTCGCTCCTTCATCCACAACACTCTCTCCTTCACTAACTCCCCTAATATCTCTGATATTACCCACTTCTGAACTCTAATTAGAGTGAATTTTCTTCTTCCTTATGTTAGCGAGATGTTGAAATTGTCGTTTCCTCTTTGGCATGATGAAATTCTTGCTGAAACCAAGAAAAAGATATAAAAGTGAGCGAATGTCAAAGGTCAAACTCAAACATGCACTCTCTCCAAGGTTTGTGCTAGCACTGAAGGGTGTGATCATAACTTCCTATCTTGTGACTCATGGAATCTATACAGATGCCATTGCTCACAATATGTTTTTATCAAAATGTAATAATTATCTAAATTCACGAAAACAGGAGAAATACAGTACTGCATTTTCTTGTAGGGATCAATGTTTTTGGCTTGTTGAGTTACTTTTACTAATTTCCCTGTAACTATGAGAGTAAGAGGAATTTTTTTTGACAAAATATTTTCTATATGCATTTTCCATTGCCATACGAAGGTCAGTGAATTGTTTTAGGAATTTGGTTTTTTCATCCTATACCTCCAAATACTGTATTGGCTTACCAGCCGGGCCCCTTACGGGTAAATCTCAATGAAACTGATCTTCCAGAAACAAAGCAATATGAACATCAGGGTAGGTTCATGGAAATAGTGTGTAAGATAAATATTGGTAAAGAATGTTACTATCTATGATTTTTGTAGAGTTTGGGTGTTAGATATACAGTACTTGGATTTATTAAATGAAAAAGGCCATCATTCCAGAAATAAAGCGGTATTTTTAAATATTTAAACAAAGGACTTTTTGTGAATTCTTAACATTTTTTCAATTACAATTGTTTTAAATCTTTATTTATCCAATTTCATGTAGGGAGCAGTCATGCATATTTTCTCCCATTTAGCTTTTAAGCTACTCTCAACTTTGATGCTCCAATTTTTGCCTTAGTTGAGAACAAATCCTTCAGGAAGGCCAGTTGAGCATTCAAAAATGACGCTTATAATTCTGGTTGTATTAATCTTAAAATCTCAGTTGCTTTTTAATATTATTTATCAGATAACTTTAGGAAAATACATGTATTTTTTTTTTTTTTAGGTTGAAATGAGTGTAATAGTTATGGAGGCTCGTCTACAATCAGAACTACTTTATGCACTCAGAGCCATCATGCTCCACCATTGTTAAATGGCCAATTTTTGGCTGCTACTATCTCATGCATATGCTGCAGATTCAGTCTCACCCTGGCAACAAAGAGTGGGTACTATGGACAGATAAGTGTACAGTATTTGTTACCTTGTAGTGCTATGAAATGTGCACCAGTCAGTGTGACAGGTTCTATAGCATAATGTTGAGATTCAGCTGAAGTGTGATATTTTAGGCCAATAAGGAAATTTTACAATATGTTATTGTTGTGATTGGCACTAATTATATTCAGTACAGTCAAGCATTTTGTTTTAGTTATTACATCTCTATGGGGGTGTAATGTATTGCTTTTAGTGATTTGATGCAATTTTGTTTTTCGGTTGGGTAATGCCCAATACATCATCAAATGATTGATATTTGGTGATGATATTTCATCCCATTTGTATTTCAGTATTCCGTTAAATGCACTGATGCATGATTTTGTATTATATTATGTATGGGTGTCATGCTCTTCATTAAGGAAGGGTTAGTTTATTATTAGGTTTTGTGATGTATTTGCTATAAGGTTCTTTACCCCTGAATCTCATGATTTCTTTTAAATTTCGGGGACTGCCATGAAGTTAAAAATAGTTAATACAGTAATGGTAAAATACTATTTTGAAAGGATTTGTTTAGCTAAAGGTATAATTTTTCTATAATGTAGCTTTAAGCACATCAATAGTCATCAGGAGTACAGTACAGGAACTAACCTACTGAATAGCAATTTAGACAGGTTAGTTTTACCTTCCGGTATGTATTATTTAAAATGTCACATCTAAGGAATAGGTTATACCGCAGGCTAAGTCAGTTGGCTTTCCTCAATAATGAATGATATTTGTAGCTACATTGCAGATATCTAATATTTGCAGTTTTGATGAATATTTGACTGAAGTTACACACTGATAGCTGTGACTGGGTGGATGGATTTACTGTAACTAATTTATTTACAATCTCCTGTCTCCTGATAATCATTGAGACACTGTAATTCTTACAATTTTTGATCTCATCACACAGAATTGTTTGTAGTAGGTCAGTGTTATTTACAAATTATAGTATAGAATGTGTGTTTGTGTGTGTCAGATATATTATAATATATTTTTTTTTTTGTCCAGGCCCACTAGTTACAGGACATTATTGTTTGCCCTTTATTTTCTGTATATTTTTCTTGATAAGTGAGATATAAAGAGGAAGTATGTTTGTTTTCATGTATGAAAGAATTTCCAACGTGTTATAAGCTTTGCGCAAATGTAGATTTTGATTTTCAAAGCTCATAATTTTTCCTCAACTCTGAAGTAAGACTATAAGTACTGTATATGTGCATATTAATAAGAATCCAGTGCTGCGGTGTATAACGAATATCTTATGTACGCTGATGTGAGGTACAGTTTTAAGATTCCATGATAGCAAAGTGTTCCAGACAAACTAAAATCTAAGGTAAAGTTAAGGTTCTTTAAGAACTAATCCTAAAGAAGTTGCCTTTTATGTATAAGATAATAATTGTATGCAGATACTTCAGTCAAGGATTATGATGTAAAACTAACATAAAATAGACCTTGTGAGAGTTATCATTATCATCTCAGGAAATTTTTGTTTAACGTACAAAATTGTCTAGATTACATAGACAATGGAGATGTTAAAATTATCCATAGTAAGTGTAAATTCTAAAAAGCAGGAGATTTTTGATAAAGAAGCAGACTAGTTATATATATATTTTTGAGAGATAAGGGAAGTTGCTGCTGCTTTGAGGTAGAGATGCATTATACTGGATCGAATACGAGCATAAGAGCAGATTACAGTATTAAGTTTGCATATATGATTATCTGGTATAGAAGAGGTTAAAATGGCTCTATGGCACTTTCATAGTTTTGTTCTATGATCATAAAAGTAATGGAGACTTGTCTAAGTAATGGCAATGAATGATCTCATTTCATATTGTAGGGGTCTTAACGTATTTTTGTGTTGTTTCATCCTTTAATTATGAGGGGCTTAATTGGAATGTTACATAAATAAATATGTAGCACATATCAAAAGATAATAAGAACGTAAGGATTGATTTCTTTTCTACTAATTAGTTAAGAGTAAGATATTGGTATGTGTATGATGTGAGAAATTTTCATACGAAAGTATTTTGATTGTTACGTACAATGCAGCACATTTATACTTTATTTTGTAGAATTCTGTACTGTATTAGGAAAATTTGGGGTATACAGTACAGGATGCTTCTATTTATTTTGTAGAATACTGTATTATAAAAATAATTACGGCGCAGGGCCGTAAAGGAAACAAAACGTCGTATGAAAAGCTTAGGGATATTGTATTATTTTAGTGATCACCAAATGATGAAGTAATCCATGTAGTGTACACACAAAGACAAGCCAATCTAGTAGAAATATTCTACCAAAAGCTTTATCCATGTATGCTATATTGTTTTATTTGTCTTGGTCTTTATTCAAAATTGTTATTTTCTGTAGCTAGAAGTTTCCCATGGAAGAAATGAGATCCTATTTTTCATTATGATGATTGCTACTAAGGTAAAAGAAATAATTCATGTTGATATGGCAAGCTTTTAGGAATTTGAAGCGATAAATTTCTTTGATTCCTTAGCTAGGATTTTTAACATCCATGTATCACTTTAGTCAGGAAATTTATGTATTCTTTATTGAATCTACAGTATTTTGATTAAAGCTTCCTAGCTAATGAAGGCACAGGCCATGTTGTTACATAATTTAGTGTTGAAAATTTCTTGAAGTAGCAGTGTCCCATTTGTAATAACTATAAAAATAGTATTTATGAAAGTGAAGTAAGACTTTGCTGCTTACCTTGTATTTGGAATCGGGAGAGGTGAGGTAGATACACTGAAAATTTTTCAAACAAGGCATAGAAAACAGACTGGGCATTATAAGATATGAAAGAAAATATAGATAGTGGAAGGCTGTAGTGGTAAAGATGGCTGAATAAATATTTTTTTAGCACAAGTCTTTTTATTAGTTTTTATTTTTTTTATGTACCATACATTTAATTCATGAAAATTAGGTTTAGTTTTCCTATGTTAGGAGATATGAAGTGGTATAGCTTTGACGCCGACTAATTTTGGTGAGAGCATATCATTCAAGAGACAGCACTTGCGTAGTTCAAGTAATTTCTTGGTAATTATTGACATTATATTATTGAATATACTTTCCTTAGCAATTGGAATTATGGAGGGATAAAGGCAATTTCTTGCTCTTTCTTTTTGTGAAGCTATTTTAGCTTTTTTTTTCAGAATTATCAGTAAAATGTATGGGAAAACATGCCTTAAGGTTCTTAGAATTAGGAAAAAAAACAACAGTTCTGGAATCCTAATCCTTTCCCTTCTATTTTTATTAATTAGTTTTTGATGATGAACTTCTCAAGAGGTATTCAACTACGAAGGAGGCTATTCTAGAAGTTTTAAAGACGTTGATGCAACTACTGTTGCTAGTCTGTTGAAAATAATTTTCTCTTTTTGTGATTTGGTGCATTTTTTCACCAAAATGATCTTATGAGCAGCATGAGTTAGTATTTTATGCTGTAGTATATTGCCTAATTCTCTGTTAAAGGTTTAAGACCCTTAATATCCTTAGAAGGGAGAAGGCAAGAAGTGTTGAAAGTTAATTGGGTAGAATTTTAGTATAGGTTAGGTGAAGAATGAGTAAAATATAATAAAAAAGTTGATAAATGTACCTTTAGTACTTTACTGTTTCAAAAGAAAGCTTTGATTACTTTCTTTGGAATTTGGATTACTGTAGTAAAAAATATTTATGTACAGAACAGTTTTGCAAAACTTACAAGCTGTGTTAAGTGGTGGATTGTTATCCTCTTCCAATGAAGACTTGAAAGTGATATGTATATAGATGTAGAATATGGATTTGTGTTGGGTGTTGTGAGTTTGATGGAAGCATTTATTCAAGAGGTTAGTTTATACCTTGTGCATGACCTTTTATTATTTAAGCGGCAGAGAGACTGACTGAAATTAGCATTAGCGGATAATTAGGAAATAAAAAAAAAAGCTTCTTGTGATAAATACAGTACACTTAATAGATATTTTTGTAGAGATCACAATATGTTCCTTTTACTTGTAATTTTCCTATGCTGTCTGCAAAATACTAACATGGTTTACATGTTTCAAATTTGTGTTAAAACTGGTTCCCGAAGTAAGCAAGTGAATAAAGCTGTTGTAAGAATTTTGTGGTAGATTAGTTTATGTGCTTTAAGTCCTTTGATGTATGAATTTTTTGTTTACCTAGTGCATTTTAGGTTAATTTAATGGGATTATATTTTAGCATTATCTTATTTTAACGAGAAAATTTACTTCTACACTCTTAGGGATGGCGTAAGGTTTTGTTTTTAGCTGAAAGCTAATAAAAGAGTAAAACACAACTGCAAACACAACACACAGTATATGCATCATATATTACAGTACTGTATATGCAAAAACCAGTGTACATTTGAAAGCATTTTTTTTCAAACAGCTACTGGAAAATACCTCAATAACGGAAGAAATTAATGGGCAGTGCCACTTATTACAACAAGAAGCAGTACACTACCTATATCATTTGCTTAATGATTTCCCACTGTGCTTATACTTTAGTAGACAATGGGAAACCATCTCACCTCTACAAAAATGTCAACTTAGTTTAAGAGAGGAATTACAAACTCTTAGTGCTGACCCAGAAAAATTTAAGACAAGCCTCAAAGGGCTGGTTAAACTTTTTAATAATACTTTAGTAATGATGAAAATCATAGAGGTAGCCGCTTTACAGTGTTTATCTTGTTTGCTGTAGTCCCCTCTATTTGTTTTGAAAAAAACAATTGTCACCAGGGTTTAGAAAAAATAATTTGGTAAAATTATGGTTAGTGGCTCTTATTTCATCTGCTTCCAGGTGTAATTCTAGATTAGTATAACCAAGCCACCAAATAAATTTTATAAGTTCTCATAGGGCTGCCTGACAATTGTATATTTAAATTAGGGGTAAAGATTGTAGATGGAAAAGTTCATACTGGATAGACAAGTAGGAAAGCCATAGGAATTGATTGAATATATTTTTCTTCTTTCTTACATTTTTACTGTGTTTTTCTTCATGAATTAGGATGTGTGAACACTTTTCATGGATATGGCATGAAAAGAAGTGTGAAAGTATTTATTATTTTATCAAAGTATTCTAACTGAACTTGTTTCAAAAGAAAGGTAGAGTTACATTTTGTTTTTTTCTTGTTAGCATTGAATATATTTAAGCTATATGAAGATATGGTGGGGTTATCTGCAACAGTTTTTTTTTCTTTTATTCAAATTTCTGTAATAAATATTTGACTCAATGGAAGGAAATTAGACATACCAAATATTTTGTTAGAATTGGGCAAGGGGGCCTCCAGATTAATTTCTTTCTATAAACCTCCCCTGATAGTCATATTGCTGCTTCGGTTTATCAACGTTTAATCTCCGTGATTTTTTATAAAATATTACCATTTTCTTTAATTTTAAATGATACATTCCCCTGATAAAGTAATGAAATAAGCTAGCAGTTAATAGTAAGGAGAGCCATTGGTTGGTCATTATTCAGCTTTTTCTTCAACATCGTTGATGCTGCTATTTATCTTTGTAAGTTACATGATGCATTTAAACTGCATGGCTATCTGCATAAATTTTGTATTATTACAGTATTATTAATGTATAATATTTCCTCTTTTGCAAATGTATTCTTCAGGCTTTTTCAGCCTCAGCGAAATGTTGTTGCAGTAATTCTGGATGGAACTCTTAGTATCTTACCTCCATAAATCTTTTCTAACATCAGATATACCTATAAAATATACAATATGCTGTTTGGATGATTAGACACACCCAGATTTAGGTATTTAAATAAAAGGCAACCCCACTGTCTTCTTATGTTAGGGTTTCTTAGTACAGTGTACATGAGTCTATGCATACAGTATGAGAAATGAATCAAATTGGTCTTGGGGAATACATACGTTGTTGCAGATGACATGGTTTTGAGAATGTTGCATCACTGATTTCATCATTGTTTATTTTCTACACTTGTAAATCGTTTCTTTCCTCTAAACATACTCTTGTCATTCCATTTCAGTATTTATTATAAAGAACATGGAATTTATTTTTTGCAGCAGCAGAAGGAAAACTAAAAGTATTAGGAACAATTGAGGTAACTCAGCAATGAGCTTCTCCTTAGCTCAATTCCATTTTTTCAATATATATAGTCTATAATATATACATATATATGTATATTGTGATTACCTATCAATAGTCTTCAACGACCGGCCAATGTGATGTATATTAGAGTACAATTATAATAGTCCAAGTAAATACATTTTGGCCTTTATCCATTTAAGAAGTTTGTTAGGACTTTTCCTGTAATATTACTTGTGTAAACAGTACATACGAATTGTGTATGATTATGGAGGGTCAAGTACCGGTAATAATTAGATTCACAAATCCCCTTTTCAAAGCTACTTTTTGGTGGCTTCTCTCCATATAAAGTTTAAATGCCAGCCCACGTATTACAATATTTATTTAGAATTTAATGAGTACACACATGAAAAATACCTTTTGGTAAAGTGTAAATCTAGGAGGGTACAGTCTATCATATTTTACAAGCTGCCTGTGTCCATTTGGATGGACAGTTATAAAGAGTAACTACTAAACTGAAAATCATGAAACTTTATTTCAATAATAGTTTATTCAGTATGTATAAATTTTTAGTAGTTAAAAGGTAATTATCTTAACTGCATTGTCACTAGATTTCTGTTAACTTGTATTCGTTTTATTGCAGTGAAATTTCACACTGACTGATGAGTCACTAGTCGACAATACAGTATTAACATGCTTTCACATACTGCACTGTAACTTCATTCATACTCTCACAAAGTTCTGTACAGGGTTTCCTGTCACGTTTCCATTTACTAAAAGATAATTATAGATTCTGAAAAAAAAGACTGGGCAATGCATTAAGATATTTACCTTTGCATCTGAATTGTTTTTTTTTTTTTTTTTAGTATCACACAATATATTTGAATTGATCATGATAAAATGCTGTTATGAAATGATTTGAAGATAGACTGGTAAAAGACTCAGGATATTATTGTGATTTTACTGATGGAAAAGAGAATTCATACTTGAAATGTTCTGCCAATATGCTTAAGTGTAAATGTAGTTAAACATTTAATAAATATTTATGGTACTTCATACTCAACAATTTTGTATCTAAATTTTTTAAAATCTAATGAGTTTGGCTCTTCATGACAAGTTTCTAGAAAAGTATGACTTCAATATTACCCCCCCCCCCCTCTCCATTTTTAATGGTGAGAATTTGGTGGTGTACCACAGTGGTTGATGTTAAATACTCCCTCTATACATGAAAGATGCTATTTGGGAATTTGAAACATCTATAGTCAAGACATGCAGTATAAAAGAAAATAATACAAAGTTGTCTATCATTATCAGTACTTTCATGCTATACTGTGATTTCTGGGATTATTGCTGCAGTCATTGAGAATATACTTGAATTTTTTTCAATTCATTACAATATACTGCACAATCAAGAATCCTTCATTAGGCCCTAAGTTTTGAGTCTCACTTGAGACTGCTTCTGTTTTGGGTGGTGGTAGAAAATATCATTCAATAAGTTGTGTAAACACAAGCAAATGTATTCAGGGTAAATTTAACCAAACATTTTCGTGATGATGGGTGAAATTGTATTCAGAAAGGCTTAACCGTTATATAAGATATAATTTATTTTACTGACTAAATAATAGTGGCTTACTTTGCAAGTCTGTTTCAAAGAATTTTTTTGGATTCCTTGTTCATTAAACAAAGCAATGCTATGCTTGAATGGTTTCAGTTTTATAAGCTTCAGTTATTTTTTCCCATTAATAAATGAATTATTGATTGTAAGGTGAGTATTAACTCATACTATTCTTCATTGTACACCATACAGACTTGAAAGTTCTAAGTCATTCAAAAATAAGATAATTGGGCATATTTGTAATACTTTTTCGTGTATATTGAAACATTATTCTTCTGCTGGTATAAAAGTCAAAATACCCAAACACACTCATCTGCTATTAAGAATTTTTGGTAATGTTTGCATGAATAATAATATATATCTATACCATAAATTCTACCCAAATCATGGATAGCAAAAGTATGGGTCATTTCAAATATTTTCTCCAGTGTTCTGTCTTCATATTTTTCCAAAGTTCTCATCATGGATTGTTTATAGCACCATCTCAAAAGGGGCTGTCTATCCATCAGTACATTTGTGCTTTTGTTTCCGTACTCTGCACTTGAACCAAGTGGTAGATGTTTTGTATTTTACTTGTGTTTTAACCAAGTGTATTTTTTTTTAGTTCAAGGTACTGAAATATGTACTTGCTTACTCCTTAGTATTCTAATTAATTTTCTAGTTTGATATTTGCTTTTTTTCACTAAACTAATATGATATATAGTATGTACTTTCTCAGTTCCCTTATTTTCTCTACATTCTTATATTTGAGATTGCTTTGCCTTTCATCTTAAGACACTCAGTATTGTTTGATCATCTGGAACTATTACACTACATAGTTACTTTAAAATCTTTGGAAATTTTTCTATGTTGCAAATTGCATACCATGCCTAAAGTTGATAAACTGAATTGGAAATTATATGATATGCAACCAACTCTTGTAGGATCTTTCAGATATGCTTAATTTAACATACTGTACAGTCATATAAAAAAGAATATGAATTTTTTTTAGTCATTTTAGTTCTACTCTTTTACACACAACTATTTTTTGGGTTTTTCCACCTAAGGAACATTGCTGCACTGCCTAAAAGTTTATACTACTACTACTACTACATATCAAATATTCTTACAAGTGTGGATGAGAGACTTGCTTTTCAATTATGGCACCAAGAACATTTGTCATGTGCAGTTTTTATGGTAGCCATTTTGCCATGCTAGGTATTATGTGTGGGATATGTGGTATTCTGTCAATAAAAGTCTGCTCCTGTCAGTTTTGGTCACATAACTCTTTTGCCTTTCTTTTCATAGAAAGGTTGAAAAAATCATAACTTTCACTTTAGAACAGTTCAAGTTTTTTCCCAGAACACAGCGCACCCATCATAGATCATTTGTGTCCTTTTGGGATGGGGAGAATTTTGAACCATGTTCTCCATGCTTTAGCTGGCTGTCATGAAATATGGGTTTTGATTCTTTAAACTATCAATATGTCTCTCAAAGAATTCATTTAATATGAATCCGATTATTTGTTAGTGTAGATGATGTTTATGCCTATTATATATGCTGATATGAAGTACTGGTATATGTACCGTAATACTGCATGTCTTTCTTCGTCAGGTGCATAGCTTAGTATTTATCTTTAGAGTATATGAACTAATGATATGTATCAAGCCACTTAGTACAATTTATGTGGAGAAAATTTACTTTTTTCACTAGAATGAATATCATTATATGGAGTAAATTTTGACAGAAAATAATGATCATGCAAAAGGTTTATTGAATTCATACAGTATTTTTATCAACCAAATTCATTACCAAAGAATCACTTGTGAAATAACTTGCGTACTGTCAGCAATTGTTTTATGTATGTTTACTGTCATCAGTATAATAAATTTTCCAAAATAATTGTTTTTCTTTTTTCCTTCTCTGTACTGTATACAAGGATATTTTTGGAATACTGTACTGTATTTTTGTATGTGGATATAACTTCTATTCACTTAACAAAGATTATTACAATTAATAAAAAGCATTGTTTTTAAATAGCTCCCAGAATATTGTGAGTGATCTAAATCATCTGTAAATTGGAGGACCTTTTCCTAAAAATATCTTCATCAATGAAGTGTTTTGAAACCAATACTGTGCAATACAGCATGCTAATGGGTTGCATTGATAATGAATTTGAACAGTTATGATAACCTCACTGTATTGTATGATTTACATTACATATGAAATGTTGTTTGAAATTTGTACATTTACTTCATAGTTTTGTATCCTGTTCACCTTATGAGGGAAGTAGATAATGATTAATAGTCATCAAATATCGTATAATATGATAAACAATTTATATTCATTTCAAAAGTGAATGATGTAATGCAATGATATTACACTAATTAACTCTATTTCCCTTAGATTTCACTCAATGGCATTGGTGGTGGCTACCAGAAACAACAGTAGATATAGCCATAGGGTATTTCTTAGGTAAGTTTTTAACTTTTCTTTGCTTGTTTATTAGTTGTGTCTTACTTGGAAACATACATTTTATTTCTATTCCAACTTTGTTTACTGGGAAGTTCAATCTGCTCCATAGCTGTTTTCCTAAAGCTACCAAACTGACTACTTAAGCCCTTCAATCATCTGAAATTAAGACACTTACCATATATTGCCGTTTAAAGGACGAACTTTTAAGACCAGTTTTGGATTAAAAAATTCAGTGTTCGCCCATTACATGAGAGATACAGTACTTTTGGAATTTTGAGTTTCTCGACCTCTGTTGTGTTGCTGTTGGGTATTCTTATTGCATATGGTTCATTAATAGGTTAATAGTTTGGAAGGATTGACTTTTAAAATCATGTAATATACTCATTTTAATTACGGGATGTATTTTTGTTTGAGTAAAATAGGAATAGTTACGGTAATTTCATTTTTATTTATAGCACTGTACTCGGGCTCTGTTGTGTGATTTATTTGCTAAGCTAGCCTAATTGTCCAAAACCTAGAATTTTCTATATTTGTACCGGTGATTAATTTTACTACTTGCATAGTAATTAGGAAGGATTGACTTAACGTATAATATGCTCAGTATAATCATGCACTGTAGCTGCATGTCTAAGTAAAATAATAATAAGAATTAATTTTTTCTATATTACAATAATTCCGTCACCAAAAACCTGTTTCGGACAACTAGGAATGTTTACATTATTTGCCAAGAAATGGCAGTAGTGGTGGTTGTCTGAAACCTCAAAATTTGCAGGTCCCTCATCAGGCCTTGCTGGTCAGGGTCCTCAGGGTCATAGGAGGCTTGCACACCCACCAACGTGGACGCCCACCAGTCTATCCAAGAGGAGACGTTAATCAAGTCTCGCGACATCTCCTCCATCATGGAGGCCTCTGCAGGTGAGAAACAGACTGGGGCTGAAGAGGCTCTGTCGTCAGAAACGCCTTGGCTCAGAATGTCCACGGCCGTCTCTACTTTACAAGGGCCTGGGCGACGACCTTCGGGCACATAGACCTTCCCTTGGTTCTTGAGGCCCTGGAGTAATTTAGAGGCACTCTGGGTCTTGGGAGCCTCGGCATTGCCGGCCACCACTTTGTCTATAAACTCTTGCCCTAGAACTAGGTCTCGGGCCAGAGGGAGTGCCAGGGACGATTTAGGCTGGGAGGGAGTCTGCATAATTCTCAGGAGACTCGACCTCCAGGAATCTCCATCTGTCACTGTAGGTTCCGCTATTCCGTGGTGCCTTCTGATCAGGCTAACCACTCTCCTATAGGCGGAGTCTTCCGTCGGGGAGCCCTCTCCTCCGTCAGCCGAGGCCTCGGCCTGGGGCGGGGGAGTCGGTTTACCGGGCACGCCGACCGGACGCCTGGCCTTTGGGGCCAGGGGCGCCGTCCTGCCGAGGTACTGGACCTCATCTGCAGGTAATACCGCACCAGGGGCTCGGGATAGTGTAGGCACCGCTGGTTCAGCGGGGACTCTCGTACGCCCGAAGGCTCTGGGTGCTGAGGGCGCGGTTCCCGGGGGCTGACCCGACAGCGGGAACCGTTCCTTCCGACCTGAAGGCCGCACCAGCTGGGCTGGTTCGGCCTGGCTGCCTGGTAAGAAGCGCGTTTCCCCCCGCTGGGCGGGGTGAACCGGAGGCCTCGAGGACTTATGCTTAATAGAGAGGTCTTTCCTGCGAGCCAGGTCGCGAGGGTCAAGGCCGTGCTTGGAGGGCGGCCGCCTTTGGGACCGCTCGCTAGGCTGGTGGTCCGGGGAACGAAGCACCTTCGATTCCCGCGACGAAACGTAGATCCAGGCGCCCCCGGGAGATACACTTCTCCTATACTTACGGCTCGGGGAGCGGGAGTGTTTCCTGCTGTAACGAGAGCGCGACCTTGACCTGGAACGCTCGGTCCTGGACCGCTCCCTTCGACGGCGGTGTTTCACCTTGACCTCTTCCTCTGACGAGGAATAGATGTCCGAAGAGCCAGACGACACTGCGTTCACCACGTGTCGGCTGGAAGCGGGGACTGCGGGGGACTTCTTCGGGCGTTGAATGCCAGAGGTCGAGGGCTGGAGGAAGTCATCGGGAACTTCCGTGGGAAGGGTTGGGAACGACTCAAACCGTTCCATGTCCGGGAGCCAGGGATCCAGGGCTATATCCATCCTCAGGGGAGACCTACCCGGCGTCTTCGGGAGCCTCCAACCGTAGGCATCGTGACCTGCAGGTTGGACTTTACTCTGGTTATCTCCCCCTAAAGAGGAGCCAGAAGCACAAGCCCACGAGGGCGGCGGCGACACTGAGACTGCGTTACTACCCCACACGGGGTCATCGGAGGAAGCGTGCCCCCCGAGCACAAGGGCCGACTCTCCGGACGCACTACTGGGTCCTTCACTAGCCCTAGAGGGGCCTGCTACTGGCCCTGCACTAACACTGGGCTCCTGGGATAGGACGCCTTGCTCATCCACCACACTAGACTTACCTCGTCCCCTACTTTGTGTAGGGGACGGCGAAACCGAGGCCCCGTCGGACCGCTCACTGGGTGACGGTATCGGCGAGGAAACACTAACTTTCCTGGGGGAACGTTTCGCTGATTTCTCTTCTTAGTACCATAACGTACCCACTGTATATCGCTCCAGTCCACGCACTCGGGGCACGTGTCTGCTGACGAGCAAACTTTACCCCTACAGGAGGAACAAAGGGAGTGAGGATCCACTTCGGGCTTGGAGAGGAACGCTCCACACGATTTCTTGGCTCTAGGCCCAGGACAACGGCGAACCTGCTCCATAACGCACACAACGCACGACACAAGCACTTAAGGAAATGAATTAAACACTGGGTAAGCACACGGTTGAAAAGTGAACGCACAGGAACACTTGGGAAAGCACACTGGAAAAAACGCAAGTTGCCACGCTGGGAACACGTGGGGCACAGAACGCACACAAAGGATCGACAGAGATACGAGAGCGAGAGATGTTAACCTCTCGCGACCAGAGAACTTAAAGAAAGTAGTTCTCGGTAAGTATGTTAGGAAAAATAAAAATTATTTAAAATTTTTGATATTTGATTTTATCTTTATTGCAAAAACATGTTTTCGTAGTTGCAAAATATTGAGTGAGAATAGGAGGAACGAGGTTAGGAATGACAAAATGTAAACATTGAATGAATAATGTATAGTGTTTAAACTCACATAGTTTTATTTTTATACTTTCTTAAACAGAAATGCAGCTTATTTTATCAACTAAAAACTTAAATATATAACAGGAAAAAAAATAAAGATTATTATGTGTGGTAAGATTTATAATAATTGTAGTGGCATTAGGCTGACCTTGAAATTGCCGTTCGCCCATAACATGGAGTATATGATAAAAATGCTATTTTTAAAGGAAATTTTGGGGTTTGCCCTTTACATGGGGTCATCCTTTACATGGTAACATACAGTACTTGACCCTGATGCTTATTGAAATGCAGACTTAAATAGTATTTTTCTTTCTGTTTTTAAGTAAAGACTGATTTCTTAGCTCCCAACTTGTCTGTTATTTTTCATAAGTAACAATTCAAGTATTTTACCACCAACAAAAAAAAAAAGAAAAAAAAATGTTTCTCATAGTGGCTGTAAGTGCAATAGAAGCCCTGTAAAACTACAATATAGTTCTAAAATTCCTTTTGTTCAGTGAATTACATTTTCATTCCACATTATGTGAAACTAGTGTAAATGTTGGAGTATGTTGGTTCCCTGCTTATGTAGGAATTAGGGAAATTTACAGTATGAGCTGATAAAACAGCCAAAAGCTGCAATTATGAATATATAAAATATACCTCTTCTTGTCTGCAATTTATTCCTGTACTGTACTGTAGTGATTATGTGCATCATAGATGAATGAGACATTGTGGGATAATGAATATAACAAAAATGATTTAAGACAGATAAAATGGAAATTTGAATTGTAATTTCTTTCATTCAAAAGAGAAATCCCCTTTGAAGTAAAGCAATATACCATATATGAATCTGTTAGACTAGTTTAACCCATAGTTATTCAATGGAGTAACTTGTATGACCACATCACAGAAAGTAGATGATACAAAACAACACTTCCAATTAGGATTATCCTGTTTTCAACCCACAATGTATGTAAAATAATTGGAATCCAAACATTAAAAGTGCTAGCCCTCTCAAGAGTTAATGAAAACTGGTCCATTTAAACTTCTCTATGATGTTAATATCCGAATGAGAGTACATCAAATACCATGCTTTTCAAAAAAGTACTATGAATAATCTGAAGTTGGTATTGGAAAAAAAGTAATTAGTATTTTGACCAACTCTAAAGAGCATAAGCAAGATACAGTATACCAGTGTTATCCTTATGTAATACTTTAACACAACTACAGTATTCAATTGTCCAGTCATCTTGATAATAACAGAAAGGTAAAGGCCTCAGTTCCCAAGAACATTTCTCTCTAAGGAGGTAACCAAGTCAGTGCTCCTCGAGTCATGCACTTTTGCCATTACTTGAAGGTCTTTGCAACATCCTTTTGGCCCTTTAGCTGCACTCTCTTCATAGCCTTCGACCATACCTCCATATCCACTTCTTCCTTCCATCATGCTGTCCAATCTTTTAGCCTTTAACTCAACACTGCAACTGCAACGTTTGCCCCCAGTTGCACATGGGCACTGAATGGCTTCCCAGGCCTTAGTTCTGGCCCATCTAGCCTTATAGGCCATAGTTTCAGCCCTTATGGCTTCTTAAACCCTAGTTTTGGTCCTTATGACCGTGCAAGCCCTATTTCCAGCCTTCTTCATCATAAGGCTCTATACTACACAGTATTTTTCCAGTTATGATCAGGTTGTGGAATAATCCTCCTAATCTGATTTTTTTATTATAATTAAATTGTCATGTGGAAAATACTACACAGTATTATTCCAGCTATGATCATGTTGTGGAAGGATCTTCCCAATCAGATTCTCTTATTATAATTCAATTATCTCATGGAAAAAAATTAAATTTGTTTTATAAAGATTTTAGATGAAAGAAAAATTATGAAATTGCTTATTAATCATGAATTGTAAATTGCATAGTGTTAATCTTTGATATTCTCTTAATTGGTAAGCTAATATAGTACTTCATGTATTTACTATATAGCGAATATACAAATGACGAACTTAATAGAAAATTGTATCATACGACAGTTTGTTAGCCAGCCAATCTTAATATTATTGCATATGGATAGGCTACAAAATAAGCCTAACAGATTACTGTATTCACATTATAATAAAGGACTCTTAACACTGGAAGTTTTAAGCATTCTCCAATCAAATTAGGCACTAAATGATCTCGCAGTCCTCGTCACTTTGCTATACAGTATAACCCAAATTTATAAATCCATCCATCATCAAATTTATACACAAAGTGGTGAATCACCTATTTGGAATGCTATAAAAAATGCAAGTGATGGATATATTACAGTGCCATTTGATCATGGGGAAATTACCCATTTACCATGAGAGTAAATTACTAAAGAATCTTTACTTCCCTTTAGCCCCTTATCTACATTCACTTTTAATATTCTATTGTACTTCTTCCTATTTTCTTATATCTTTCTGTCCAACCTCCATTAACTTTTACTTAGTGCAACTACTGTATGTGGGTTTTCCCTCAATTGTGCCTCAGCACTGAGTGGTCTTCACAGCCTCAACTCCAGGTTAGGTGGCCCAAATTCCCTAAATTCAATCTATCAGCAAAGTAAATCTGTGTAATGAAGCTTTCAATCTAATTGTGGCCATCCATCCAGCAACAGAACTTCCTTTACCTTAGATGAAGCAAAAGTATGAAGGTGTACAATACTGTACCTTTGTTCACCAAACTAACAAACCTTACGTTATTTATAAATGGATACTCTTTCAGCAAAGCTGGAAGGTAGCCAATTGGACTTTTTGGTGCGAGGTGGCATCCCCAGGAGGGCAAAGAAATGGTCCTAGACCAAATCTTTGGTACTCGGAGGCTTCCTAAGACTAGTGCAGCTTTACCCTGGTTGAAGGGTCTGACGGACGCTGGGAGGAAGGCTATCTCGCAGATACCAAGAACTTCTCGTTCCCTGAGAGCAGGTTCCTCCTTACGGTCTTTCCCACTTCCTTTTATCCTTCAAAGGAAGTATTATGCGATTGAGGACGAGCCTCATTCGACTCTGACTCTCGACCCGTCAGTCGAACAGTTGACTAAGGGTATTCCTACTCAGACTCTCTTCCTTGAGAGCTTCTCTCTTGGCATTGGAGCGCCTGAACATAGAAAGAGGTACAAAGTATGCCACTCAGGCCACTTCTTGTCTCGATCTATGGTTTGGGGCATTAGGACGAATCTTGCATTCCGAAGATTTATCTAAGGAATCCATGAGGAAGTCCTTGGAATCCTTCCTATTATCGGGTACCCGTTCATTGGCGATTTTATCGCACCATGCAGTTACGTATGGGCAAATGCCATCCTTAAAAATGTTGGGATATTGTAATAGGTCGTTTCCATAAGCAGGTGCCGAAGGTGGAGATTTCACGCCTGAGAAACTTGACGCTCGAGGGTTCCTCTCTCTTCTCTCCTGAAGAGGTAGCAAGGGTGGCTGATCGCTGGAGAAAATCTTCCAATTACTCTGTGACGCAGGCCTTGTCAGCATACTTGTTGAAGCGTCAAATGACTTACACCACCCACTGCCTGCAAGACGTGATCCACAGGAACATGGAGGCATTCTCCATTATCTCTGTGGTGGCTACATAATAAATGGGTTAAACACCTCAGGCTCCTTGATTGACAAGTAGCCTATGGGGGAAGGCAGAGTTTAACCATGGTTAAGTCTGGAATAAACGACTAAGAATGACTGGCTTTCTTTCTTTTATCTTCCCCCATGGGGGTAACAGCACCCACAGTACTCTGTAAAGCTGGCCTCCTCTGCCTGCAGGTAGAACCATTTCCTTTGTGTAACCAGGTACGGTATAGAGATATACTGTACTTGTTACGTCCCCATACCCCCTGGCGAGGTAGGAAGGGGTAACGTCTGTGGTTGATTCTAAGATTCCTATGTTTCTGAGAATTCTTACCTAGACTAGTCATACCACTAGTATCACACAATCACACAGATTGCTCAGCCCACTAACCATGCTTTACATGAATTGTTTTGCGAGGTGTCAGGGTTTCTCCCCGTTACATGGTCTACATGGAGACCACATTCGGGAAAACCAGCCAGTTGGTTCGGGCTTCCACCCTCCTAAGGGGTCAGTCAATCCCTATAAATAGTGAAGTTTTGTATTTAGTGTTGGAACAAATGACAAATTTGGATGTAATTTGTATTTTTTATTACGATACAAACCTGTAGCTTTATATGAATTGGCCTGCCATCATCTGTCCCCCAATAAGTCCTGACAGCAATAAAAAGTGATGAGAGACAGGTGTGTGTGAGCGAGGTAGCTGCCTACCCCTCCTATCCCCCACGCTAACTAGCGGTAGGGTAATTTACACCTCGCTAAAAGTCTTAAGGCTATCTTCAAGCTTTGCTGAAAGTATAATGTCTATAAATAGCTACAGGTTTGTATCGTTTGGAAAAATACAAATTACTTCCAAATTTGTCGTATTTCTATACTCTACCTGATGTTCATATTCCTTCTTCTGTAGAAGCTTGGTTTACTGACTGTTACCCAAAAATAAAAATTGTATTTATATACTCAACCTGATGTTCATATTGTTGCTTTTCTAGAAACTCTGTTTACCGACATTTATCCCGAAAATAAAAAAAATTCTCATTTTCTTTCATTTCAATAGACACATGGCTCTAGTAAAATAATCAAACACACTCCCAATTAATTGTAAAAAGCAAAGCTATAATGCCATAGGTTCTTTGTTATTTCACTTATAAGTCAAAACTATTCCCTATCATCTTGACACCATGTCAGTGTCGAATCATGGTAAATATGGGAAATGCTTAAAGATACAGATTTGACCAGTTTCGTAACAGGGTATCTATCTTCCATGCTAAGGAACCTGGCAAAGGTGAACTAAACACATCCATATTTTTGTTCAGCGACGTTTCAAACATGTCTACATTCAGACGACCCCACCTGGAGGATTGCAGGAGGGCAAGGGTTTAGCAGCAGCAGAAGGGTCTAAAATAAAGAATTTGAGGCTCTGTGAAAGGATCTCATATCTAAAATAATGCAGTGAACTATCAAAACTCTTGCTAAATGGAACTCTATTACCACTTGATCCCATTTGAGAAATCAAGTTAAGGTTAGCAGCCAAGCAGGGAAGATTGGAATTACTTCCTTTAAGTGAAGACTCACTGGCCCTCTGAAATTTATCAAAGAAAGCTAAAAAAGCTTAAGAACTTTTGAAGCTCATCACTATGAAAACTTGGCTACTTAAATGATGTATTAGAGAATGGTATTGGTGTCCCCCTACCATCATCCATGCTATATTCAACTAGCCTAGTCTTCTCTGGATTTCCCCCTGAACTAAAGGCAGGTTTCCTTTATTGCTTTGAACTTTTTGGTTGGTAACCATTGAAGCATACTTTTCCATGAGAGGAACAGTGAGGCATTCATACAACTCACTTTAGTTATTCTCTGTTTCTCATGTCCCTGAGATGAGAAACAAGAGAATTTGGATCATGATCAGCCAACAAATCCAAAGGAAAACGTCTTAAAATGCACTAAAACTTCTAAAAATCTGGAAGACGGAATATACCGTCAATGCAACCAAGAGACTGAAGTAACAAAGAACCTCCGGCACGTCCTGGCTTTGCTTTGTACTATTAGCCACTAGAGTTTTCATTACTGAAGGCAAATGTCTATGAAAAGGAAAGAAAATGGGTATTAAAAAAGGTTCTATTGGTAGCTGCTGATAAACTGAGTTACTAGAGAAGAAGCAATATGAACATCAGGGAAGGTTTCTTGAAATACAAAGGTTATCACTAAGCAATATATGCAGGTGGGTTCAAATCTTCAATTATGGTTGACTACATAGCCCAAATTAATAAATCCAATCCAATTTAACTGGGGTGGACTGGGATATGCTACTATGTCTTCAGATATGAAAGCTCCTTTCTCACTGCCTAAAACAACCACTGTTTTCAAGGGAAATTATTTGCAACTGTGTTTGAAATTGAGATAATTTATTAATAGTTATTTACTGGCCATTTCTGATGACTCAGTTTCTGTCGGTAGAGAATGCATAACAATATTAACAATTACAGTAAAGTGAGTGTGAATGCCCAAATTTCAATAAATAGATATTTGACTCAAATCCTGTAAATAAACAAAACCATCCAATTATAAAGTTTTTATGATACAAAAATATGAAGTAATTTTAGTAATCTTTTTCTGTTTTCCATATGAAAGGCTTCAACCCAGCCTTGTGAGAGCAATGAATGACCTTACTGGTACCAGTCTCTTTTATCTTGTATCTCAGTATAATTCTTGGTTTCTATAAATCAATAAATCCAATCTAATCCAGAAATAAAATCATAATGGTGATTACTCAATCTTCAAATTCCTCTTTCTCATTAAATATTGGATACCAATTACATAGGATTGTCATGGTTGCATTAGTAAAGTATATTTCAGTACCTAACACTTCCTGTAATTCCTACAAACACAAACTTCTTCACAATTAATTTAGCAACGATTCTGGGTGTAGGAAATGCTGGGATTCTTGAATGGATTAGAGGTAGAACCAATGTGCTCGTTAGTTGTGTCTGAGAAATTAACAAAGAAGTTCTGTTCTCCACCCTTAAATGTATAGGTGATCTGAAAGGAAAAAAGAAATGTAAATGTGAAAACCATAAAAGATATTTTGCACATGAAGGAATTCATTATAAATGTTAATCAAAATAAGTGCAGCATATATTTATTTGATTACACATAGTGGATATACCACATGACCCATTTCTAGGTTTTAAGTGATTTAGCATTAACATTAAAATTTGCATTCTGCGATAGGCATAGTCCCAGTAAGGACAGCCGCATAAAACCTTTGAAACAAATCCCTCAAAGAATTATTTCTGGATCTTCAACATTTTCTATTTATCCAGTTTTCCAAATTTTAAGAGATTGTAATTTGTTACATATCTCTCTTGAGTAGTCTTTTGTAGATTCGATAGGGTTGACCAAATTATTTATTTTCATAGACAAGAAATTAAAACTCATTCAAGACATGGTTCAAGAATTTTTGCTCACCAGGTAAGGAAAGTAATGGATGAGAAGTACAATACTTTAAAAGTCAAATTAATGGATGAGAAGTACTATAAAAGTAAACTACTGTATAGAGAGAAAGATTAAACATGCAATCGCTGACTTAACAGATAGTTAATTTCAGAGTTGTATGTTCAAATTTACATTCTTACTATTAAAATAGTGAGCAATTCAAGAACTCAAAAGGTCAGCATATTGTACAATATTTTATTGTTTTCACATAATGAATTATAAAAAGTAAATATCCAAGCAATTCCCAACGAAATTCATTTGAATTATGAACATGGGAAAGATGTTAACATTTGTTCAACTTTTTAATTTCCTCCCACTTGTTACTCAAATTGTATTACTAATTAGAGAGCATTAATAAAAGCTGCTGCAGTCTGTCTTTGGTAGAATATTCTTGTCTCCCTTTTTTTTTAATGCAATGAATACAGTAATTGATACATTACTTTTAACTGGATGTAGATGCTGAAGTAGATAATGGCCATGGTACGTAGCCATTTTCACTAACTAACCTCTTACAAGTACAGTAGCTTTTTCATGCACACGCTCATTCTCTTACCCTTACTTTCATTTACAGTCAATGTTTTCTTTCTTTTGTATAGTTTTTTCTTTCAGGTTAATGTACATTCGATACTGTGGAAATAAATTTGTTAGATTTTCCTCTTGTTCAAAATAAATTTGTCCCCTTTGTCAATAATAATAACAAAACATTGCAGCTCCATAAATGTCTATACTTACAGGAAGAGTAGGTGGTGTGAAGATGCAGGCCGCTCGCATGGTGGTACTACCAGGTCTTTCAAAAATATCATTGCATCTTGGCTGGAATCTTATCACTTCATTGTAAGTTATCTGAATGAGAGAGAGAGCAGACATTTAAAAATTAACAAGTGATAATTATATAAGCCTCTCTCAGCATATATTTTCATATTTTTGTTGTAATAATTCTTTTTTTATATTAATGACAGTCCTTGCTTAATGAATGACCCATTAAAATGCAGATTATACATCAAGGAAGTCAAAACAAAGATATTAAAGTAACTTGAGTCCATAGTATTTTCATTGTACAGTAATCGTAATCAAATGAAAACATATACAGTACTGTATGATTATAATACTGTACTACTGTATATCCACCTCATGCTATTGGTGTTATCCAAATAGCATGCATAATGACTTAATTTAATGGGTTTTTAGTCTGAGTATACTCAAGAACCAGCTGTAGCCTTACATTTTAGGCATCTATGGGCTTAGAAGTTGTGCACACAGTTTTTGGCCATCTACTGTACTTTACCTCTACTCCCACACCCTTTCTTCCAGTCTTGTGGAATAAATTGCTTAATGAATGACCCATTAAAATGCAGATTATACATCAAGGAAGTCAAAACAAAGATATTAAAGTAACTTGAGTCCATAGTATTTTCATTGTACAGTAATCGTAATCAAATGAAAACATATACAGTACTGTATGATTATAATACTGTACTACTGTATATCCACCTCATGCTATTGGTGTTATCCAAATAGCATGCATAATGACTTAATTTAATGGGTTTTTAGTCTGAGTATACTCAAGAACCAGCTGTAGCCTTACATTTTAGGCATCTATGGGCTTAGAAGTTGTGCACACAGTTTTTGGCCATCTACTGTACTTTACCTCTACTCCCACACCCTTTCTTCCAGTCTTGTGGAATAAATTCAAAAGTGCATATAATCTGTAAACTTACAGTGCAATAACCAGCCTCCCATCGGACACAAATGGTGTAGCACTGGTTGTCGAGGTAAAACCAGTCTCTGGGTTCTGGATTAATGTTGTTCCAAATGTCAATCTTATTACTGACTCCCCAATACCATTGGCCACATCCTTCTGGAGCTGGAAGAAAGCAATGGTGGCTAAGTTAGTTGTTTTAGATAAATAATTAAATTTTTAAAAAGTTAAAAATAAATAGACAAAAACTAAAAGACTGACAACGATGATTCGATGTACTGTAGGCCTACAGTATTCAGCTCATACATTCTTGAATGGAATTCTAACAGGCTTAAGACCTGGATACATAGAAGAGAAATACAAAGATTTTTAAAAGAATGTAGTCCTTTTGTAATATTTCTACATAATGTCAATTTCTATGTTTCCTCTATAGGCAACTACTCCCTAGCTTCATCCTCCAGTCCAGAGGATTGAAGCCTAGGGACCAGGCTGACATTTGGATCAATTTTAATAATATGGATTAATATTGAATAGCTCACTCTTCAAATTTCATTTGACTTGAGAGAGAATTCATTCATCATTTGCAATACTTGTATTCATACCCACTTTTCTGCTTTCTATTTATATCTTGCTCTCCGTTTCAATTTTTATTTCTGGTGCAACTGTGGAGTTGTCCTCAAATTGGAAGTCTGTGTTGATTGGTTTCAACACCGGGCTATATGGCCCAAATTCTAAAATCCTATCCATTCTCATTAGGTACAATTTATGAATTAAGTAAAATTTCGACAATACTCAATATATTGAAGAACCAGCAGTAGGGATACACTTAGTAGGTGTATACTTTAGGCATCTATGACCTTTTACAACATTTCTTCCGTCCTCAGAAGCAGTGCACACTCTTTTTGAGTATCTACTTTACTTACGTTCCCGTGCCCTTTCTTCCAGCCTTATTGTCTAAGTTCAAAACATGCATTTATTCAACTCCTTTCTAGTTTCTGATCCATTTTTTTTTCTCTACAAGCAAGGCTGTTATCTTGCTGACATTAAATCATCAATGACCCTTGGTCTTTGAGCTACCCGTAACAAGGTGTGAATGTAATGCAAATGGATGAAATTTGGATCGTTTGGCCCTATGGGAAATTATTTCCTTATCAAAAACTGACAATTACCAAAAATTTAGAAGAGCAAATTGAAAACAATTAATATCATTCACATATTCCATAACCTAAAAAACAATTTATTAGAAAGAAATTACTTGAGATTTTGTTAGAATTACAAATTTAAAGCTAGTACCATGTCAATTGAATTATTTTTGCATTTTCCCCTAATCTATTATATATGCTTCAAACGTAACGTACCTCCCATGTCACATGTGTATTGTGAGACGTAGATCTCCCATTCTCTTATAAAACTGGTCTCTGGATCAGTGTAAAAATTGACAATCATCGTGTCGTTGACGTCGATATAATCTAGAATAGAAGCATCACATTAATTCTTAGTTTTTGTCTGCTTATTTGGTCCCACATCTGAGTACTGTACTGTAAATGACATTGAATGTAAGATAAAAAAAAAAAGTTCATTGTTTTATGCACAAAAGAATAAAGTGGTGGTGGTGGTTTTAATTAAAACAATTAAAACCACCTCCACTTCAGTAGTCTAATAGCAAAGCTAATGCAGCAGAGATTGTATAATGCACTGTGTGCTATTTCAGGGAATTCTCACTTGTGAGAACTCGAATGAACGGTAGCTAAGCCTAGGCAGAGGTAACTTGCAGCACCTATGAATAAACGGATTTTGAGCGAAGCGAAAAATCTATTTTTGGGTGAGATGGCCATGTCGTCCTGATGGAAGGTTCCTAAGAGTAGCTTCCTAAGGGATATTTAACTACAGTGATATTCCACGAGAATTTACCTTTAGGTCTCCAGAATTCTAACTCCTGGCACGAATATCCTTAAATTTCTCTCAAGGATATCGCATAATATCAGGGGACGTATTCTTGACACGCCACATAGCAATCTGCATCCCGAATAACATTTACGCTTCGAGGGGAAAGTGGCAGAATTAGAAGGGGAGCCGTATTAAGGTTACCCTAGTTCCCATACTACTATTGAGTATCACAACAGCGCCATATTCAATATGTCGGACATTCCTGATTCTGTAGCGATTTCGCTCGGTGGTGTTCCCTGTTGATCTGACATTTTCGATCGATTTTCAAGGATTATAATTATGCTATCTCCAGCTCCTTTCGCCTCTGGAAAGTTGAGTATTGAGTCTTTACAATATGTGTATTTTAGCTCCTGTCTCACAGTGAAATTAAAGTAATTTATTGTGTTTAGGAGCTAGGCCTGTTACCGGAGGCGCCATGGGAGCTGTCGTTCGTTAGGCATGTGTTATTTAGTTAGTAGAACGACATTCCCGGTTTAAATAACATTAATAATTTAATTATGGAAGCTATTTTGGCATTTTATACTTGTAAAGATATTTATATGCATAATTTTCCTTTTCTGTGTCGATAGTATATGTCAGAGTTTCGGTATACTGTAATGTAGTCTTGACATTTTGCTACAGCACAAGCAGTGAAAAATATACAAATCCTTGATGATTTTAAAGGAATAAAGTGAAAGATATAGTTTTTTGCACTACGAATAACAGACAAATAACAATTTGTTGCTATTGTACTTGGACCTTTTAACTGGGCTCCATAGGGTCTAGAAGATTTGAAAGCCCCAGGCCTACATAGCTGAGGACTGTGAAATGTGAAGTAGGAGATGATGAATGAGGAAGTACAGTATTGATTTAAAAAGCTCAGGATAGAGACGACTGGCAAAATCTGAGGCGCTTTGTGTTAATAGGTGTAGGAGATGATGACGTACGTAGACCTATTTTTTTTAGAACCTGGTTAGTCCAGTCTAAAATCATGTACAATAATCATGCGTTCCTAAAGCAGCTATCAGTTTTACATGATTAAGATGTGATTAGAAGTTTTAGGATTTCATGGTCAGTGATCAATTTTTAAGGGAATTCTTACGGATTCGTAACTAAACAGTGGAATAAGAATCTCAATTGATTTTAATATGCAAAGTTTATACATCAAACATTATTTTTCTATCTTTGTATATTAGGGGTAATAAAAAAATAAGGATTAAGTACAAAATATGATGGTAAACCCTATAATATATGAATATTTTATGTTAAGATAAAAAGATGGTATAGTACTAGGATTGATTGTTATTTATGTTCTTCAGTCTATTTATTAATTTAGACTGCTAGTCTATCCAATGGTGCATTTCCACTAGAGGACAGTGTCGTCAGTACACTTTATGCGTTACTAAAGTGTCTGTGACGTCACTTCGGCCCATACCTACACCCACTTTTCCACCGTCTACTTTACCTCCATTCCCACTTCTTTTATTTAATATTATTGTTTAATCTCTTTACGTTCGTACTTCATTATGCAACCTCCAGGCTTTCACTCCATTTCACCTTGGCACGGCACTGAATGGCCTCCCAGCTCAAACACTGGGCCCTATTGCCCATTTCCATAAATAAAGATTAATACTGTATTGTGACAGCAGCTCTATCTCGTGTCTTTTTCCACTTGCTGCCATTATACTTTTATTATATAGAATATAAAAGACGTCACAAGGATGAAGATAATTGAAGTCTTGTAAATTGCGCGACAAAATACAATTCATGTATATGAAAAGGGTGCCGCAATACTTCTCCATTCATCATCATCTACTAAACGCTTCTTATTCCTCAGCCATGTATGCCTGTGTCTTCCAACTCTTCTAGTGCCTTGTGGAGACCAGTTGAACGTTTGGTGACCTAATCTCTCTTGGGGAGTGCGAAGAGCATACCCAAACCATCTCTATCTATTCCTCTTCATGATCTCATCCACATATGGCACTCGAGTAATCCCTATTGTAGTTCCATTTCTAATCCTGTCCTGTCATTTAACTCCCAGTATCCTTCAGAGGGCTTTGTTCTCAAATCTACTAAATCTATTGGAGATTGTTTCATTATCATGCCATGATTCATGTCCATATAGTAACTGTTAAGTAACACCGATCTCACCAAGCTGATATATAGTCTGATTTTTGGGCTCAAGCCATGGCGTCCTGATGGAAGGATCCTTTTTGGTAGCTTCCTTGGGTAATCACTACTAGGATTTTCCCAGAGAATTAAACCACAGGTTATCACAGAATTCTAACTTCTGGAGCGAGTATCCTAAAGGTTTCCCCTTAAGACATCGTGTAACAACAGGGGACACGCATGTATAGACGTGCCACATAGCTATCTGCACCCCATATAGAGTTAACGCTTCAATATGGCGGACAGGGAGTGGCTGGGAGCTGAGCCGCAGCCGATCTAGATGTGGCGATATCGGTACTCGCGATGTAAACAGACGGACGCCATTGCTTTTGATGACGTCACGTCCGTCCCCATTCCTTTGCTAGTAGCTCGCTCGATTGGACGTATTTTTCCCTTTGTGCGACTTTATCTACTTGCATCCTCGCTATGTCTCAACCGTCAGCTTCACCTTCTTCTGGAAAGTTGAGTACAAAGGTTAAAGTATTGTTTAAATAAGCTCTGGCCTTAAAGTAAATCTTACTTTTCGAGATATTTGCATAATTGTGGCAGAGCTTTGCCAGACCGGTCAGCGCCATTTTATGACGCTGCTGTTGCTTGCATGCCTTATTTAGTTAGCCGCAACAGCCTTACCGGTATATAAATTACTAATCAGCGCTATTAGTTATTTAGTCTTCATAGCTAGGAACTTTATATCGTGTTTTTGACGCATTAATTAGGGTCTTCGCTGACCCCATACCAGTAGGCTTTGATTAGCCCCTAGGCCAGTGAGCCTATACCAGTGTTAATGCATGATATTCCAGTGATCCTAGTGTTAGTTATGAAGATTTTGGCATTATTTTACAATACCATTGACAGTGATGCAAGTGTTTTTCGCCTTCAGGGACCATATAGGGGGTAGGTTATCTTGAGTGCCTTGCTAACCTAACCTTATGATAGGACCCCTATATGCTCTCTTCATCCCTAGCCCTAGGGCTTCCCTCTGGTAATCTTGTATCCTATTACATGTGATAGGACAAGACTCCTCAGAGTACTGTATCGCCTCCCCACCTAAGGGAATGACCCCTCCCTTAGTGTTGCGGACCTTAAAGGTAGGGTCACCTCCTTTAAGCTGAATCGGTCCTGGACCTTTTCCTTGCGATACGTCTTCTCCCTTCCTTGATTAGGTCTAACGACCCTAATCCAGGTTAGGTTGGGAGGGCTGGTTTATGTACCTTGCTGAAATATACGCGTGCACCGTTTTTCAGTTGGTCCACCTACTATAGGTTAGGGTGAGCATCTCCCTTCCTAGGTGGCCGCTCTGGTACATAACCCATCCTTTCTTATAAGAAGACCCTTTCCCCTCCCCAACCTATCTCTTGCCTAGCCTAACCTACCAGTAGGTTAGGCTTCATATGTCCCCTGTCCTACACTCCACCCTAGGCTGGAGTGCTGGACCCCATGGTGCTCCCAGTGTTGTCCGCTCTGATACATAGTCCCTCCATAGTGCTATGGAGTCAGTTATCATTTGGTCGACACGAAGAGTCTCCACCCCTTCTTTGGGTACACCCTGTCCTCTCTTGGACTGCCTTAGCCCCGGCCATTGCGGCTCCTGCTTAGGATGATAGATTCACCTCTATCATGGTGGTACCTTTTCCAGAGGTGTCTTGACTAGGCTAGTACAGCCTTGCCATCCCACCTCCATCTTTGGTGCTTGTCCCTTGCCGCCTCTACCCCGGCTTTACCGCCACTACGGGTGACTTCCTTATCCTTGCCGCCTTCCCCCGAGTACCGGGGGATCGCCGCCGGCTTACAGCCGTGGCCTTTCCATTCCCTCATAGCCTCGGCACACTGCCGACCCCTCCCGGAGTGCCGGCACTAGCTGCCGGCCCCCAGTGCCGGCCCCCGGCCCCGGCTATGCTCCTTTATCCTTACCCCTGTCACCCTCCGACTGCCTCCGGCTGCCGGAACCGCCGCCGCTACCGGCTGCCGCCACCCTGGCTTCTTTTGACCATAGAATGATCATTCTTGAATGCCAGAAACTCTGCTCGAGCGGCTTCCGGCGTGCCGGGGGTATGCCGGACCAGTCCGGAGGCGGCAAGATGCCTTGCACCCCTTCTCTCAGCTATCTCTACTAGCGATAGCTCCTAAAAACCGCACCTAGACGGCTTGTTAACGCAGACAAATTGGTACGGAATCGTACATTTTGTTCAGTTTTCACTCTGTCTTCTTGCGTGTTTCATCTTTCCAGCACGCTACGTGTAATTGGCACGTCTGGTTGCCGGAACCTTACTAGGATCTCATGATCCCCAGACTTTCTTGATAAGATTTCAAGCCTAGTCTATATGGTAATTCTAAATGGAATTCCCATTATCAAGACACCTTCCATGGAGGCCTACGGCCACCTGGGACTGTCTGATGCTACGGCAACCAGCCGGGCGGGTTACACGAGGCATGCGTCTGTCTCCTTTCACCCACCCTTCTGTGCATCACAATTAACTTATGTTAATATTAACTTGTTAATAATTAACTTTATATACGAGCCATATTATGACTCTACAATACTCATCGTCTCTTTCTTTTACAGGAGGAGTACGTCAAGTGTGACCACGACTTCTGCGCGGTCCGTCGGCCACACTTTTATGGACACACGGCGTGTAGGACACACGCCCCTTGTGCTCACAAGAGAGGGGATCTCAAGTACTGGGGCCCCACCACCTGTTCGGTCTGCCAAGAATGCCTACAGAAAGCATTCTATGACCCTCCCTCAGCGGAGATTCGGGACACTGCTCGGGACAACCTACGCAAGTGGGTACGTGGCTTTCAAAAGAACGCCACTGGACCATACCTAGCCACAGAAGAAATGAGGTCTTTGCTGTTCCCAAAGGCCTCACCAGACTCAGTGGTCCCAGTTGAACAGATCCCCGTCGTCCAGATCACAGTGGAACCTGATACTGTCATGGCTCAGTCCATGAGTGATTGTCACCTGGATTCAGAACATGATGAACACATGTCAGAGATCTCGGAGGACACCGAGAAAACCCTTATGGCCCAGGGTGAAGGGGAGGATGATGAAGAAGAGGACCGGGTAGTATATACCGAGTCCGATAAGGAGGATGCCCCTCCCTCCATCCCCCCTCCTACTCCTACACCGACGGAAGTGTCTCTCCCGTCTACGTCCTCCACCACGACTCCTCTACCTACGGCACAGGATATGATTCGGCTCATTGAATCCGTGATGGAGCAGAAGCTCCAAGAAACTCACAAGATCATTCGGTCGATGGGAGGTTCCAAGGAATCTCGCAAAATCTCCATCAAGGACCTCCCCGCATGCTCGAGCGACAATCCGTGGCGGTTCGCCGAGCATATGGTCATCGCTGATGACAAGATCTTCGTCAGCGATAAGATCGGTTCCATACCCCTGGAAGAAGTGGAGTTCTTCCCCCGCTTTGAGGCGTATCCGGACTGTTACGTCCGTCTACGTTCAGAACCATCCTCAAAGGAAGAGACCGAACCGAAGGAGAAAATAGTGTTCGATCTCTCGAAGGCCCAGGCTATGCTTGCCAAAGCGCTTAAGAGCAGAGGCTTTACCTGCTCTGGACTTCCGGCTCTGAGCAAGAAGTACCCCACCTACGTTGCGCCCGATGAAGTGATGCTACCCTTCACGGAAAAGGCCTTCGCTGCCTGCCTTAAGGCTGTAGAGGAAGGGAAATCCTGCCCTGCATTGGAGGAATGCAGACCTTTCTCCGCAGCCACCCCGCCCGACACCAAACACTGGAAGGATGTGCAACACACCTTCGTGGTGGGCAAACTAGATCCTGACGTTGCTGGACGTCAGTTTAATGAGGACCTCCCCAAGCTAAACGAACACCTCCTTCGTAGGGAACAGGAAACGAAGGAGAGGCTGGCAGCATCTCTCACTCTCCAGGTCCAGATGGACGTAATGGCTGGTGACACCAGAGTCCCTGACCATTACATGGTCCTTGCCAAATCTCACATGGCAACCTTAGTCAAGGATCTGTACCATTTCATGCGAGCTCGTAGAGCCTGCAGAGAATTCGTGTTCTCCAGTGCCACTGTCAGACACGAACCCCGGAAACTGATTGCCTCCAACATCTGGGGCAAGTACCTCTTCCCGTCTGATCTAGTGAAAGAGATCACAGACAAGGCCGCATCTGAGAATAGGAACCTTCTCAACAAATGGGGCATGTCTAGGAAGAGAAAGCCCTCTCAGGATGACGGTCCTCAGCCTAAGAGGAAGCAGTCGAAGCATAGACCCCAGCAACGTCAGCACAGACGCCAGTTTCCGGCACCCGCTACTCCCCAAGTGGTCGCTCAGCCGCCACAGACCTTTCAGTTGGTCCCACAGCCGGTTTTGCCCTCATCACCGGCCTTCAACCCCACCTTCGAGCAGCACTCCACTACCTTTCGTCCCAAGGGTAGAAGCTCAGGCAGGGGTTCCGGCAGAGATTCCTCTCGCCGGCCCTCCAGAGGCAGAGGAGGACAGGGAGCTAGCGGCCGAGGCAGCAAGTCCTCGGGACCACAGAAGCAATGAAGTGCTTCCGGTGGGAGGAAGACTCCGCCACTTCCAGGATCGCTGGACCTTCGACTCCTGGGCACACAGCATCATCAAGAAAGGTCTGGGCTGGAGCTGGGCGCAACCACCCCCAACCTTCCAGCAATTCTTCCAACCTTCAACCCCCCTCTTGGAAGAATATGTGCTAGACCTCTTGAACAAGAAGGTGATAAGAAGGGTGAAGTCCACAAGGTTCCAAGGGAGACTGTTTTGTGTTCCCAAGAAAGACTCAGACAGACTCAGAGTCATTCTGGACTTATCCCCCCTCAACGTATTCATATCGAACGACAAGTTCAAGATGCTGACTCTCCAACAGATCAGAACCCTCCTGCCTCGAGGGTCTTTCACGGTCTCGATAGACCTGGCGGACGCATACTGGCACATACCAATGAACCATCACGCTTCCTCCTACCTAGGATTCCGACTCCAACGGAAAAGCTATGCCTTCCGGGCCATGCCCTTCGGACTCAACGTGGCCCCTCGGATATTCACAAAGCTAGCGGACGCAGTAGTACAACAGCTCCGCATCCGAAACGTCCAGGTGATGGCCTACCTCGACGACTGGCTAGTGTGGGCGCCCTCGCCCGAGGATTGTATAGAATCCTGCAGAAAAGTTACCCAGTTTCTCGAACACCTGGGATTCCAGATAAACGCGAAAAAGTCTTGCCTATCTCCAGCTCAGAAGTTCCAATGGTTAGGCATCCACTGGAATCTTCAGTCACACCGCCTTTCCATTCCAGCAAAGAAAAGGAAGGAAATAGCAGGGTCCGTCAAGCGACTGTTAAAATCCAAACGGATCTCGAGACGCCAGCAGGAACAAGTTCTAGGCTCTCTACAGTTCGCCTCGATCACAAACCCAGTGCTTCGTGCACAGCTAAAGGATGCAGCGGGAGTCTGGAGACGTTCCGCATCCGTCGCTCGAAGAGACCTCAAGAGACGGCTCCCAAGCAGACTTCGACTTCTTCTAAAGCCGTGGTCAGAAGCGAGGGCCCTAAAAAGGTCCCTTCCTCTCCAACACCCACCTCCATCTCTCAACATCCATACGGACGCTTCATTGGAGGGTTGGGGAGGTCACTCCCACCAACAACAGGCTCAAGGCACTTGGTCTCCCCTATTCAAGACGTTTCACATCAACATCTTGGAGGCCATGGCGGTTCTTCTGACGCTGAAGAAACTCTCCCCGCCCCCGTCGGTACACATTCGCCTGACCCTGGACAGCTCTGTGGTAGTGCGTTGTCTCAATCGCCAGGGCTCAAGATCGCCCAAGATAAATCAGGTGCTCCTGACAATCTTCCGTCTGGCAGAAAGGAAGAAATGGCACCTGTCTGCAGTTCACCTACAAGGATTCCGCAACGTGACAGCGGATGCTCTATCTCGGACAAACCCGATAGAGTCGGAATGGTCTCTAGACGCAAGATCATTCTCCTTCATCTCTCACAGAGTCCCAGAACTCCAGATCGACCTCTTCGCAACGAGCGACAACCATCAACTTCCTCGATATGTAGCCCCGTACGAGGACCCCAAAGCGGATGCGGTGGACGCCATGACCTTGGATTGGAACAGATGGGCCAAGATTTACCTGTTCCCTCCCACCAATCTTCTGCTGAAAGTCCTCTCCAAATTGAGAACCTTCAAAGGGACAGCAGCTCTAGTGGCTCCCAAGTGGCCCCGCAGCAACTGGTACCCCTTGATCCTGGAGATGCAGCCAACGCTGATCCCCCTCCCGGACCCAGTTCTCTCCCAGCAAATACAGAAGTCGACTGTCTTCGCTTCATCATCGAAAATCAAGGACCTTCATCTCATGATTTTCTCACCCTAGCCGCTAAGAAAAGGTTTGGGATTTCGAAGAAGAGTCTAGACTTCCTCGAGGAATACAAGACTGAATCCACGAGAAGGCAATACGAATCGTCTTGGAGGAAATGGGTCTCCTTCGTCAAGGCAAAGAACCCTTCGAAAATCACCATAGATTTTTGCATGTCCTTCTTCATTCACCTTCATGGACAAGGCTTGGCAGCCAACACGATTTCTACTTGCAAATCGGCCTTGACCAGACCTTTGTCATACGCCTTCCAAATAGATCTGTCTAGTGACATCTTCAACAAACTACCGAAGGCCTGTGCCCGTTTACGACCGGCACCCCCTCCGAGACCAATCACTTGGTCTCTAGACAAAGTTCTCCACTTCGCCTCCAACTTGGACAATGATTCATGCCCTCTTAAGGACCTGACTCAGAAAGTTATATTTCTCTTCGCTCTAGCTTCGGGAGCCCGAGTCAGCGAAATAGTGGCACTATCTAGAGAAGAGGGACATATCGTTTTCAATGATTCAGGAGACCTCTCCCTCTTCCCTGATCCGACGTTTCTCGCAAAGAACGAATTACCTACCAAACGATGGGGCCCGTGGAGGATATGCCCCTTGAAGGAAGATGCCTCTCTATGTCCAGTAGAGAGCCTTAAGGTCTATCTTCATAGAACTTCAAACTTTGGTGGAGGCCAACTCTTCAAAGGAGAAACATCGGGCAGCAACCTGTCACTAAAACAATTGAGAGCAAAAATCACCTACTTCATTCGCAGAGCGGATCCAGACAGTACACCCGCTGGTCATGATCCTAGGAAAGTCGCTTCGTCTCTGAATTTCTTTCAGAGTATGGATTTCGAAAGCCTCAAGAACTATACAGGCTGGAAATCCTCGCGTGTTTTCTTTAAACATTATGCGAAACAAGTGCACGAAGTGAAACATTTTGTGGTAGCCGCAGGTAGTGTTATGAAACCTGCTCTGAACTCTGCTTAGAACAGTGAGTTATTAGGGACTCTAACTCGTCGGGTGCCTATGTTGACCCTCAAGTGATACGTAGTGAAGCAGAAACCACCTTGTGTTTTCTTTAACTGTTCTTACCTCAGGTGAAATGTCATAGTAGATTACCACATGAGTGCTACATGCCACGTGCATGACGTGTGTTACATAAAGACTAACGTTCCGTAGAACGAGTGCCTACTAATACTTGATTCTTCCCTTTCAGACTCAAGAGCACGCCTTTATGACTATGTACATTTTTATCAATGTAAATGTTTTTTACTATTTATTGCATGACATGTATTGATTTACCTGCAATTATATAATAAAATGTCTATTTTATTACTTGTGCGTCTCCCTTGCTCCTTTCTTACTATGAAATATACTATTTGTCATAGTTTTATTACCCTTTATTCCTGGTTAAGGAAAATGCCAGGATTTACTCCGGGCATTTATTTATATAGAGCAAGTAAGTCTCCTTAGCGAATACTTACTCAATTATGAAGATGAGTCAACTCCATACACGAAGTGTTCAACCACCACTTCTTCAAGTTTGTTTCGACGCGAATACCAAATCGCTCTGACTTATCTTATGGATCTCATTGTTCCTTCAGCCTATATGAATAGCCTTCCCATGACCACTTTGATCTTAGCATAGCCCGTGGGGACTTCCATGCCAGGGGGGCAGGAAGGCAACTGCCTCACGGTAGCTCTAGTATAGACCACTATGCTTTCGGCTCAATGTTTTAGCACTCACTTATAAAGGGAAAAAGTCTACCACGATACACTAATTCTCTGGTACTCTTCCATCAGGACGCCATGGCTTGAGCCCAAAAAACGGATTTTGAGCGAAGCGAAAAATCTATTTTTGGGTGAGATAGCCATGGCGTCCTGATGGACCCACCCTGTCTGTTATCAGGTCCCGCCCTGCGCCGCTGTATCATGGTGATGAGCGAGCTCCAGACTTTCGGAATGAGGACGGACGTGACGTCATCAAAAGCAATGGCGTCCGTCTGTTTACATCGCGAGTACCGATATCGCCACATCTAGATCGGCTGCGGCTCAGCTCCCAGCCACTCCCTGTCCGCCATATTGAAGCGTTAACTCTATATGGGGTGCAGATAGCTATGTGGCACGTCTATACATGCGTGTCCCCTGTTGTTACACGATGTCTTAAGGGGAAACCTTTAGGATACTCGCTCCAGAAGTTAGAATTCTGTGATAACCTGTGGTTTAATTCTCTGGGAAAATCCTAGTAGTGATTACCCAAGGAAGCTACCAAAAAGGATCCTTCCATCAGGACGCCATGGCTATCTCACCCAAAAATAGATTTTTCGCTTCGCTCAAAATCCGTTTTTTATATGTAATTTCAGGAGAGTTGATTTTCAAATTTTACTTAGCTTAGCCATTGTCTGATTTGCTTTCTTCAACATTTCACCAAACTCTTATACAATATAATGAATGTACATATCTTAGATATCTAGGTGACAACAGCAGTTTATTATAACCATGAAATTAACAAACCGTAAACCCTAATTATAGCATCTTTCTTTTCCCACGTGTGTTATAGCTTAGTTTGTAATAATAATAATAATAATAATAATAATAATAATAATAATAATAATAATAATAATAATGATAATAATAATAATAATAATAATGTTATCAAGCAATTTCCTAACGAAACGGTTCCCTCATGAAAGCCCTTTTAATTCACGGTTGCCAACTTATATCATTATGGGAAAAAATGCTAGCATTTTTCCAACCACATTTCCAGTTCAGAAATTGTAAATATTTATATTTTCATATAGAAAGGTGCAATATATGTTAAGAAAAATAACTTTATTCTGTTAACGGTAAGTATTTTGCCCTGAACATTTAACTTTGGAATGTTGGTAATTGTCAGTGCAGTGTTGCCAGGAATGGGAATTTATTCCTAGATTTGGGGATTTTTGGTGTCTGATGGGGATATTCCGTACAATTTTCTATGATGAAGAAACAAAGATGAGTAAACCTTTCTATTGTTGCAATTAATTTGCTTGTATTATATTATTGCAATGAATTTGCTTGCATTTGTATGAAGTATAGTGAGTAATTTCTATATTAGTAGAGAAAATAATTGTGATAATGTGTTTTTTTTTTTGGGGGGGGGAGGGGTTTGAGGATTTCTAACATAAGTTTTGGGGATTTTTAAGCCAACCCATTTGGCAACACTGTGTCAGTGTACTAGTAGTAGTATGATTTTTTGAAGTGTCCTTCGCGGTTGTGACTAAATTAGTGTCTCGTATCGGTTTCGTCATTAATTGCTAGATGCTGCGGAAGCTTATAATTAAGGTAAGCTGCTTTGACGAGACTTAGGGTTGGATGTTATCTTTAATTACACCGTAAATGAAGTTATTAAGCTTAATTTATAACACCCATTTATGTAAAGGGAGCCCCCATAGGTGTTCCGCCATCTTGGTCATGAAGAGGTTAATTGAGCTTAAATGTAAATAAAGGAGGTAAAGTGTTTGTTTCGATCAGGTCTGTATTTCATAGTTAAAAATATCGTTGCTTGGTGTCTTATTTGCGTCTTTCCAGAAAGATTCTGGCCACTACAATTCCATGGGATATGGTAGTTTAAGATGTAGGCCTATGGGTCATATTGCAAGGCAAACTAATGTTGAATGGGAAAATTTTAGTTAAGGATTTAGGCCTATAGACTAACTCTAATGGAGAATCAGATAGAGGAAAACGGTGTTATTTGTTTGCAGAACCGGAAAACTCTAAGGTGAAGTTTCCCACCCAAAACCTTGAGTTCCCGCTCGAGTCTCCCATTATCAGTGGATATATATTATGGTAAATGTCTATGAGAAGGCTGCACCCGTTTTTCAAGTATTAACAACGAAAAACGGTAAAAAACAACCAGATTATTGTTGCACAGTGCATAGAAACATGAGGAAATGAATAAAAAAGAAACTAAGACTTAACTCTTACACACACAATGTAAGTATAAACCTACTACTACAATTAGGGGGGACCCCAGTGGGAAGCGGGGTTTTTGGGTTGGGGGAGGATGAGAAAAGTGATTTTTCGGGGCACTACCGAACCTAATACAACCAACTAACCTACCCTGGGGGCCTGTACCCCTACCTAGGCCTACCCCCCCCCCCGCCCCCTGCGACCCCCCTTAAGGCCACAGTGATTTTCAGGGCACCACCGAACCTAATACACCCACCTAACCTAGCCTAATAGCCCTGTACCCCTACCGGGGGGGGGGGTCTCCGCCCCCCCTGCGACCCCCCCTTAAGGACACTACCTAACACATCCATCAAACCAAATCCAAAGTGATGGTACTGCTGTATACATCGTTATACTATCACCATTATAATATACTCCATAAATTAATGAAGCTTACCTTAACCTGTTGGTTGATAAAGATGTGCTGCTGCTTTGAGGAAAACGTGAAGCCGTTGCGAAGGTTCCCTGACATGCAGGACAATTTTTATTTTGTAAAATTAAATTGTGTGTCTGGCACAAATCCACTAGTTTTTCAATATAACCCCGAATAAGTAAGAACAAATTCATTGTAACTTAGGAAACAGTCAGGACAAGAAGATGGAATTTCAACTTCTTGTGCAATATCAGATGACGTGCTTGCTACGGCCTCCATGTCTAGGAACGAAATAAAATGGCTGGGTAAGAAAATGTATTGTCGCACTGTGATGGGTAAGAAAATGTATTGTCGCACTGTGATTGGCCAAACGTGAAGACGTCATTGGGAAAGAAAATGTATTGTCGCACTGTGATTGGCCAAACGTGAAGACGTCATAGTGGACTAGTTTGTCGGCGGATTATAATGGTTACAGGGCTCATTTGAGCAAAAATAAGACATAGTCAACAATAACAACAGACTTAGAAAAATCTGGGAGGAAGACAAGAGTAGCGTGAGTTTGATCGTCGATATTTCGACTATTATTGATTTTCACTAAATTATCTCACTGGTATACCATTATATACATACATTCCTACATAGTCTAGTTTATCTATTAATTTCATAAATATAACACTTCTTCAGAATGCACATTATATCTACACATAAATTTTGACTATATTCTGCATTACGTAGGTTGAATAAATTTGGTACTTAGAAAGTAAAAGTGACGTTTTTTGAAGACAGACCAACTTACTCAGAGAAAAGGTTTCGAACGCACTCGTTACGTAACTTATGACGGCATTTCTTCCCTCTTTCTCGATCGATGATTGGCTATACGTAACGAAGGCTATACCTCTGCCAACAATGACACAAAAGTTTTATAAAAGCAAAGCAGTACACCTTTATGAACTCTGAAACCTCTCCACTGATAATTGTCATAATGAACAAACCAACAAAATATGTTAATGAATACAAAAACACTTCGATTATTAGTCTAACTCCCAAAATAAGTTTCCTAAGAAATTACAGTCTACTTTATAGGTCACAATCAGATTGACAAGGTGTAGGGAATAGTTGGTAATTTTCAAAAACGTAGTAGACAAGCTTGATTTGATAACTGCTATATCCTATGTCAAGCAATTTTTATTTATTGTCTATCTACCTACCTATTTACTGTAAAAAAAAAAAGAATTGCCGGTACCGTATTTTGGCTTTAAACTTTCACCAATAATTATCGCCAGAATGATGAATTCATGAGGCTCCACCCACTTTGGCCTCGTTATAATTCAGGATAACACTGAAGGCTATCATGGGCATTGTTGGATCAAAAAATTTAAATTCTGGCTATAAAAAGCCAGTGCTAAATGATCCTCAAGGATCCCAGCGGTTGGCCTAAACGTTTAATTCACGTATACTACTGTTGTGGCACTGTTGCTACAGTAGTATTACTACGCTAGCACAGATACCCCACCCACATTTATGTATCGTTCCGCCATTCATAAAGTCTTTGACATATTTTTTCACAGTGCAATAAGCCATGGCCTCCTCAGAAATTAAGTTTGATATTAGATGATAGGTTATTACATTAACCTGACAAATTATGGCAACTGGGTATGTTATTGCCGATGTTGAAGCTAAAGTTAAAGTATGGTATCATTCCTTCATTGCATTATCATCTTTACTACTATTTGTTTGTCTACATGTAGTAATTATTTTAAAGGATAAATGAATTATGTTCACTTTACTTCTATAAATTCCCATTAGATGTACAAATAAAACTCCTAAAACTATTCATGATTTATTTACAAAATGCTGTCATGCCCAAAACATAGCCAAAACGGTCATACGGCCTAAGAAGAAGAAAACAAATTATATCGGATGATCCGTTGGTCTGAAGGAGAGGTTAGCACCAAATTCTTATTTTAACAAAAATAGTTATATCAAGACTGTTTACATACAATCTCTCTCTCTCTCTCTCTCTCTCTCTCTCTCTCTCTCTCTCTCTCTCTCTCTCTCTCTCTCTCTCTTGGTGGCATAGTGAATAGTTAATGGAAATGTTCAAAAGCTTGAATGACATTACAAGTATTATATTCATGTTATGCTAAATACGAATCAGACCATAAACATTGGATTTAAACTAGAAACTGAAAAATTACCTATTCAGGCTATAGTAAATATGGCCACGGGCTTTCTCTTGACTGTATAAAGTTGCAAGTTGTAAGACAAATGCATTTTTGTAACCACGGGGGCAATTCCAAATCCTGCTGGCCATTCTTGACTGTTATGGGTTTCAGAGCCGATGGAAGAAGTTGAATGGGTGTCTGGTGGATAGGCGGGGCAAAATTTTGTCAAAAGGTGTTTACATTGCTCACGTAATGAATGTTTTCGACTCTTGGCTCGTTATCACTGGCCATGGCATTGGCTAGATCATTTTTACTCTATAAAAATGAAAACTATCGTGTTTAGGTTATTAATAATGCTGATAAAATTTGTGTGTGGTTGTAAAATATATATATGTCAACTTTCAGCTACACCCGATGCTTTGATAAGGAGCAAAGTCCAAAAAACCGTGTTACAGAGGCCCTGAATCTCATAGTAGACATTAATCTATATATATATATATATATATATATATATATATATATATATATATATATATATATATATATATATATACACATATATATATATATATATATATATATATATATATATATATATATATATATATATATACACACATATATATATATATATATATATATATATATATATATATTTCTTAAACTATTCTTTTAAATATTTAACTTAGCCGGTGAATATATAATAGCTGACGTCTCCGGCGGCTCGACAGAAAAACACAAAAACTCGCGAGCGATCGCTATGAAGGTTGCGGGTGTGCCCACCAGCGCCAACTATCGGCCAGATACCGCATATACATGTAAACAGCTCCAGTTCTTCTCTGTCGGTCTGATCGACAAGTTGATTCCATTACTCGCTGTTAACCTGGAGTTTTTCAACAGTCTTGGTGAAGTACTTCTTTTTGGTTTGAGCTTTCGCAGTGCAGGTGTTTTATCTTCAACTTAAACTCTTGAACTCTTTTTTGGATAGATTTAATTGTTGATGACTTTGGATTGTTTTTGAACTTTCTTTGACTTTTCAAAATGGCTGACCCTTCTCCAATTCCTAGATTTCGTAAATGTAATGCTAGGGATTGTAATAAGCATCTTCCAAAGGCCTCTCTCGACCCACATACTGTGTGTTCTAATTGTCGGGGTAAAACCTGTCAATTAGGAGATCGGTGTGATGAGTGCGTGGGCCTTTCGGAATTCGATTGGCTTGAGTTTGACAAGTATTCTCGTAAGCTAGAGAGAGATAGGGTGAGGAGAAGTTCCTCTAGATCGTTAGAATTTTCCTCCTCCCATGCCCCTGAACCTAATCCTTCCCCAGTAGTAGTTGTGCCTGAACCCTCTACTAGCACTCAGGAACCATCAATGCGGGATATGTTACGTGCCATTCAAGCTTTGGGCGAGAGAGTTGAGTCGTTAGCTACGGACCGTAATCAACTCATGGCGGATGTAAAAGAGTTAAAGTGTCAGAGTGCCACATTAGAAAATCGTGGGGAGAAAGTGATTAGTGCGCAAAGTGTTATCAGTGTTGCGACAGAGGGTTCGTCTGTTCGTGCCTGTCGTTCGCCTAGTCCGAGACCTCTTGCAAGCTCCCATGCCCCAGGGAGAAGTAATGTCGTAGGACTTATGGGTTCGAGAGGCTTTAACCAACGAACAGACGTTCCCTCTATGGTTTCAGGCGTGTCTCGTCAAGACCGCCCCTACCATAAGACGAGCGAGACGGTTTTCTCCTCGTCATCCGAAGGCTTTTCGCGTAAGAAACCGTGGAGCAAGGTTTCGAGACCCTTAAAGCGAAAGTCAGTCCCTTCAGGACAGGTCCAGCGTCCTGGTTGTAGCCATTGGGACAGCTCTGACCCTGTGCAGTCATCGGAAGACTGCTCGCCGCCTAAACAGAAGCGTAACACAGGCTCCGAGAGTCTTAGTGTAGGCAATGTTTTGCAGTCACAGACGTTACCCTCGTCTCTTACTGCACCCATTCCCGTTGATCCTAAATGGGTTGTACTGCAAGACATGCAGAATAAGCTTGCCTCTCTTATGGAGGACTATTCTGCTGAGCAGGTTCACGATGATCCTCGCCGCTTAGCTGATCGAGATCCTGGCCGTCAGCCGCCCAAACGAGCCTTTGCTCGTCCTGTTGACGTTGACGTTACAAAGTCACGTCAGTCACGTTTTGTAGAGCCTCACTCGATGCAGTCCCGTGTTGACTTTCAGCCGCTTGTGGACATTCAGCCGCTGCCGCATGCTCGTGTTGACGTTCAGGACGTTCGCCAACCAGCGAAGTTGACTTGTTTTGACGTTGAGCGTCAAGCACCGCAGTCAAGAGTTGTTTTGACTGCTCAGTCTAGGCAGTCAAGGCAGTCTCGAGTTGACGTCGAGCGTCCTCCCACTCCTGTTCTTGTTGCTAGTCAGTCTGTTAAGCAGTTACATGACGTAGCGTCCTGGACTGCTACTGATGCTCCGGTGCGTGTGGACTCTGCTTGTCAAGCATTGCCACCAAGGCAGGTCTCTCCCTTGCTTGAGACTCATCAGTTGTCGGACGAAGCTCCTTCAGATGAGGACATTGATAATCCTTCAGATGTAGGTGAACCTAAGGCTGTTCCTCCTTCGATGGATTTTGAGAAGATCATGATGATTTTCAAGGATCTTTTTCCAGATCACTTTGTTGCTGTTGCTCCTCGTTCGCCTCCGTCTTAGTTTGCTCTAGGCTTAGCTGCTACCAAGCCAGCCTTTACTAAGCTAGTGCTTTCTCGCTCTTCTAAGAGGGCTTTACGTCTTCTAGGCGACTGGTTGGATACCAGGAGGAGTTTGGGGAAGACGGCCTTTGCCTTCCCACCTTCTAAGCTTGCTTCTAGATCGAGCGTCTGGTATGACACGGGAGAAGTTCTCGGCTTGGGAGTCCCTGCCTCTGCCCAGGGTGACTTCTCAAGCCTCGTAGACTCTCCCCGTCGCCTGGCCATGAGACGCTCGAAGATTTGTTGGTCCTCCTCGGACCTTGACCATCTGCTTAAAGGCATATACAGGGCCTTTGAAGTGTTTAACTTTCTTGACTGGTCATTAGGAGCTTTAAGTAGGAAGATCTCGTCTGCCGACCAAGATGTTTCCTTACTTTACAATATCCTGTATGGACAAAGCCATCCGCGATGGCTCCAATGAGCTCGCCTCCACCTTTACGTCGGGAGTCTTAAAGAAGAGAGAAACCCTTTGCTCTTTCCTTTCGGCAGGAGTTACTCCCCGTCAGAGATCGGAGCTGCTCTTTGCTCCCTTATCAGCGGCCTTGTTTCCACAACAGCTGGTTAAGGATATAGCTGCTTCGCTGGTGCAGAAGGACACACATGACCTGATGGCGTCCTCTGCTCGCAAAGGGGCTCCTTCTTCATCCTTTGCTGTGAGACCCAGGATCGAGACTCCTGCGTCTAGATTTATCCCGCCCTTTCGTGGCAGAGCTCCCAGCAGGGGAGGCTCTCGTGCCGAGGGAAAGAGAGGTAAGAAGAGAGGAGCCAAGTCCTCCCGTGGCAGAGTCTGACTGCCCACAGCCTCAGACAGCGGTAGGTGCCAGATTGAAGAGCTTCTGGCAGGCCTGGGAGAAGAGGGGCGCAGACCAAGAGTCTGTTCTGTTGCTCAGAGAGGGGTACAAAATACCGTTTGTACGCAAACCTCCTCTAGTAACAACTCCCATAGACCTCTCTCCCAGGTACCGAGAGGAGTCAAAGAGACAAGCCCTAAATCAAGAAGTGTCTCTGTTGCTAGAGAAGGGAGCGGTGGTGAAAGTCTCGGACCTTCAATCACCGGGGTTTTACAACCGTCTCTTCCTAGTCCCAAAGCATACAGGAGGTTGGAGGCCGGTGCTAGACGTCGGTGCGCTCAACGTTTTTGTTACAAAAACAAAATTCACGATGGAGACCACGAAGTCCGTCTTAGCAGCGGTCAGAGAGGGAGACTGGATGGTCTCTCTCGACCTACGAGATGCGTACTTCCACATTCCTATACACCCGGATTTCCAACCGTTTCTGCGGTTTGTTTACAGGAATGTGGTGTACCAGTTTCGAGCCCTGTGCTTTGGCCTCAGTCCTGCTCCTCTCGTGTTTACGAGGCTCATGAGGAATGTGGCAAAATTCCTCCATCTATCGGGAATCCGAGCCTCCCTGTACTTGGACGACTGGCTTCTCAGAGCATCGTCCAGTCATCGCTGTCTGCAGGATCTACATTGAACGTTGGGTCTGGCCAAGGAGTTGGGACTTTTGGTCAACTTAGAAAAGTCCCAACTGATCCCATCCCAGACTATTCTATATTTGGGGATGGAGATTCGCAGTCCAGTTTTTCGGGCTTTTCCGTCTGCCACCCGAATAGAACAAGCCCTGCTCAAAGTCCAACTAATGCTGAAAAGAGAACGTTGTTCAGTCAAGAGTTGGATGAGTCTCGTAGGGACTCTCTCATCCCTGGAGCAGTTTGTCTCGCTAGGGAGACTACACCTTCGGCCTCTCCAGTTCCATCTAGCCTCTCACTGGAACAAGGGCAAGACTTTAGAGACGGTATCAATCCCAGTCTCCGAACCAGTAAAGGCATGCCTGAACTGGTGGGACAGCAATATCAGTCTGAGAGAGGGACTATCCCTAGCAGTCAAGAACCCAAACCACGTGTTGTTCTCAGACGCGTCGGATTTGGGTTGGGGTGCGACCCTGGACGGTCGGGAATGCTCGGGTCTGTGGACCTCAAGTCAGAAGAGCATGCACATCAACGGCAAGGAGCTATTAGCAGTCCACTTGGCCTTGATGAAATTCGAAAGCATTCTTCGAAACAAAGTGGTAGAGGTCAACTCAGACAACACCACAGCTTTGGCGTACATCTCCAAGCAAGGAGGCACACACTCGTACACGCTGTACGAGATCGCAAGGGGCCTTCTCATATGGTCAAGAAATCGAGGCATCTCCCTGTTGACGAGATTCATCCAGGGGGACTTGAACGTCTTGGCAGACTGTCTCAGTCGGAGGGGTCAGGTGATACCCACGCAATGGACCCTCCACAAGGACGTGTGCAAGAGTCTTTGGGTGACTTGGGGGCAACCCACCATAGACCTCTTTGCCACCTCGTTGACCAAAAGGTTACCCATCTATTGCTCACCAGTCCCAGATCCAGAGGCGATCCACATAGACGCGTTTCTACTGGATTGGTCTCATCTGGACTTATATGCATTCCCACCATTCAAGATAGTCAACAAGGTACTGCAGAAGTTCGCCTCTCACGAAGGGACAAGGTTGACGTTGGTTGCTCCCCTCTGGCCCGCGAGAGAGTGGTTCACCGAGGTACTTCAATGGCTGGTAGACATTCCAAGAAGTCTTCCTCTAAGGGTAGATCTCTTACGTCAGCCCCACGTAAAGAATGTTCATCAAAGCCTCCCCGCGCTTCGTCTGACTGCCTTCAGACTATCGAAAGACTCTCAAGAGCTCGAGGCTTTTCGAAGGAGGCAGCCAGTGCGATTGCGAGAGCTAGGAGAGCTTCTACCATCAGAGTATACCAGTCGAAGTGGGAAGTCTTTCGAGACTGGTGCAAGTCAGCATCTGTGTCCTCTTCCAGTACCTCTGTAGCCCAAATCGCAGATTTTCTTTTACATCTGAGAAATGTTCGCTCCCTCTCAGCTCCCACTATTAAGGGCTACAGGAGCATGTTGGCTTCGGTCTTTCGACATAGAGGCTTAGATCTTTCCAACAATAAAGATCTCCAAGATCTCCTTAAGTCTTTCGAGACCTCTAAGGAACGTCGTATGGCAACTCCTGGATGGAACTTAGATGTGGTCCTAAGGTTCCTCATGTCAGACAGGTTTGAGCCATTACATTCAGCCTCCCTGAAGGATCTCACCCTCAAGACGCTTTTCCTAGTGTGCTTGGCTTCGGCTAAAAGGGTCAGTGAAATTCATGCCTTCAGTAAGAACATCGGCTTTTCTACAGAAAAAGCCACATGTTCACTTCAACTTGGTTTCCTGGCCAAAAATGAACTGCCTTCTCGTCCTTGGCCTAAGTCTTTTGATATACCTTGCCTGTCAGAGATCGTAGGCAACGAACTTGAAAGAGTGCTGTGTCCAGTTAGAGCTCTTAAGTTCTACTTAGCTCGTACTAAGTCCTTACGAGGTGGATCTGAGGCCTTATGGTGCTCAGTTAAGAAACCATCATTACCTATGTCAAAGAATGCTTTGTCATATTTTATCAGATTTTTAATCCGAGAGGCTCATTCTCACTTGAATGAAAAAGACCGATGCTTGCTTAAGGTTAAGACGCACGAAGTAAGAGCTATAGCAACTTCCGTGGCCTTTAAGCAAAATAGATCTCTGCAAAGTATTATGGACGCGACCTTTTGGAGAAGCAAGTCGGTATTCGCGTCATTTTACTTAAAAGATGTCCAGACTCTTTACGAGGACTGCTACACACTGGGTTCATTCGTTGCAGCGAGTGCAGTAGTGGGTGAGGGTTCTACCACTACATTCCCTTAATTCCAATATCCTTTTAATCTGTCTCTTGAAATGTCTTTAATCTTGTTTTTGGGTTGTACGGAAGGCTAAGAAGCCTTTCGCATCCTGATTGATTTGGCGGGTGGTCAAATGTCATTTCTTGAGAGCGCCCAGATTAGGGGTTTGATGAGGTCCTGTTGTATGGGTTGCAGCCCTTGATACTTCAGCTCCTGGGAGTCTTTCAGCATCCTAAGAGGATGGCTGGGCTTCGTGAGGAAGACAGACTAACAAGGCAGAGTAATCGTCTAAGTCAACTTCCTTACCAGGTGCCTGTATATATTTGGGTTTTGTTATGATATAACTGTCAAAAACTCTAAGCATATACGCTGTAAACTTTATTAATTCTGGTCTCTACCCACCACCATGGGTGTGAATCAGCTATTATATATTCACCGGCTAAGTTAAATATTTAAAAATGATATTTTGATTATAAAATAAATTTTTGAATATACTTACCCGGTGAATATATAAATTAAAGGCCCCCCCTTCCTCCCCGATAGAGACCCAGCGGGATGAGAAGAACTGGAGCTGTTTACATGTATATGCGGTATCTGGCCGATAGTTGGCGCTGGTGGGCACACCCGCAACCTTCATAGCGATCGCTCGCGAGTTTTTGTGTTTTTCTGTCGAGCCGCCGGAGACGTCGGCTATTATATATTCACCGGGTAAGTATATTCAAAAATTTATTTTATAATCAAAATATCATATTTGCGACAGGAACGAGTGTCATTTTCGAAGAGAACGAACTTTTTTTCTGTAGAAAATAAAATAGTTTTTTTCCCTAGGTTACTTTACCCTGTAGCAAAGTACAATGATACCAACTCTAAACCCAGGAGGCTCTCCTAACCTAACCCGGCTTTGATATCCCTCTGTCCCTTTACTAACTAAACCTAACCTTACCTTGGGCGCCTATTATTTCTTTCATAAAAGATAATCCACATCTGTAATTTATTTAGACATGTTACGCTAACCTTAAGCAGAATCATAAGTTTCAGTAATATAATTGGGATAACCATTATTTTTATTATTATTATTATTACTTTTACTACTTAGCTACAACAAAAGTAGGAAAAGAAGGATGCTATAAGCCCAAAGCCTCCAATACGGAAAAATAGCCCAGTGAGGAAAGGAAATAATTAGACTATGAGAAGTAATGAACAATTAAAATGAAATATTTTAAGAACAGTAACAACATTAAAAAAATATCTTTCATGTATAAACTATGAAGAGATACTTTTGTTCAACATAAAAACATTTGTAAGTTTCAACTTTTGAAGTTAAACCAATTCAACCACCCGATTAGGAAGATCATTCCACATCTTGGTCACAGCTGGAATAAAATTCTTGAATAGGTCACAGCTGGATTAAAATTTTTAGAATACAGTGTAGGCCTAGTATTGAGCCTCATGATGGAGAAGGCCTTCCTATAAGAATTAACAATTCTCAAAACCGTTTTAATGCATTTCCTGTGATTCAAAATGTATAACAACCAATATGTGGCAAAGCCTACAGTAAATGTCCAAGTCATAAAAAAAAAAAAAAACTATCCTGATCTGACCAAACATGTGATATCAAATGTAACTTGTACGTGATTATAATCGGTTTAGACGAACTTACCTGAATGTATGAGTATCTGGTGGTACTGGGATGGTTATCTGTGCAATTTTAGGTTTGTTATTACTAGGTAAGTTATAACCCTTGTTGGAAAACCTGGATGCCAAAGACAAAGGGCTTCAAACAGGACAAGATAACCAAATGAGGAAAAGAAATTATGAAATAACTATATACGAGAAGTAATATTAAAAGATGTACTGTACAGTATATCTTAAGATCTTTAGTAACGTTGAATACATTCAGTATATATATATATATATATATATATATATATATATATATATATATATATATATATATATATATATATATATATTTCTGGTTCGACCTGTGACGCCCGGTGAAAAGGGTCCTTCTTATCTCTTTTCTGATATAAATACTTCCAAATATACCAGAGAAAGTTAAAGCATGGAATGCAGAGGTTGCTACCCTCGCGTGAGCACCCTAAGGGCGTAGTGTATAAAGAAAGAGCGTGTGAAAACCACTATTCACAGGTCGTCTTCCATTTAGATCAATCCTTCATCAAAAGGGGGAGCCGCCCTAACGACACCAACCGAACCCACCTGATCCACTCAGGGACGCCTGCCTTGAGCGCCCTCTAAACATCCTTCTGTTAGACTTGTACTAACGACGATTGCTTTGTTTTGTGTCTCGCTTTTTAGCTGTTTTTGTGGATTTCTTCAACATGGCTGGAGCTCTCCTTAATAGATTGTTTTGACAGTTTTTCAAGTGCCGGGCAAGTTTGTGTTAAGTAATAGGAAGTGTTTTAATGCGTTCGGCTTTGTGCCTTCCGAGGCCCACGCGGCCATTTTTATTGTTTACGCTCAGTGCGTTTTCTTTTTGCTATTACGTTGCCCTTTTGGTACTTTTGTCTTGTTAGGTTCATTTAATCTTAATTTAAGATTGTAGGCTGCATGCCTCTGTTCTTGAACCGCTTATCATTATTTTTATTGGTACTTATTAGTCGTTTACAAGTCCGTTTCCACTTAACGAAGGATAGCGTTTGGGGTTTTATTACAGTTTAGTACCGCCACTTTGGTAGGCATTTTATCATTATGATTCATTATTTTGACTGTGTTTCCTATTCCCCTTTCGCTATTCTTCGTTACGTTTATTATTATTCTTTTGGACAGATGTGTTTATATTTTTGAGGTTCGTGCTTTGTTAGATTGATCGTTGTAGCCACCGAGGCGAGAGGCTGGAGTTCCCGTTTTCTTTACTATAGACTCGGGTGCTCCCTCTCTCTGTCTCCCCCTTCTGGGAATTCTACGTCATAGACGAGATTATTTTTCAAGGTTACTGCGTTCTTTCTTGGCGTTTAGTTGGTTTTAGATCCTTTTCGTGTTAGAGTTGTTTATAGGTTAGTTGACCTGCCTTGCGCTGCCTTAGTCCCACCCTCTCCTCGCTCCGGCCTGGGAGTTGGGTCAGGCCATTATTCATACTCCGCCATGAGATTCACTCTAGAGCCGGGAACGCTCATTTACCTATTATCTATTGCGCCCCTTCGACAGGAAATCCTCCCCTCGTTGGCTCTCTGCACCTTGACTCCGGCTACGGCCCTTATTGCACACGAATCAGATGTATCTCCTTCCCCCCCTTTTTTTTGTTTTACTCTCTGGTGCATCCTACCGGAGATGTGGGAATCATTATACTACATCGTGTTAATGTATCCCTTAATTGGGTTAAGGATCTATTACCACCTTCCACCCCCCCCCCCCCCCTCATACACGCCGGGCCTCCGTCGCCCTCCGGCGCTTTCCCATTCCATAGGCCATACTATTAATAGTAATTACTCCGGAGCTCCGGCTCCTCCATATGCACATTCTATACAGAATCTATCATAGTATATTTTTATTTTTGTAGTAATTATGGCGGAGCTCCGGCTCCTTATATTACTCGACCTCAATTCTGCACATCAACTATAAGCTTCCTTGTCTTTACTTATATTTATACTTAGTAAAGCCCGTAGGAAACTTTGTACTTATTTATCCTTTTTATTACAGAAAGTACGCTGTGCTGCCAAGGGCTGTTCTGCAACCTTTCTCGATCCGGTAGGCCATGACGTCTGCCGGTCGCATGGCCACTGTGCAATCTCTTTTGTCCGGGAAGCTGGCCAGTCCCCTTACATGATCTGGTTCCCGGAAGCATGTGCGCTCTACTATGAGCTCTCATCCATTCTCCTCAATGATGAGGTAAGTTAGCGATGTTATCTACATGCTAGTTTTTAAGGCTCCGCTTTATATACTTTATTGTTATAAGTTTTTCTTGCTTTTATATGGCGACTCAGCGTATTCAGATATTATCCTAATCTTTGTTGTCGTAATGTGTGTATATATATATATATATATATATATATATATATATATATATATATATATATATATATATATATATATATATACTGTATATGTATATGTATATATATGTATATCCATCCATCCATATACCAAAGGCACTTCCCCCAATTTTGGGGGGTAGCCGACATCAACAAGAAACAAAACAAAAAAGGGGACCTGTACTCTCTACGTTCCTCCAGCCTAACCAGGGACTCAGCCGAGTTCAGCTGGTACTGTTAGGGTGCCACAGCCCAACCTCCCACATTTCCACCACAGATGAAGCTTCATACTGCTGAGTCCCCTACTGCTGCTACCTCCACGGTCATCTAAGGCACCGGAGGAAGCAGCAGGGCCTACCGGAACTGCGTCACAATCGCTCGCCATTCATTCCTATTTCTAGCACGCTCTCTTGCCTCTCTCACATCTATCCTCCTATCACCCAGAGCTTTCTTCACACCATCCATCCACCCAAACCTTGGCCTTCCTCTTGTACTTCTCCCATCAACTCTTAAATTCATCACCTTCTTTAGCAGACAGCCATTTTCCATTCTCTCAACATGGCCAAACCACCTCAACACATTCATATCCACTCTAGCCGCTAACTCATTTCTTACACCCGTTCTCACCCTCACCACTTCGTTCCTAACCCTATCTACTCGAGATACACCAGCCATACTCCTCAGACACTTTATCTCAAACACATTCAATTCTGTCTCTCCATCACTTTCATTCCCCACAACTCCGATCCATACATCACAGTTGGTACAATCACTTTCTCATATAGAACTCTCTTTACATTCATGCCCAACCCTCTATTTTTTACTATTCCCTTAAATGCCCCCAACACTTTGCAAGCTTCATTGACTCTCTGACGTACATCTGCTTCCACTCCACCATTTGCTGCAACAACAGACCCCAAGTACTTAAACTGATCCACCTCCTCAAGTAACTCTCCATTCAACATGACATTCAACCTTGCACCACCTTCCCTTCTCGTACATCTCATAACCTTACTCTTACCCACATTAACTCTCAACTTCCTTCTCTCACACACCCTTCCAAATTCTGTCACTAGTCGGTCAAGCTTCTCTTCTGTGTCTGCTACCAGTACAGTATCATCCGCAAACAACAACTAATTTACCTCCCATTCATGATCATTCTCGCCTACCAGTTTTAATCCTTGTCCAAGCACTCGAGCATTCACCTCTCTCACCACTCCATCAACATACAAGTTAAACAACCACGGCGACATCACACATCCCTGTCTCAGCCCCACTCTCACCGGAAACCAATCGCTCACTTCATTTCCTATTCTAACACATGCTTTACTACCTTTGTAGAAACTTTTCACTGCTTGTAACAACCTTCCACCAACTCCATATAACCTCATCACATTCCACATTGCTTCCCTATCAACTCTCATCTTATGCTTTCTCCAGATCCATAAACGCAACATACACCTCCTTACCTTTTACTAAATATTTCTCGCATATCTGCCTAACTGTAAAAATCTGATTCATACATATATTCATTCATATATATATATATATATATATATATATATATATATATATATATATATATATATATATATATATATATATATATATATATATATATATATATTTGGGCTCAGGCCATGTCGTCCTGATGGAAGGTTCCTTCAGTAGCTTCCTAGGGTATGTTTGACTACAGTGGATATTACCAGAGAATTAAACTAAAGGTCTCCAGAATTCTAACTTCTGGCGCAAATATCCTCAAAGTTGCCCTTTAAGATATCGCATAATAGCGGGACGTATTCTTGACACGCCACAGCTATCTGCAACCCACATAGCGTTTACACTTCGAGGGGGAAGAAGTGGCAAGATAAGGGAGGAGCCATTACAAAGTTCTCCTCCTCTGTTACTGTTATGGGCACTCGGATGACGTCATACCCGTCGCCATCTTGGATGACGTCATACCCGTCGCCATCTTGGATGACGTAGTATCCGCCCGCCATCTTCATTCCTTTCGCTGTAGCGTCCCGACCAGGTGTTTTTTCCCAGTTTTTTCATTATATCGGGTATCATGTCGCAATCTTCAGCTTCTTCTACCTCTGGAAAGTTGAGTATTTACCTCTTATATCGTTTAAATGTAGCTCTGGCCGTTAAGTAACTTTTTTCTCGAAATAAATAGGGATTTGTTTTCGTGGCAGAGCTCTTGCCTAGACCGGAGGCGCCTCGGCACTGTCGTTCATAACGCATGCATTATTTAGTTAGCCAGAGCGACCTTCCCGGTTTAATAGCTTCTACCTCATTAGCTATTTAGTCTTCATTGCTAGGAATTAGTTATATCATGCCGATAGTATTCCTTAGTTTCGGCGTATGTGTAGCCGATTTGTGGTCCCTAGGCCCCCTAGGCCTTAGGTTACTTTCATGCATGATATAATAAGTGTTCCTGGTGTTATTTAACTCAAATGAAGATATTAGGCAAATTATACGAATAAGATATTTTGATTGCATAAGATTTCCTCCTCCAAGATCGTATACGAAGTTTCGATGAATCAGGTAGTCGATCTCTACACCACTAGGCTAGTAGCCTATTGGCTTTAATATACTTTCACACATATCCCCGGTTACCTTTATGTACAGGTATTGCTCGACTTGACCTATGCGACTTACGACTATTCGACTTTACGACCATTTTTTTCAGGGTGATGACGTCACAAGTTTATCGGAAATAGGACGAATATTTCCTTGAAAATAATCCATTTTCTTGTATAACTATAAACTGATTTATCTTGGTAAATTATTTTCTTTTATTGTTAATATTCAGTATTTATTTTCAGTTAAAAATACATTAAGAAAAGTTTTAATATCTGTCGAGTTCATATTATATGTCTGGTGACGTCACATCACCGGCGGAAAGCGTCCGGGCAATACAGTGATTTCCTTCCAATAGGCTAACGATTAATATTAGTATTCCCATTATTGAAATATTAAATAACGATACAAAGTATTTTGTGGGTCTGTATCGGTTGTCATGAGTACTACGTAGCGTAAATTTGACTGTACGCTACTTTTTTAATCTATGATAATGGATCGATGTTTATCTAAAGAAAATATACTAATAGGGCAAATATTTTCTTGAAAATAATATATTTCCTTTTCACATTATAAAAATAAAATACTCTTACATTATAAAGATAAAATACTCTTGTTTGTTAAGTTAGTATTTTCTTTTCATTTCTTGCAAGAAAAAAGAAAATGGATTTACATATTTTGCAAGTCATTGTAGAGCTTACATCACTTATCTTGTGACGTCATGTATTTGGCGGAAGGGAGCTGACAAACCGAATGATTTCCTTTCATTATGTTGCCGAGTAATCTTATTACAGCATTCCCATAATCGAAACACAGAGTAACGATATCAAGTGTTTTAGTGCTCTGTATCATTAGTTATGAGATTAGTACAACTTACCGTAAATTCAAGGAAAAAAGTCTGATGACGTCATATTTCTGGCGGAAGGCGAGAGGCAAATCAAGTGATTTTCTTCCGATGCGTTACTATTCCCATTATCGAAACATCGAATAATGATATAAGAATTTTTGTTAATATTTTTCAAAGAAATGTGAAGATTTGACTGAATCAAAAATCAAAATACGGAGAGAGAGAGAGAGAGAGAGAGAGAGAGAGAGAGAGAGAGAGAGAGGTGCATACAGTGAACCCTCGCTACTTCGCGGTTCGACCATCGCGGATTCAACACTTCGCGGATTTTTTCCATAACCCATATATATATACAGTAATATATATATATATATATATATATATATATATATATATATATATATATATATATATATATATATATATGTATGCATGTATTTATGTATATATGTATGTATGTATATATGTAGGTATGTATATGTGTTTACATATAAATATATATATATATATATATATATATATATATATATATATATATATATATATATATATATATATATTATATATATATATATATATATATATATATATATATATATATATATATATATATATATATATATATATATATATATATATATATATATCTAAAGTAGGAAGATGTGATGTAGTTCTAAGGGAAAAGTATGGGAAATATGTCTGGGTAATAAGCAAAGCTGTACCTCCAGTTTGTTTCTTCATTATGATCAGAGATAAACGTAAACAAAACATTGGTTGCCATTTTTTATCGTGCTTTTTAGCGTGTTTAGGAAACGCATGATATGAAATCGCCTTTAATATTTGTGCCTGTTTTAGTTTAGGGTACTGTAGTACATGCATTAAGTGTTCTGTACATTAAAGGGTAGTTTGTTAATTGTACTACGTACAAGGGAAGGTTTTAAAAGTCTGAATATACATGTTGAATAAATAGGTAAATATGGTGTCACTACTTCGCGGATTTTCACCTATCGCGGCCGGGTCTGGAACCTATCTACCGCGATAAACGAGGGTTCACTGTATTCCTTTTAGTATAACTTGTAATAAAGTCTATAAACAATGTATGGAGAATGTGATACCCTATAATATATTGGCGCTGATATAATATTTATTATGAAGAGATTTCGAATGTCAAAATTATATAAATCAGTGTTATTAATACTATATGTGCGCATAATCGTAATACGGCAGATGGCAGCGTGACCTTGAGATCAGCTGATTCCAACCGAAAGTAAATCAAAAGTATTTGTTGGTTATTGATATGATCAAGAAAATGAAAAATAAAATATAAATGTGTTTTAATAAAACAACAATTAAACACAATAATGTCTAATGAAATATGAAGGCTTAATATTGAACTGAAAATTTAATACTGTATGAAGCTTTAAAAATTAACTACCTGTATGTGATTGCGAGAGCGAGCACACACACACACGCACAGAGAAAGAGCTAGTGTACTATACAACTATTTCGCATTATACCTAATGATTAGACGACTGTATGGAAACTGATTTCCTGTAACATATTGGCGCTGATGTAATATTCATGGAGATATTTCTAATGAGTTAAGAAATTCTAAAAGAAAGAAAAAATATATGCCATACGTATGTACGCCATATTTTGATACGGTAGGTAGCGGCACTTTCAGATCAGCTGATCACAACCAAAGGAAGACAAAATTTTAAGTACTTATCGATTGGTAAAATACTTCCAAAATTGAAAAATAGAATACAAAAAATGAATTAATAGAGCATATGATATCCTATGAAACAAAATGGAATAATGATAGACATTAAGAAAATATTGATAAAATATGATTGAGATGATTGCCGAATCATAACGCATCATAATAAATCTACGGAAATTTCACTTTTTTAGTTCGACATATGACGAACTCGACTTACGACGCGTCTCTCGGTCCCTATATCCGTCGTAAGTTGAGCAATACCTTTATAAGGTAATCTCTTCCTCCCTCTGCGGGTAACCCATGGTTACAATCCTAGCCGTTCCTGCCTTAAATTATCATTCGGGTAAGGTTAGGCTAGGGTTTTTCTGCCCCTTTCCAAATCATGGCTGATGAGTTTGAGTTTGGGTCAGAATCTCAGAGTACCTGTCGTGTGCCTCCAGCTACCCAATAAGGTGAATGTACTCTCCTATTGGACATGGTTGGTAGGCATAGGGGGCCTTGCCCCCCTAGACTGCACCTGAAGGGATCATGGGATCCCCTTCGCCCTGTAATCTAGTGACTAGCCCTGTGCTTGTGGATTTTGGGCTGAAGGGTATGAATATCCTTTGACCTAGGTTAGGCAAGCATGGGGATTCTGTTTCTTTATAGTTTAGGACAGCTTGATGATGCACTAGCCCCCCCTGGGCTGGAGAATGTACTCTCCCGACACCTGGGATGGCGTCGGTACTGAAACAGAGTTCCCTTATTGTTGTGACGAGGACGGCTCACGCCGGCTCCTCACACTCCCTTTACAGGACCCTTTTCCCCTACCCCTCTCTGTCCTTTGGTGATGGCCTAGCCATAACACCCCTGTCCGCTGTCCTACAATCCCACCGAGTGCCGGCGGGTTGTAGGGCCAGCCCGGTCTTTCGCCTGTTGGGTCTAACCGTTCAGCTTCCCTCTTGCACATGTCGCTACGGGATAGCTGTTTCGGCGGGCCTAACTGCCGGCAGAGACCCCCTTGATACTTTGGAGTGTTCTTCGGTCCTCCCTTGGACTGCCATCCGCTGCCCCTGTCCGTCTGTTACCGGCATGGCTGCGGATGGATCACTGACATGCTCTCCCCTTCCATTTGAACCCTCCATCCAGAGGAAGGCAGAGTCAGGGTGGTCTGCCGCCACCCTTTCATCTCCCTTCTCTCATTGCTTTCTCTCTCTCTATGGGCTAGTACTGTCAACTACGTTGACTGCCAGCCACTAACCCTGCCGGCAGAAGGCAGGTAGGGTTGGTGGTCTGTCAGCCATTAACTCACTGTCACCGTTGACTCTGCATGCCTAGGCCACTACTCAGCCACATTGCATGATGGCTGGGTTGGTGTGCCTTCAGCCGGTAGCCCGCCGACTGCCGGCAGTTCGAAAGGTCGCTGGCAATTTGGCAGACCGCGGGCGATGCAGAAGGCTTCTCCGTTACCCAGCCACTTTGAATGATGGCTGGGGCGGCGTGCCTTCTGCCGGCGACATGCCGGCGGGCTGCTAACCATTTAAACACTGAAATACTGTGCCAGTGGAGCTATCCTGAGTACTAGCCTTGCCGGCGGAATGCCGGTAATGTCTATTGTATGAAAATATACAGTAGCCAGTACATCAGTAGTATTGCTACATACCTCAGACTGAAAACTATGGTATATATTTATACAATAGATATGTTTCCAACATACTCTGTGTCTCCATGTGCAGTCCCTTGTTGAGACCTACCTGAATTGAGGGATTGACTTCCCCTCTTTTCTGTATGCTGATTGTTCATCAGCCCCTGCAATTCTCATTATTAACTCCTTGGAAGTATGTGTTGTTTACACTACTCTCCCCCTACGGGTTGGAATTTTCCATTGGACCTCTTACAAAGATGTCCTAGGATTAATAATGGTAAAGGTCACAGCAATTGGCTTGGCGGGATTCACAAGTATGTGTCTTTCCTAATTCATTTCCAGCTTACCTATCCTAAGCTTACACTAAGAAAGGATTTTATATTATAATAATTAATATGATTTTAAGTCTACCATGATAGACTTCAATATACTCAAATTCTTTTCCTCTCTTTACAGGAGGAGTACGTCCAGTGTGAGAGTGCGTTCTGCAGCGTATGCCGCAGAAACTTTTATGGACATCTGGGGTGCCGGACGCTCTCCCGTTGCTCCATTACGAAGGGGTCTCTCAAGTATTGGGACCCACAGGCATGCACCACGTGCAAGGACCTGTTACGTGAGGGATTTGAGTCTTCCCAGTCTGCGGAGTTAAGGGATACCGCTTGGGAGAAACTACGCAAGTGGGTGCATGGTTTCCAGAAGAACGCCATGGGGCCTTATCTTCCCAACGAGCGCATGAAAGCCATGCTCTTCCCTAGGGCATCTGTGGATGCCGTAATCCCTCAGCCTCGCCCGAGATCCCATGCATCCAGCTGACGATACATTCGGACGTTTCGGATGCAATGAAGGACATCCACATAGAGGATGACAGGATGTCAGAGGTGTCAGAGGACACCGAGAAGGACCTTGTGGCCGATGGCCAAGAAGAGGAGTCTACTGTGGCTCCAGAGTCGGAAAAGGAGGATGTGGCATCCCTCTCTGTGCCGTCGACTCCTGCCCCGGAACCGGTACCTTGTACATCATCCACTCCCCTACCTACGAAGTCGGATGATACCATGGCCGCCATTCAGGCCATGATGGCGATCTTCGACGAGAAGATCGAGCAGAGGGATGCGGAGTTCAAGAAGGAGCTTCTCCGCCTGCCGCTTCAACGGGGGTCTCGGAAAAGTCTCAACGTCAAGGAACTACCCTCCTGCTCAGAGATCAACCCATGGAAGCATGCCGAGTACATGCCTATCACCAATGACAAGATAGTCATCTGGAACAAGCTGGGTGCCATCCCCATCGAAGATGTGGAATTTAGGCCTAACTTCGATTCCTACTCGGACGGCTTTGTTCGTCTCAGGACGGAACCTGCTTCCAAAGAAGAAACGGAGCCTAAGGAGGTCATAGTTTTTGACCACTCCCAGGCTCAGGCGCTGTTCGCCGGCTGCCTGGAGGAAAGGGGCTACACCAACTCCAAGGTGCCGGCCCTAAGCAAGAAGCACCCATCCTTTCTTGCTCCCAATACCATGGTTTTTCCCTTCACAGAAAAATCCTTCAAGGCAGTACTGAAGGCAGGGGAAGCGGGGAAGCCTTGCCCTACCCTCGAGGAGTGTAGGCCCCTCTCCCTAGCTCTTCCACCTGATGACAAAGACTGGAAGGACATCCAGTTGACCTTTTCAGTCGGGAAGTTGGAGGGTGACATCGCTGGATGCCAGTTCAGCGAGAACCTCCCCAAGTTATCCGATTTTCTACTCTGTAGAGAACAGGATACGAAGGAGAGACTGGCTGCTTCTCTCTCCCTCCAGGTGTCCATGGAGACAATGGACGGGGAACAGAAGACCCCGGACATGTTCATGGTCCTAGCCAAGACTCACTTGGCAACCCTAAAAAAAGACTTACAGCTTTGTTAGGGCACGACGGGCGTGCAGGGATTTCGTGTTCGTGTCTGCGACCATCAAGCACGAACCTAGGAAGTTGATTTCTTCCAACACATGGGGAAAGGATCTCTTCCCCTCTGACTTGGTCAAGGAGATCGTCGACAAGACCGCCACAGAGAATAGAAAACCTTCTCCAAAAGTGGGGTATGTCAGCAAAGAGGAAGTCTTCTCTGGATGAGGGTCCCCAACCTAAGAAGACATCCAAGAGACCAAGGCTACCACCTCGCCCAGCAAAGCGTCAACTTCCTGTGACCGCAACGCCACAGCTTGTGGCGCAGGCCCAACCCACTTTCCAACTGGTACCCCAGCAAGTGGTGACTCAGTCACCAGCCTTTACTCCCGCTGACGAGAGGCAGTCTACCACCTTTCGTGCCAGGGTCAGAGGCTCAGGGAGAGACTCCTCTAGATGTCCCTCCAGAGGAGGTAGGGGGGAAGAGGTCGAGGAGGCAAATCCTCTGGAAACAAGAAGCAATGAGTTGCTTCCGGTAGGAGGAAGACTCCATCTCTTCCGGGGTTGGACCTTCGATCCCTGGGCCCACAGCATTGTCAAGAACAGACTAGGCTGGAGCTGGAAGACATCACCACCAGCATTTCCGCAATTCTTCCAACACTCCACCCCCGTTCTGGAAGAATACGTCCGAGAACTCTTGAACAAAAGGGTGATCAAGAGAGCAAAGTCCATCAAATTTCAGGGAAGGCTGTTCTGTTCCCAGGAAAGACTCCGACGAACTCAGAGTCATCCTGGACTTGTCCCCACTCAACAAGTTCATCGAGAACAAGAAGTTCAAGATGCTAACTCTTCAGCACATAAGGGCCCTATTGCCCAGAAAGGCATACACAGTCTCCATAGACATGGCGGATGCCTATTGGCACATCCCGATGAATCGCCAGATCTCCTCCTACCTAGGATTCAGGCTTCAAAAAAGAAAGTACACTTTCAGAGCCATGCCCTTCGGGCTCAACATAGCCCTAAGGGTCTTCATGAAGCTTGCAGAGACTATCGTTCAACAAGTACGCCTACGGGGCGTCCAGATAATGGCCTACCTGGACGATTGGCTGGTGTGGGCAGCATCAGAAACGGAATGCCTGCAAACAGCCAAGAAAGTGATCCAATTCCTGGAACATCTAGGATTCAAGACCAACACCAAAAAGTCTCGACTATCTCCGGCTCAAAAGTTCCAATGGCTAGGCATACATTGGGACCTACAGTCACATTGTCTCTCCATTCCGTTAAAGAAGAGGAGGGAAATAGCGAGGTCTGTCAAGAGACTCCTCAAATCCAAATGGATTTCAAGACGTCAACAGGAGCATGTGCTCGGCTCCCTCCAGTTCGCTTCGGTGACAGACCCAGTGCTGAAAGCACAGCTAAAAGATGCATCAGCAGTCTGGACAAGATACGCATCAAACGCTCGAAGAGATCTTAGAAGACCACTCCTGTCTCTGCTTCGATCACTCCTCAAGCCATGGTCGGAGGCCAGCAAGTTCAAGAGGTCAATGCCTCTACAACTGCCTCCACCCTCAGTTACCATACACACGGACGCATCGCTGGAAGGTTGCGGGGTCACTCCCATCAACACAAGACTCAAGGAACTTGGTCCTCCCTGTTCAAGACGTTTCACATCAACTTCTTGGAGGCCATGGCAGTCTTCCTCGCACTGAAGAAATTGTCTCCTCGTCCCTCACCCCACGTGCAACTGACTTTGGACAGCGATGTGGTGGTCAGATGCCTGAATCGTCAAGGCTCACGATCGCCTCAACTCAACCAAGTGATATTAGCCATCTTCCATCTAGCGGAGAAGAAGAGATGGCACTTATCAGCAGTTCACCTTTAAGGGTTCCGCAATGTGACAGCGGACGCTCTATCCAGGATAGCTCTGATAGAGTCAGAATGGTCCCTAGATGCAGAATCATTCTCCTTCATCTTACGCCAAGTCCCGGAACTGCAGATCGACCTCTTCGCAACGAGCAACAACAAGAAACTTCCTCAATACGTAGCCCCGTACGAGGACCCTCTTGTGGAAGCAGTGGACGCCATGTCCCTTGACTGGAACAGATGGACCAGGATTTACCTGTTCCCTCTGCCCAACCTTCTGCTAAAGGTCCTCACCAAGATGAGATCCTTTCAAGGAACGTAAAGAAAAGGTTTGGAATCTCGAAGAAAAGCCTAGACTTCTTCGAGGAATATAAGTCAAAATCAACCAGAAGGCAATATGAGTCATCTTGGAAGAAATGGGTAACCTTTGTCAAGGCAAAGAAACCGAAGGAAATCTCGATGGATTTCTGCTTGTCTTTCTTTATTCACCTTCATGAACAAGGTTTAGCAGCCAACACGATCTCTACGTGTAAATCTACCCTGACAAGACCCTTGCTGTATGCCTTCCAAATAGACTTGTATAACAAAATCTTTAATAAGGTGCCGAAGGCCTGTGCTAGACTTAGACCAGCGGCCCCTCCGAGACCCATTTCATGGTCTCTTGATAAAGTGCTACATTTTGCCTCAGGCTTGGACAATGAGACTTGCCCTCTGAAAGATTTGACCCAGAAAGTTATTTTCTTGTTTGCTTTAGCCTCGGGGGGTAGAGTTAGTGAAATTGTGGCATTATCTAGGGAAGAGGGCCACATCTGGTTCGCTGACACGGGCAAGCTCACCCTCTTTCCGGACCCAACGTTTCTCGCCAAGAACGAGTTACCCACTAAAAGATGGGGTCCCTGGAGAATCTGCCCTCTGAAGGAAGATGTCTCTCTGTGTCCAGTGGAGAGTCTAAAGGTCTTATCTTCGCAGAACTTCAGACTTCGGGGGAGGACAACTCTTTATAGGAGAAACATCGTGGTCAAACCTGTCACTTAAACAACCACGGGCGAAGATCACCTACTTCATTTGCAGAGCGGATCCTGACAGTACACCCGCAGGTCATGATCCTAGGAAGGTCGCCTCTTCCCTGAATTTTTTCCAACTAATGGACTTCGAGAGTCTTCGCTTGTTTACTGGATGGAAGTCATCCGGGGTGTTCTTTAAGCACTACGCGAAGCAAGTACAAGAAGTCAAACGATACGTGGTGGCGGCAGGTAGTGTTCTAAAACCTGCCGCTTAGTGCTGCGAGGAACAGTGAATTTTATGAGACTTAAAATTCTAAGGGTGTATATGTTGGCCCTAGTGCACAACATAGTAGTGATTGTCATCGTGATGACGATACGGACTGTTCTAATATACTAAGGTGATATAACATAGACTGAACGATAGTGGCGCGTGTTTATTACACGAGTGTATATTGAGACATTCTCAGAAAGACATTACAATTCCATACGGAAATTGAAGTGTGTGGCAAGTTTTCCTTTTCAGGTATTACAAATATTTCTGTTTATGTCAATGTGCCTATGTTATTTAATTGATTCTCAATTGCAATTTTACATTATTTACATGTATGCTTATCCTCAGTTATTGATCTTAAATAAATGTCTAATGGTTTTGTGCATCTTATTTCCCCCTAAAACATTATAATAAAGCCTATGTGAGAGTATTTTTCTACCCTTCTGCATGATGTATTGAACAATAATGCTACCTTTGTTCCTACGCTTACGCAAACCTTTCCAGCGAAATGTAACTTGTTCCGACACTTGATACAAACTCGGGCTACCGACATGCACTGAGACCTGCATGTCCCCTTTGACTGCTGGGTTGGTTCAGTATAACATGCAACTTCGAGACTTTTCCCGAGTCTGGTTTGACTCTTCCCTGTAAGGGGCAGGAAGCACTAACCTAGTGTATTTTAAGCGGATATGACTATAACGTTGTTGTCATGTCTCTTAGGTCCTAAAGACCAAGGAAATATTGTCTGGAAGTGGAAGGCACGACTGGGAAATCCACGATACATTAATGCTCGGGTAAACTTCCATCGGGACCACATGGCCTGAGCCCAAAAAAAGGAATTTGTGTAAAGCGAAAAATCTATTTTAGGGTGAGATAGCCATGTTGTCTTGATGGACCCGCCCTCCTTTCTATGAAAGGCCTTAGCAGGCTCCCTCCCAATCTTACTGTATCTGGAGGTATTGGCCGAACGCTAAAAGGAATGAAGATGGCGGGCGGATACTACGTCATCCAAGATGGCGACGGGTATAACATCATCCGAGTGCCCATAACAGTAACAGAGGAGGAGAACTTTGTAACAGCTCCTCCGTTATCTTGCCACTTCTTCCCCCTCGAAGCGTAAACGCTATGTGGGGTGCAGATAGCTATGTTGGCGTGTCAAGAATACGTCCCCTGTTATTATGCGATATCCTAAAAGGCAACTTTAAGGATATTCGCGCCAGAAGTTAGAATTCAGGAGACCTTTAGTTTAATTCTCTGGGAATATCCACCGTAGTCAAATATACCCTAGGAAGATACTGAAGGAACCTTCCATGAGGACGACATGGCTATCTTGGCCAAAAATAGATGTTTCGCTTCGCTCAAAATCCGTTTTATATATATATATATAAATATATATATATATATTATATATATATATATATAATATATATATATATATATATATATATATATATATATATATATATATGTGTGTGTATGTATGTATGTATGTATGTATATATATATATATATATATATATATATATATATATATATATATATATATATATATATATATATATATATATATATATATATTTATTTATATATACTGTATATATATATATATATATATATATATATATATATATATATATATATATATATTTATGTATGTATGTATGTTAACCTATTAAGAGAGATTCATACTGTATGTCAACATGTGCAACGGAGAATAGTCTAAATCAGACGAAATTTCACTATTAGACATGAACTGAGAATGAATATGACATGGCCTGTGTTTTTTTTTTAGGTAAAGGTTATTTTATAATATATATGCTTATATATGTCTATCCATGCCTATGGTATTTAGGCCTATTGATACCAGTAATTCTAATAGTCAGCCCTTCTCCATCATGAGGCTCAAAACTTCACAGTATTCTAGAAGTTTTATTCCATCTAATCGAGGAGTCAAATTGGTAGAACTTCAAAAGTTCAAACTTGCGGCAAGTGTTTATACTTTGAACAGGCTGACATAAGCCTTTGTATGTTTTATGTATGAAAGGTCTGTTCTTAAAATGTTCTATTTTAGTTCATTACTAATGAAGCCGGTTATTTCCTTTCCTCACTGGTCAATTTTTCCCTGTTGGAGCCCTTGGGCTTACAGCATCCTGCTTTTCCAACTAGGGTTGTAGCTTAGCTAGTAATAATAATAATATTGAATAAATATAAATGTGGTAGGTTATTATTTCAAAATAAAGTAGGGTGACTCATGGAAATTTATATTCATACTGCAGTAAATATAAGTCTAATGGGTGATTCATTTTAAAGTATGTACACAATGTGGTCACTACATGCTAGTGCAAGTAAACAGGAATACATCTAGCATAAGGTCAGATATTTAAAAAGGAGATATATACCTGGTTTGCCTAAATAGTGGCAGTAATTTAGTTGAGAATTGCGTAATAAATCCCAACAGGATATAAGATTATCTAGGAGAAGGACACTCCAAAATCAAACCCTTGTTCTCTGGCCTTGGATAGTGCCATAGCCTTTATACCATGGTCTTTCACTGCCTTGGGGTAGAATTCTCTTGCTTGAGGTACACTCGGGCACACTATTCCATTTTATTGTTCTTCCTCTTTTTTTTTTAATTTTTAGTTTGTTTATGAAAGATTTACTTTAATGTTGTCACTATTCTTAAATATTCATTTGTTCCGACACAGCTACAAACCTTCGCTATTTATAGGGTATTACTTTCGGCAACGCTGAAAACCAGCCAAGACAATTTTAGTGAGGGATAATTACTCCATCCGCTAGTTAGCGGGAGGTGGTTGGGGTAGACTAGCTACCCCGCTCACTCACACCTGTCGGTTGAGTAACCACTTTTACTTTTGACTTTATTACTTTTTCTTTTTCTTTTATGTGTGTCGGTGTGTATGGCTATTGTCCCGCTATTCGGACATGTCCAGGGATTGAAGGCCACCGCTGCGGCACCTTCAGGTCGTCCGTGGAGACGGACCCACTCCCTTTATGCCCGGCTTAACGGGGAACTCGGTGTTCGAGGGACAACACCTGTTCCGAGTGTAGGGAGTGGCCTGCCTCCCAGTGGGAGAGGTTTGCGCGTAAGAAGAAGAGGTCTAAACGTGAATCTTCCCCTATGTCCAAATCTCTGCCCGAAGCTAATCCTCGACCAGGTCCTTCCGGGGTACGGTCGAGCAGTAGCGCAGGGCTTGTGACACCAGGTCAACCCTGTGGGATAGACGAGGATGGCGGCTCCCCTAGTGAGTCGGCTCCTTCTCTTCCCCCAGGGAGCGCCTGTTCTCTTCCAGACCTTGGGTCTGGTTCCGACGCCGAGGAGTTAGCTAACCCACCAGGGGAGGTGGCAGGGCTCTCTCCAAGCCAAGCTTCTCCTTCGGGGAACATATCTCATTCGCGAGAGAAGGTTGCCTCTGTGCTTCGGCAATCTCCTTACGCTTTAGGTTCTCCTCCAGGGGCGGAAAGAGAACCTTGTTATAAGCGTAGTTCTCCTTCGGGCGAACTTTCCTCCCCTGCGGAGGATTTATCTGTTGACCTTAATCAGTCTCCCCCTCGGGCGGAGTCTGTTGTACATTCCTCTCCGGAGGTTCGTAGAGTGGAGGGGTGGGTAACCCATCTCCACCCGGGCTTTCTCCTCCTCGGGCTGCGAGGAGACGTCTTTTTGAACCTGCTGGTTCTCCTCACGTTGACCCTTCGGGGCTCGTGACGATCACCATTTGGGCTGGCGTGATCGTGAGCCTTCGGGCTCTCGTCATGTTGATCCTGCGGGTTCTCATGACAGCAGGAGTCCTTCGGGTCTCCGTCGCGCTGAACCTTCGGGCTCTCGCGATTTGAAACCTTTGGGTTTCTCTTACGCTGAACCCTCGGGCTCTCGCGACTTGAAACCTTTGGGTTTCTCTTACGCTAAACCCTCGGGTTCTCGTAACGACGGTAACGTTGAACCTCCGGGTTCTCGTACCGTCAGTCACGTTGATTCTTCGGGTTCTCGTACCGTCAGTCACGTTGATTTTTCGGGATCTCGTGACAGAGGAACCTCGATTCCTCGTTACGCTGACCCTTCGGGGTCTCGTAACCTGAGTTACGCTGAACCCTTGGGCTCTCGTAACTCTAGTCGCGCTAACGCTTCGGTGTATCGTGACGGAGAAACTCCGGTTTCTCGTTGAGTTGATCCTTCGGGTTCGCGCAACACAGTTCACGCTGAACTTTCGGGTTCTCGTGACCAGAGTCATTCTTTTTATGACAGTTTTTAAACTCTCGTTGTGTTGATCGTTCGGGCTCACGCAACACAAGCTATCATGAACCTTCGGGTGAGCGTAGCAGTGAGTTCTCTCACCAACCTGTAAGCTCTCGCGCGCACGACCAACTTGGCGTGCGGGGGTCATCCTTTGGCGGGCCATATGCACGAACATCCTGGTGCTCACCATGCGCGCGAACACCCTGTTGCGTGCCATATGCGCGAACAACACACTGCGCGCCATGCACGCGAGCAACCTTATGCTCGTCATGTGCGTGAACAACTTCGTGCGCTCCAGGAGCGCGAAAAGGTGTGCGCAATCGGGAAAGGCGCGCGCAAGAGCGCACGACCATCTTGGCGCTCACATTCAATCTCTCGAGCCCCTTAGGCCTCAACAGAGACAACAGTCGCCTGTGTGACCGACCCCAGACCCTATCCCTAAGGGTAGGCCTGTGCCGATCTTGCCTGTTGGGAAGCCTCCATCAGACAAGAGGGTTAGGAAACCTGCCCAGGTTCCTAAACCCAGGGAGCAGTCCTTTCCTAAGGACCTTCCCCTTAGTTTCTCAGGAGCCCGTGACACCCCATGGCTTAGCATCTGATTTAATGTAATGCGCCAATCCATGAAGGGAGTCGTTCCCCGCTCCCAGTCCTTAGGTGATACACCTAGGATTCCCTTGTCGCCTCCTTTCTTCCCAGGGTCCTCTACTCCCTCCGATCCTAGGAGGAGGTCGGAAGTTCCCGCACAGGCGGGTCCTTCAGGCAGGAGGAGACGATCATCCCCTCACAAAAGACCTCTGGAGGAGATTAGGCATGAACCTCAGGGTAGCCCCCCTGCAGTTCAAGATGCCACAGGCCAGGCCAAAGGGGGAAAGGAAAATGATTCGTCCTTTGCCCCCCAAGGAGGATAGGGTTACTTCCTATGGAGACTCCTTCCGTTCTTTACCGGTCGAGATAGTGTCTGAGGAGGCACGACCTGCGTCCAGACAGGATTCACCCTGTACAGCAATGGATTTACATTCCACCCATAAGCCGACGGAGTCCTCTAGGCCCTTGGGGACAGAGGACCTCCGGCCTCGTAGGAGGGAACCGAAGGATTTGTTCACCATCCCCAAATCCTCGGCCAGGCTTCCTTCCTCACTTCCTCCCAGGCAGCCGGAAGCGAGCACCTCCCCGGTAGTCTCCCTATCCCCAGTCTATACAGTTGACGACTTCGACCCACGCCGGGCTCCTATGGATGAGAGCTCGGACGTGGAAGGGCCTAGCGATCTCGAGGACGACGCTCTGCCAGCAGCCGCTAGCCCTAAGCTTACAGAGGATGAGAGGAAGGAGTCGGAACATGCCTTCTGGCAGGTCCTAGCCTGCATCTGTTCCATCAATGGACTTCCAGATCCATCGGCAGCCCCTCTAGATGGGAAAGAAACGGTCCTTGACCAGTTCTATGGCACTCAGAAACCTCATAGGACCAGTGCTGCTTTGCCCTGGTCAAAGGGGTTGAAGAGTGCCAAACAGAAGGCAGTGTCCCAGGCAACTGGATCCACCTCTTCTCTCCGCTCCAACTCGTCCTCTAAGCTCCTACCTCCTCCGTATGTGTTTCAGAGGAGGTACTATGAGATCCTCGGGGAATCTCTTCCAAAGCTGCCCCTTGACCCCTCTATAGAGGCACTCTCGAAGGCCACCCCCTTCGAGAAACTTATGGGACTTGAAGTCTCCTTTTCGGCCTCTGAAATCCTAAACCAGGAAAAGGTGGTGAAGTATGCCATGCAGGCTACTTCGTGGCTGGATTTCTGGCTAGGATCCCTAGGACAACTGAGGCGGTCTAAAGACCTGTCTCGGGAGTCCTCCAGGAAGTCTTTGGAGACTTTCCTATTGTCTGGCACTCGGGCCATCGAGTTACTCTCCCATCAGGTAGTGAACCTTTGTGCCAACACTATCCTGAAGAGGAGAGATGCCGTCATAGGCAAGTTCTATAGACCTTTCCCTCAGGCCGAAGTAGCGAGTCTGAGAAATGCTCCTTTCGAGGGCATTTCTTTGTTCCATCCCGAGGATGTCGAACGGGTGGCAGAGAGATGGAGGGACTCCCTCATCCAAAAGGTCTTAACAACTAGACCTTACCCCTCTCAGCCACAGCGGAAAGTGCAGCAAAACCCGCAGCTGAAAAGGGCTAGAGACCCAAAACAGCAGGGTAAAAAGGGTGCAAAGCTGGCCTCTCACGGCAAAAAGTCCTCTCGTGGAGGAAAGGGTAAGAAGGGATCTGGCCGAGGCCGGTCCCAATAAGACAGGCAATCCTCCCATTTGCCCACCTGTAGGGGGATGCCTGCAAAGCTGCTGGCAGAGGTGGCTTCACCACGGGGCCGAACCCTGGACAGTCGAGGTGATTCGTTCAGGGTATCGTATCCCGTTCACGCTCTCTCTCCCTCCACTGACGCGAGTGCCGATTCCATTGAACTCCTGTGGGAAGGCAGGAGTTTGCCCTCAGGGCAGAAGTCCAGTCCATGTTGAAGAAGGACGCTCTCCAGGAGGTCCTCGACGGGTCCCCAGGCTTCTACAGTCGACTCTTTCTTGTGAAAAAGGCGTCTGGAGGCTGGAGACCAGTCATCGACCTCTCGGCCCTGAACAGGTTTGTCGAACAGACACCTTTGAGGATGGAGACGGCCGACACAGTCAGACAAGCGATAAGACCCCAGGACTTCTTGTGCACTCTAGATCTGAAGGACGCATACTTCCAGATCCCAATTCACCTGTCTTCCAGGAAGTATCTGAGATTCATGTTCAATCAGAAGCATTACCAGTTCAGGGTGCTGTGTTTCGGTCTTTCCACAGCACCCCAGGTATTCACGAGAGTATTTGCCCTAGTATCATCTTGGGCTCACAGAGTCTGCATCCGTCTCCTAAGATACTTGGACGACTGGCTGATTCTGGCAGACTCGGAGGCGACCCTTCTCCGCCGCCGAGACGAGCTTCTAAGGTTTTGCCAGGATCTGGGGATCGTGGTAAACCTCGAGAAGTCACAACTGCTCCCCTCTCAAGAACTGGTATACCTAGGCATGCGATTAGACACCCTAAGGCTCAAAGCGTTTCCATCAGACGAAAGGATCCAGAGACTGAGGGAGATAGCACAGATCTTCCTCCGTCGGGAAGAGCTCCCAGCGCAGTATTGGCTTCGCCTTCTCGGTCACCTCTCTTCCCTGACCCGACTGGTACCCAACAGTCGCCTCAGTATGAGATCCCTCCAGTGGCGACTAAAATCCCAGTGGAACCAACACTCCGATTCACGGGATCACCTAGTCTGCATAGGGCTAGAGGAACAGTTGGACCTCAGGTGGTGGCTGGTGGAGCCGAACCTCTGCAAAGGGGTCGATCTTCTCATCTCTCCCCTGGAATTGATGCTTTTTTCAGATGCATCAAAAGAAGGGTGGGAGGGCTCACGTGCTGCACCATTACATCTCCGGCCAATGGTCCGAATCAGAAAGGTACCAGCACTTAAATCTCTTAGAGATGAGGGCAGCCTTTCTGGCCCTCAAAGAGTTCCACCAGGTCCTGGCGGGGCACTCCGTGGTGCTGATGAGCGACAACACCACGGTAGTAGCTTATCTAAGCAAACAGGGCGGTACCTTTTCGCAGCAGCTGTGCCATCTTGCAGTAGAGATACTCAGATGCTCAGAGGACAACTTGGTGACTCTATCAGCTCGCTTTGTGCTAGCAGACAAGCTGAGCAGAGCGACTCAGATAGTTGGCACCGAGTGGTCTTTGAATCCTCTGATAGCCAACAAAGTCCTGACTTTGTGGGGTTCCCAGACTGTGGATCTGTTCGCAACGGCCCTGAATTTCAGGTTCCTGTTGTACTGCTCCCCAGTCCTGGATCCCCAAGCTCTTTGGCAAGATGCTTTTCAACAATGGTGGATAAACCTGGACGCTTACGCGTTTCCCCCGTTCTGTCTGATGAGATAAGTCCTCAACCAGGTACGAGCAAGCAACAACTTGCAAATGACCCTCATAGCTCCGCTATGGCATCACGCAGAATGGTTCCTGGACCTTCTGCATCTCTTCACGGAGATCCCGAGGGAGCTTCCTCTACAGCACGACCTCCTCAAACAACCACATACCAACATCTTCCACAGAGCCGTAGCCTCGCTTCGACTTCACGCCTGGAGACTATCCAGCACCTCCTCACACAGAGAGGCTTTTCGCAACCGGTTGCGAAAAGAATGGCTGGACACCTCAGGCGATCCACAGAGGCAGTCTACCAGGCGAAGTGGTCCGTTTTCTGTGGTTGGTGTCGTGGAAGGGGTACCTCTCCCCTCGATGCCTCTGTTCCAACTATAGCGGAGTTTCTTGTATACCTTCGGGAAGAAATGCTTCTCTCGGTCTCGGCAGTCAAAGTCTACCACTCGGCCTTGAGTCTCGCCTTTAGACTGAAAGGAGTCAATATTTCCTCCTCGGAACTTTCTTTGCTCATACGCAGTTACGAGCTTACTTGTCCCCAGGCAGAGCTAAGACCTCCCCCTTGGAATGTGGTTCGGGTCCTCAGGTCTCTGAAGGGCTTCCCCTATGAACCACTACGCTAGGCCTCAGATCGCCACCTCACGTGGAAGACGGTGTTCCTGCTCGCTCTGGCTTCGGCCAAGAGAGTCAGCGAACTTCATGGTCTATCTGCTGATGTCTCCCACTCTAGGAGATGGGGGGGGGGAAGTAATCCTCAACTACGTCCCTGAGTTTGTAGCTAAGACTCAAAATCCAGCTGTGCCGGACTCCAGGTTTGGCCCATTTCGGATAGTCTCTCTTCGTTCTGTAACCCCCCAGATGCTGAAGCCTTGATGAGGATGGGGGGCTTAGGGACTAGCAGTTGGGCTCTAATGAACAATGGGAACTACTTCCCCACTGGACCTCGGTGCCCAACTGTTGATCCAACTAAATTAGTCAGCACTTTCTCTCCGTTCTTTTGATTACTTATTTTCTCCCATCTCTTCCTCTTGGGCGTGAACTTGACGAATTTAGCTTGTACGACTTAGGTTTTGACTGCTGCTTTGGATTTGGCGCAGGGTGGGATGGATGTCATACCATCTCAACCTGTACAAATTTAGACGCCATCACCCTCTGGCAGACCCCATTGGGTGCAGACTAAGTCTGTTAAGAGTCAGGCTCCAATGATCCGGTTTTAAGTCGCCCATATATGCGGGTAATGGGTGATGCTAGGCATTGGAGTCGTCGGTGGGAGGGGCTAACTACCCCCACTGACCAGTGTACGCCCACCTTAAGAGAGGCAGCCCCTCTCTAATAGAGGACTGGTCCCCGCTGAATCCTCTTCTCGTGTTGGGCCACATGGGATAGGAGGACTGAAATCCTCCGATAAGAGATGGATAACCCGGCTTGCTTCTACTCCAAAAACTAACCCCTCTGTTGACGACCTGGAAACTCTAAAGGACCATGTTACTTATGTTCAAAAACAAAGTAATTTGGGTGACATGGAGAATTTGCGAATCCTTCACGTCACTCAGATCCCCATTGAAACAATTACGATGTTCTATATAAATTATTTCAATGTTATGGTCACATCAGGGAAATTAGAATGAGGCTTGAAGGTGACAAATGGGATTCATGGATATCATTTGATAACCATGATGAAGCATTCAACGCTATCAATGATATCATAAATATTAAAATCAGTAATTTGAATTTCAAGGGTGCTCTTTGCGATCGGGTACCTAAGAATCTGGATGTATATAGGCCTGCAGATTGGATTGATAAAGGTATAGAGGTAGTTGTACCTTCCCAGAGAAAGCCAAAACCACCAAAGTGGCTTGTTGCTCAATCAAAAGGGAGTACTGGAAATTATTTCAAAATATGTAAATTTCTTCTAAAGAAAGTAGGTATTATCGCACCAGGAGAGATATCTCGGTTTGGAAAGAACAGTTTCCTAATAAGTGCCAAATCAGAAACTCAATCGGTTATACTTTCCAATTTAAATACAGAGAACGATGACATAAAGCTGGATGTGAAACCCCATCTAAACTTCAGTTATGGAAGGGGAGTAGTTTTTAACCCTGGATAGGTACGCTCCTCGGACACCCCTTTAAGGGTATACTCGGACGCGAGCGACCCCGACGCCAAAAAAAATTCCTGAAAAATCAGTTTTTGCAGTAACCTTTTTTCTTTTGCCAAAAAAAACTTCAAAGAATGCTTAAAACAACTGTAAAGATAAATACTACTCATCTGCAGAAAAACTATTTATTATAAATATTTTAAAAAATTAAGTAGAAAAGAAAAAAGACGTTACATAAAAATTCATAAAAAAAGTTTATACATATATACACAAATCCTTTTAGGAATTGATTCTTGAATGTTTAGGACACATCTTGATGTATTTTGGATGAAGTCAGACCCATGGGGTGAAGATCTGAAATGAGAAAAATGGGTAACTTTTTTTGGCCAAAAAAATTTGTCCAAATTTCATGAATTTTTTTTGGGTACCCAAATGAAATAGGAAGTGGCTAATTTTTTTAGGGAATAAACATATGTTATCCTAAAATAGAAATATGTAAAAAAAATCTTCATTATTTTGTAAATTACATTTATATCAGGGGCCATATCTAAAGGTAATTTTTTGAGTACTTAGAAATTTCGTAAAAAAATACATATATTTAATATATAATATGATATTTATGCAGGTAAAAATATACCAAAATATCACAAATTCTATAGGGAACAAGAATATATATAGATAGGGCAACTTACGCTTCGGATATGTCCACAAAATGGCCGCCAACCACACTGACTCAGACTCCCTAATCTGCCACTTGAAATGTAGGAAGGGTATGTCAATTTCAAGGTGTTATTTACTAATCTAATTATTCTTGGATATGCATAAAAATTGTATGGTGGGTTGCTGGATAATTGTCGATTATTTTACGACTATAAAATTAAAATTCTGACCCAAAAAAATTTTTTTGAAGGGAAATAAAATCGAAAAAAAAAAAATGTAAAACAATATAATATTTTAGCTAAAAAAATTTGATGATATTCAATCCAAAAAGAAGTAAACAAAACTTTCCGACAAATAAACATCTAGAGGAATCATTACTCTGTGATAGTTCCTTAGTACATAGTAATTTTGAAAGAAATGGGAAAAAACGAAAAAGTGGCAATCGCAGGAAAATCGAACACATACCTATATATACGCCATATCTGGCTAAAAATAAAGATAGGCACGGGTAGCCAGATCATCTAGAAACACTTTCCAACACTATAAAAATACAAGTTTTGCGACACTACTTGCCAATTCCTTACGGTAACATGACTAAGCAAAAAAATGCAAAACAAATAAAAAAGGGCACTCGCGGAAAAATGGCCAACATTCTAATATACGGCATTTCAGAAAAAAAAAATTTCAGCCACTTACTAGGCAAACCATCAAGGCACATTTTCCGACAAATAATCATCTAAATGAATCATTACTCTGTGATAGTTCCTTAGTACGTAGTAATTTGGAAAGAAATGGGAAAAAACGAAAAAATGGCAATCACAGGAAAATCGAACACATACCTATATATACGCCATATCTGGCTAAAAAAAAAAAAGATAGGCATGGGTAGCAAGATCATCTAGAAACACTTTCCAACACTATAAAATTATAAGTTTTGCGACACTACTTGCCAATTCCTTACGGTAACATGACTAAGCAAAAAAATGTAAAACAAATAAAAAGGGGCACTCGCGGAAAAATGGCCATTCTAATATACGGCATTTCAGAAAAAAAAAAATTTCAGCCACGTGCTAGGCAAACCATCAAGGTACATTTTCCGACAAATAAACATATAAATGAATCATTCATTACTCTGTGATAGTTCCTTAGTACGTAGTAATTTTGAAAGAAATGGGAAAAAACGAAAAAATGGCAATCACAGGAAAATCGAACACATACCTATATATACGCCATATCTGGCTAAAAAAAAAGATAGGCATGGGTAGCAAGATCATCTAGAAACACTTTCCAACACTATAAAAATATAAGTTTTGCGACACTTCTTGCCAATTCCTTACGGTAACATGACTAAGTAAAAAAATGCAAAACAAATAAAAAGGGGCACTCGCGGAAAAATGGCCAACATTTTATTATACGCATTTCAGAAAAAAAAATTTCAGCCACGTGCTAGGCAAACCATCAAGGCACATTTTCCGACAAATAAACATCTAAATGAATCATTACTCTGTGATAGTTCCTTAGTACGTAGTAATTTTGAAAGAAATGGGAAAAAAACGAAAATATGGCAATCACAGGAAAATCGAACACATACCTATATATACGCTATATCTGGCTAAAAAAAAGATAGGCATGGGTAGCCAGATCATCTAGAAACACTTTCCAACACTATAAAAATATAAGTTTTGCGACACTACTTGCCAATTCCTTACGGTAACATGACTAAGCAAAAAAATGCAAAACAAATAAAAAGGGGCACTCGCGGAAAAATGCCCAACATTCTAATATACGGCATCTCAGATAAAAAAAAAGACATGCACGTGTTAGCCCAACCATCAAGGCACACTTTCTAACACATAAAGATGAAATAAAATCAATAATATACGGCAATTCCTTACTACGTAGTAAATTTTTACAAATATTGAAAAAAAACAGAAATTGGCAACCGCAGTTAAATACCCAATATACCAATAACTACGTCGTATCTGACAAAAACAAAGTCACGCATGGGTAGCCAGATCATCTAGACACACTTTCCAACACTAAAAAAGCAAAAGTTTTACGACACTATTTCGCAATATCTTACGGAAAAATGACTTGGCAAAAAAATGAAAAAAAATGAAAAAGGGGCACTCGCGGTAAAATGGTCCTCGTGGTGATGAACGACATTTTAACTAAAAAAAAAATCATGCACATGGTAGCCAAACAATCCACCAAGACTTTCCACAACTGATAACCTATACAAGTTGCACCATTCTACGACAATTTCATAATACGTAATAACTTTAATAATTATGCAAATTACCTTAGAAGGGTAAACTCGGTCGCGCTCGACCCCGACGCGTCTCAGAAATCGGGGAAGGAGTACAGCTACAGCAATGCACATCTGGACACTACTAGAGCGTGTAGGCGAGACACCTACTGCAGGTCGATCACCCACAAATTCAGTCACGGGGGTGAGTCACGTGAGAAAAACCTGTTTTTTTTTGACGCTCGGGGTCGCGAACGACCCACCGTACCGTTCCAGGGTTAATAGAGACATATGAATTCACAGAAGAGGAGATATTGGCCATGTGTCCTTTAACTGTGTGGAAAGTGCATAAAGTCCCTGGAATGTCAATGATTATCCTGACTTTCCAGGATGCTGATGTGCCTTTCCACATTTACATAGAGAATGAACGAATTAAAGTGCGAACTTTTAAGCAGAAGCCGCTGCAATGTTTTAATTGTTTTAGATATGGGCATCCATCTAAAGTATGTAAGAATGATAAAATGTGTAGTACATGCTCTAATGTTTACCATGGAGACTGTACACTAGAGGGCAATTGTATAAACTGCAATTTGAATCACAAATCTACGGATAGGAACTGCCAGCAATATAAATTGGAAGAGGCTGCTCTCAATAAATCCAGTATCGAACACATAAGTGTGGGGCATGCCAAGAGACTATTGAGTAAATCAGCAAGTTATGCAAAAGTATTGAAATCGGGAGAAAAAATGAGGCAGGAGACATCCAACCCACCTAATACTGCCTCTATTCCCCAGAAAAGAAATTTGCCATCTTCTGATAGAATTCTAGAGGATAAGGCAAGAATATCACGTAAGACTTTTCTCACCTCTAGTAAACCTTTGTCCCCCACTACAAAGGATAATACTAACCCCTCTCAGGCTATATCTTTGCCTGATTTGATGGAGGTTCCACATGAAACAGAATTATCAGGTGCGCCTGTAGTGGGGAAAACATCAAAACCTAATAAATCACCACCTGTCAATAGGAAAAGAGAGAGACCTCCATCTCTCTCACCCCCATCCATTAAAAACACCAAAGTTATGACATCAAATAGATATGATGTTTTGCCTGTTGATATTTCAGATCAACAGGAAAACTTCTTGAATCAATCAAAAATTCAAGTGGAGGTCCACCATCCCCCACAAGAATTAGGTAACAACAACACTGAAAAGGCTAATATAAAACTTAATTTATCAAGACCCAAACTTAAAAAGCCTACAGAAAATATTGTCAAATCAAAAACTGTCAATGGGAAGACCTCATCAAAGATGTCTTTCAGAAAATAATACATAGTTTTTTTCATCCATTTTGCAATGGAATTGTCAGGGTTTGAGGGCCAAATATGAAGAACTTAAGCTCTTAGTTCACGAGCATTCCCCCATAATTGTATGTCTCCAGGAGAGCAAACTTGATGCTAATACCCCTTGTCCTCGCGAATATATTAGTTATAGGACACCTTATGATCACGGAGTAGGGAGCCATGGCGGAAGTCTCATGTACATTCATCGAGATGTTCCCCAAATACCTATATCTATACGTACAACCCTGCAGGCAGTTGTTGTACAAATTGATATAGGGAGAAAATATACAATATGCTCTCTGTACTTACCTCCAAATGATATTTTATATGATGATTTAGCAGAGGTCATTCAACAACTCCCTCAACCTTTTCTCTTACTGGGAGATATGAATGGTAGACATCCTTTATGGGGTGATGTTTTGGCCAACACACGGGGCAATATTATCTCATCAATTGTGGCGAATGAGGATGTGGGACTCCTTAATACAGGAGAGCCCACACACTTCCATGTTCAGACAGGTACTTTGTCATGCATTGGCCTTTCAATTGCAAGCTCTAACTGCCTTCTTGATTTTGATTGGAGGACATTAGATGATTGGCATACTAGTGATCATGCACCAATCATTATAAACACCAACAAGGGTCCGCCTTTGCAAAGATCGCCACGTTGGAATCTAGACAAGGCAGACTGGGTTAAATTCTCTGAGCTAAGTAAAATCGAAGGGAGAGCAGAACAGTTTGAAAGTATTGATGATGCCATAGACTTACTGAATGGAACTCTTCATACAGCAGGAATCAATTCGATTCCCAAAACCACAGGACTATTCAAAAGACGACCAGTCCCGTGGTGGTCCTCAGAATTAACAGCCTTGCACAGAGCCACCAGAAAATCCCTGACTAGATTACGTAGACGTCGTACTGATGAAAATTTGATATCATACAAAAAGTGTAGAGCACATTTCCGTCGTGCCATGAAAGAAGCTAGACGCCAATCTTGGGTGGCTTTTGTTTCCTCCATTAATAGTAGAACACCACCATCTTCTGTATGGAGGAAAAAAAAAATTGCAGGCAAATTTACCCCGAACCCACCACCAGTGTTGAAAGTGAATGGTCAGTTTGTGACTGAAGGAAATGAAGTTAGCAATGCCCTGGCTGACCATTTTTCAAATGTATCGTGCAAGAGTGTAGCAGCTCCTGGTCACCAGTACAGGAGCATTGAAGAAAAGAAAATTTTAAATTTTGCAATAGGAAGGGAAGAATCGTATAATTCTCCTTTTACTGAAAGAGAACTTGATTCCGCACTCGCTACTTGCAACGATACAGCTCCTGGACCCGATGAAATTCCATATGCAATGGTTAAACATGTACATTTTAATACAAAGTTATTTATTTTAAGTATTATTAATAGAATATGGCATGATCATAGTTACCCAAGTGTTTGGGAACTAGCCATTATTTTAGCCTTTTTAAAACCCGGTAAGGACAAGTTTTTAGCAGCAAGCTATCGACCTATTGCATTGACTTCGTGTTTATGTAAGATCATGGAGAAGATGGTCAATGTAAGGTTGATGTGGTACCTTGAAAAGAAGGGTATTTTATCACCGATTCAATGTGGATTCCGAAAAATGCACTCAACAACTGATGTGTTAATAAGACTTGAGTCCTCTATTTGTGAAGCCTTTGCTTCCAAACAGCACCATGTGACAGTATTTTTCGACCTTGAAAAGGCATATGATACCACATGGAGATATGGTATACTTGAAACAATTCATGAACTAGGATTAAAAGGAGAACTACCACTATTTATTCAGTCATTTCTTTCACATAGAGTTTTTCAAGTGAGAGTTGGGGAAACTCTATCAGAGAGTAAGTGTCAGGAAGGAGGAGTTCCTCAGGGGAGTGTGCTGAGTGTAACCCTGTTTGCACTAGCAATTAATGGGATATCCTCAGTCATTCCCCGGAATGTTCTCTCAACATTATTTGTGGATGATCTCTCAATATCATTTGCTGGCACTAGAATGGCAATGGTTGAGAGAAAAATCCAACTCTCTAATGATAAAATTATCCAGTGGGCTGACATGAATGGATTTAAGTTCTCGACAAGTAAAACTACTATTGTCCATTTTTGTCGTATCCGGGGAGTACATCCAGACCTGGATATATACATTAAAGGTCAACGGATACCATGTGCAAGTGAAGCTAAATTTTTAGGTTTGATATTTGATTGTAGGCTTACATGGGTTTCTCACTTAAAAGCGTTAAAAGCTAAATGTGTTGAAGCTCTGAATATCTTGAAAGTATTGTCCCATACATCATGGGGGGGCAGACCGCAATACTATTTTAAAATTATACAAGGCCTTGATTTTTTCCAAAATTAGTTATGGATGTGAAATATATTGTTCAGCCACCCCAAGCCGGTTAAAAATATTAGACTCGATACATCATGCAGGTATTAGATTGTCTACAGGAGCTTTTAAAACCTCGCCTATCCCAAGTCTCCTTGTTGATGCTGGAGAGTTACCTCTAGACCTTTACCGAATGTCTTCCATTCTTCGGTATTGGTTTAGATTGCAAAGACTCCCTAACTCTCTAGCCTTTCAGACTGCAAGCCTTGTAAGACACGCATCATACTTTGAGTTGCACCCAAAACTC